>NC_081354.1:90047058-90374064 GCF_030684315.1 Stegostoma tigrinum | reverse complement strand
TGCTCTAGGACATCCAGCTCTCTTTGCATCTCAGAACTCTGCAACATTTCACCATTTAGATCATATATGCCTTTTTATTCTTTCTGCTACATCCAACAATGCATTCATGGGACCACACCTGGAATTCTGTGAACTATTTTGGCCCATTTATCTATGTTTAGACACAGTGACCACTGGCAGCACTCTAGAAAACGTTGATCCTAGGTACAAAGGAATTGTTTTATGAGGAGAGGTTACATAGATTGGACCTGTATTCACTGGAGTTTAGAAACATAGTTTGTGACCCTGTTAAAGCAAAAACAAACAAGCTCCTTTGGGGACTTGACAGAATAGATGCAGGGAGACTGTTTCCCCTTGTGGGAGAATCTAGGACCAGGAGCCATAATCTCAGAACCTCATTTTTTCAAAAACACATGAGGCATCCTCATTGAAATAGATTGATAGAAAAACTGGCACAGTTGCAAAACATAGCCAATATCATCCAGCATCCCACTCTTTAACGTTACATCATCTGCAAACAGTTTATCTTAATTTTAACAAGAAGGATACATTATAATGTACTTGCAAGAAGTTTGGAGTTCACGTATATTACTCTTATTATGTTCACATTTAGTCAGGAAAGTTTTTTTGTGATTTATAGACTTCAGTTATGTGTATGTGGTGCTTGAAAGTGTTTGACAACCACAGACAAGCTCAAGTACTGAAGTACAAATCTGTATTATGTGCTCAAGTCTCAAGGATGGGCTGGAAAACACAGCCACCTGACTCAGCAGTGTTAAGTGCTACACAGAGCTACACTTGGTACTTCATTTATATTGCAGCTTTTTTGGCTCACTTTGAACACAGAGACTCATCAGAGGCCAACATGTGAAAAAAATGGAAAGACACCAGCAGACACATGTGAGGATTGCAGCCTGGACCTGGTAAGTCAATGAACTTGTAATCGAGCTTATAACGTTATTTTTCGAATGCGTATGTTTGGGAGGATGAGTGTGGAAACATGCACACACCAGCATTACAGCAGAGAGTTGCATGGGCACCAATGAACATAATCCCAGCCCAAATCACCAGTATCATGCTCCAACGGTCATATGGTCCATAATTTTAATTTGTACGAACTGATTACCCTGAGGGAAGGTATAAAATAGAGGACAAAAGCAGTGAAAAATGCCCTGAAAATTTGGTGGATTGTTTTATGTGGTTACTTATTTCAGATTTGTCGAAGTGATTTGTGTTGTAAATGGGTCTGCAAGGGTTGGTAACATTTGGCTGAGTGTGGGAAATACCACTCACCATAATATGGTATGCAGACTTTGTAGAAGAGCAAAACTGGATGTTGTGGGAGATTTGACAAAGGTTATGTCCTCTTAACAGTCTTTGTGCTAAGGTAGAACCTATACCTATAATCTCTAAAGATGCAGAGGTACAATAAGTCACATCTTGTTCACTCTTTGTCCTCACTTGACCAGAAGGTGACTAACTAGCACACACAAGATGACATAAACACTTTAAGAACACACACAGTTGCAGTACATAAAACTTGTGTTGGATAATTCTGTCTGAAGGCTGGTAAGTAGAGAATTTACATCGGATAATCAGAATATACCCGATGGAAATTATCTATTGAAGTATATGTTGTATTTTTGCATTTATTCAATATTTCACTTACCCAAATGCTGTAGCTAATATGGTCACAGTTTTATTTGCTTTGCAGGTATTTTAAACCATAAAGCTCCTTTGTTTCAGTGGCAACATTTGAAGTAACTTTGCCCTGTAGAAGTGCATAAAAGATTTTGATATGCAATTTAAATCTCATAAGGGATTGCTCAAGGGTATGTTATGACCACAAGTGTGCCATTTGAAGTTTAACATTTTTTCCTTGGAGTCTGTCAGTTGCAGTAGTTTTCCCATTGCGCAGTACAACAATTTTTCCAAAATACTAAGCCATAGCACTGATTCAAAATAAACATGTTGCTGACGTTATTGACCTGGAAAGATGCTGATGTAATAAACATAACATTTGCACTGTTTATTTATCAATTTACAAAAATTAACTTAAAATGCAAATAACCTATTTTGTTATTTCCTGCATTGCCCATATTTGGCCCAACATCCTCTGGTAGATTTCCAGTACTGAATATTGTCTTAAGATGCAATTAGCTATTTTGCTGCTTCAATTACTCTTCTTCTGATTAGAATTACAAAAGGTTTTTCTTTCATATATCAGTTGCTTTTCACACAGGTATGGTTCAGTGGCAGCACATTTGGTACAGAGCCAGAACTCATACGTGCAGGTCTCACTCCAAATCTAGAACACATTGAAGTTATTCGGGGCCCATTCCTTACAAACAGAAAAGTTTGAGAGCTAGAATTGGTGCTGAACTATCTCTACATGCAGATTGCTCTTGTCTAGAAATGGATTTTGGGCCACCAGCCCTCAGGTAACCTGGAGGAAGAGATTTGGAATAGTAAGTGGATGAAGTTGGGACTGGGTGGATGCAGGGCTATAGTAGGGCAATTTTAAATCAAAAATTAAAAATAAATCTAGCAACAATAGAAGCTGTCTCAAAATCTTAATCCTAAAAGTCCTGTTGAAGACATGAGTAACTAGCTTTGTAAAGGTGAACTTGAATAGTTTATACATTAATTTCTACTCCAAAACCTATCTGACCATTTCACTGCAATGCTGAAAGAAACCAGGATTACTCAGTGCATCTTTTTTCAGATGAGTTAGTAAACCCTAACTACCTGCTCAGTGAAAACGTAAATTTTATCATCAATGGTCTGCCTAAGCCCTAAGCTCAACTCTCTTCTTCTGCATTGCATCTCTTCAGTTCTACCCAGGAAAGGCGGAGATACTGTGGAACATGTCATTGCAGCAACATAAGATCTATCAAAGGAATGTGAAGTCTAAGGTGCTTGTCCTACTGAATGCTTACAGTGGACAGGTTGTTTAGCCCAGAATGGATATGTAGGGATCACTTCCTCCATGAGAGCACTTCAGACTGGAGGCTATTGCTTGCCAGACCCACTCCCTCATCGTGGTGATGGGAACAGAAAGAAGGAGAATCTGCTCAGACCCAGGACTCAGCCGCACACCATGACTTACATGCTGTTTGCCATGTCTAGAATTTTGCTGTCAATATATTTCACCGCAGTAATTCACAATGCTCCAAACTCATGACCTGCACCACCTATAACTATAAGGCAGTAGGCATTTGGAAATAACATCACCTGCAAATTCATTGTAAGTAAAATGCTATCTTGCAGCCAAGCCTGTTTCTTAATCATTGTTCCTTCAATAGTGTTGGTTCAAAATGCTGGAATTCTCTCTGTAACAGTGCAATGCGAATACCTTCACTGTAGGGAATTCAGAGAAGCAAAATGAAAATCCACTACCACTTTCTCAAGGCAATTAAGGGTGTGTAGTAAATCACCTAGATGTCCCTGAATCTACATTTGAAGAATTTTAAATTGATTAAAATCTGACATGGATGCTAGCTTTCTTACAGAAGGTACATATATTAAGGTTTGGTTATCGGTACATGTGTAGCAACCTTCCAATACCAAAATATGTCAGCATTTTTATCTGTAATGGATTATAGGGAGTAAATGGTTTGGAAAGTTATCAATCATTGCTTCCCTATCTGCCATTCTGTAGGTTGTAGACCTCAGCACTCAGACAATTTAAGCAATTTCATTCAATGGAGCTCACTAAAAGAAATAATAGCGCTGCACCCTGCATGTTTACAATGCTGGAAAATCAATCGCTTGAACAACATCTGCATAAGTAACAAATGTATTTCTATAGTAATGGAATAAACAATGCTTTCACATGTCATTTGCCAATAAAACCAGCACTACTGTATATGCGGAATTGATGTATTTAAGAGATTTGTTTCTGTCTTAGCTCTTCTTTCACTAATATTCTGTGCTCCAAGTGATGAAGATTGGCAATGGCATGATTGACGATTAAAGGACTGAATTTTTTCTAAGAATGTGTTGGTTTCTCAATGTGAAGGACAATTCATTGCAAAAAAGGGAAGAATAAACAATTTGGGAGCATAAATTGTTGGGGATTATCAGTATTTTGACACACATATATATATTCAGATTATGGGGATGGGATTTAGTTCAGAGACAGAAATAAAAGTGGCTGCAATTGTATGCATAACTAATAGCGATCAATCATAATGAACTGAACAGAAAAGACAATTCTAATAATCAAGATTGCAACTGCAATTAAATGTATTTTTAAAAAACACTTTCAATGAATGCAGAGTGAATTAAATAATACCACAATTCAGCTATTAAAGTAGTAATGCAAGTAACATTTTATTACCTGGGCAACTTGCAATTATCAGACCAGTAATTAGCTCATTTGTGTCCTTTGAGTACTTATGAAAGGCAATGTAATTGTGAAAGTTGTTCTCTAATCAAATTGTTTTGAATTCTATTCAGCATTTTCAGATATTGTATAAATACACTGCTATTAGAAAAAGCACCTTCAGCGTTTTAGAATTCTGTTCACGCAACTCATAATACAAAAAAACATGTTTGCCTTAAACTTGGGTGAGATTTTAAGTTAGAGGAATGGAACAGCAAGAAATAAAAGTTTGATCTGCCCTAGTTTTAACGCTTCATAAAGCAGCTGCATGTGTTTTTTTGTCTCCAAAAAGAAGCCTCAGCTTTACTGCTCTTTGAAATTCTGGCACATATGCTAAATGCTACAGTTTTGCTGAGGATGCATATTTTTTCAGTGTACTTCTACTGACCCCTGGCTTTCCATGTGTGATGCTGTTTTAACACAGTGATAAACACTTGCTTAGCAGAGACTCCCTGAGCATGTGTCACACTGACAGATCACTAATCCTCAACTTCTCCAAATTATCTTGCTGTAGCATAGCCAAAGGTGTGCAGCATTGAAAATAAATGGTTGAAGCAGCTTTCATTCTAGTTATTGACTGCACTAAAAAAAAGCAAGCTGTGTAAAGGTATGGAGTGCAACACATTCTTAAAGATTTTTTGATAGCAACTCATTATAAATTAAACTTTTATTTTTAATTCTGAAGAATTAACATCATAAACTTTGAACAATTCTATGTTGGAATTCATTTCTTTTAATTTCCTTTCTTTTACTTAACTGACTAAATGATAGGTAGGTAGATAGATAGGTAGATAGAGAGATAGATAGATCGATAGATGGATAGATAGATAAAGATTGGCACTGAGCCAATGAAAAAGTCTTTAAGGCAGATGACAACAACTTGGAGATCAATAATAGAAGTGGTGCAAGGCAGGGCTCTTGTAATACAGTACTTGCATTGCTACCGAGAGGTTCAGGTTCAAGTCCCCTTTGCTCCACACCTGCATATCAACTTGTGTGAACAGGCTGATTTAGAAACAGCCAGAATAGTTGTACGGCAGCAGTCCTGACACAAGTATGGGAGATGAGATTTCCGCTCAGTGTCAAATGTGAGGCTACAGCTGCAAGTAGGTAGATTAAAACATTTTGAATTCATATATTCAAGGAGTTCTTTACAATAACACGCACTGTCAAGAAACTGAAAACATGCAAAGTTTTCAGTCGTGGAAGAGCAAGTTCTTAATTCTGAGAATCTCACAGGAAAATTAGAGAAATATTTTGAACAGTACAGATCTCCATTTAGGGTATTAGCTGAAAACAAACAATAAAAATGTTATCTATTTTAACACAAAAAGCAACTAGAGTTGGATTCGTTTTTCAAGCAACTTAAAATGTATGGACTTTAAAGTAAAACTGGTTTACATAGAGATATGTACCATGGAGCAATGGGTGATGAAAAATAAAACCAGTAATATGGGCTAAGCATTCAAAAATGTGGAACTCTGGGTAAGCTCAGTCAGCAGCAAGTTGTTTATTATTCATAATCTGCTGCCTCCCAAATGTTCTGTTTGCTTTAGTCTTCTGTATTAAAATTAATTTAGGAAAACAATTACTTTGCTTTGAAGAATGTCAACTTGTCTTGCCACTTGGATATATCGAGACGCTACAGATGTACGTAATGTAACATCTTGTGAGCAGTCCTGCATGAGTTGTCAGCTGTAATTTGGATGTTACCAAGTGAAGACATATAGAGATTGTGCAACTATTTATCAGTTGTCATTTGTTATATTAGATCAGCAAATGCTGTGATGTTGCTATCATTCCCTGTTTTGTTTGTCTCATTGTGTTTTACATGGTCCCTCTAATGTAGTACCATTTGACATTGTCCTTATTACTTGCAGAATAGAAGTAATATCAGAAGTGTCATGCTATGCTTAAAAGTAGCTCCTAACAGTCGTTCACCACAAACGTAAACCATCATTAATTACCATACAGTGTAACTCATATTCCGCTTGGGAATCCTGCAGCCCAATGGTATCAATGTGGATTTCACAAGCTTCAAAATCTCCCCTCCCCCTACTGCATCCAAAAGCCAGCCCAGCTCATCCCTGCCTCCCTAATCTGTTCTTCCTCTCACCTATCCCCTCCTCCCACCTCAAGCCAAACCTCCATCTCCTACCTACTAACCTCATCCCACCCCCTTGACCTATCCATCCTTCCTGGACCAACCTATCCCCTCCCTACCTCCCAATCTACGCTCACCTCTCCTCCATCCCCACCTCTTTAACTTGTCTGCCTCCTCACCAAGTATCTTCTCCTCTATCCATCTTCGATCTGCCTTCCCCTCTGTCCCTCTTTATTTCAGAACCCTACCCCCTCCCCCATTTCTGATGAAGGGGCTAGGCCCTCAACATCAGCTTTTCTGCTCCTAAGATGCTACTTAGCCTACTGTGTTCATCCAACTCTACACTTTGTTATCTCTGCTCAAGATTTTATTTGGCAATGTATTTATTCCCAGGCCACCATGGTTGAACCATATAAACCAACAATAACTACCATTTGTAATAACACAAAATTTTCAAATGATGGAGAATGGGTTCACATTATAACATGAATTCATTTGTAATATTATAGTTAACGCTGGGAAAGATTAATCATAACAAACAGAATTTCATACAAAGTCTGAAACAGGGCTCTCATTTAAATGAGGGTAGTTAGTTATGAGGGTACATTAGCTAAGGTAGATTAGAAAATAAAACTATAAGTTATGTTGGTAAATAAGAAACTATTAAACCAATCAACAACTCTCAACAAACATCCTTGAAGAATAAAAATTCCATTGGAAAACTGGTTTAACTATGGGTAGCCAGAGAGTAACACAAGTGTCTCCTTGATTGAAATGAACAGGGGGACCCCAAGTTCCTTGCATGCCCATTTGCTTTCTTTAGCATTGTACCCCATTTGCTATGTACGTTGAAGAATAATGCCATTAGGATGATTCTTCCCTCCCTCATAACTCCCTCATCACGTCTACTCAGACCCAATTCCCCTCAGCAACTCCAGTATTGTCTTCTTAGTCATGACTTTTGGCTTTTCACTTACATAGAAGTATACTGTGGTGTGTTGTCCAATAGCTTTATGGTTCTGACCTTTACTTGTGGCCAGTAATCTTGCTGTGCTGCCATATTTCACAAATGCCCAAAGGATGCCTCACTATTCTGCACTCTGGTCACTGCTGACCCGGAACTGTATGGGCATTTCCTTGCACTCACTCTGTCACATCTAGTCCAACCTAATTCTCCTCACCTCTCCTCTGGTACTGAGATCAGAAACCAACCTCAGTACTGCCTTCTTAATCAACTTCAGAGGCAGACAGCAAATTACCCTGGACTGACCTATCCCCTCCCTACCTCCCCACCTATACTCTCTCCACCTATCTTCTTTTCTCTCCATCTTTGGTCCGCCTCCCCCTCTCTCCCTATTTATTCCAGTTCCCTCTCCCCATCCCCCTTTCTGATGAAGGGTCTAGGCCCAAAACATCAGCTTTTGTGCTCCTGAGATGCTGCTTGGCCTGCTGTGTTCATCCAGCCTCACATTTCATTATCTTGAAATTATTCTCCATGTTTCATTACCTTCAGTGAGGCATCAGAAAAATGATGAAAAAGAGAAAAATGATCCTTACTACCTACTACCCTCAGCTTAGAATTACTTTCTAATGTGGAGAAAAGTCCCACCCACAATAATGGCAGCCACCTGTGCTCTAAACTGGGGACTGCCATCTCTATATTTCAGCTCTTTGCCACATCAGCCATCTCAATCAGCCATTGACTATCCTTCTGAACTAATTAATTGCACATTAAAACTGCAATAGTTGTGTTGCTAATGGTTATGCTTTGGGGAATTGGAAATAAATGCAAAGCTGGAGTCATTGACTCTGGAGAGAAATTCTTTCCTTTATGTCCACTCAGAGAGAAGTAAGGATTACAATTAACATCTCCTTCAAAAGACGATGTACCCACCCACCACCCCCCCAAAACTCCAACACCTCTTCAACACCAATCTGGAATGTGAGTCATAATCATGTGCTCAAGAGTCTGGAGTAGAGCTGGAATCCATTTCCTGCTGCCTCAGAGGTGTGTAGAACTGATTGATTTATGAGTCCGTCTGGTGGACAGATGTCCTGTTAGAAAGGAAATTTTCATCCTTATCTGATAATGGCTGCATGGGATTCCAGGGCTATAGCAATGTGCAGAGCATTATCTTCTGAAATGACCTAATAAGCCATCTCAGTTTATTAAAGAAAATAGTTCACTATCACCTCCTGAGGTAATACAGTGTGGACAATATCGGTGGGCCTTGCCACCAACTCTACACCCATTTTTTACACCCAGAGCTGAAGGTCTGAACAATTTCCTGCCTTTTCACTCCTGAAGTTGGTAATAACAGAGTTTGAATTTTAAAAAGATGTCATTTGTCAATTCACTATTCACTTGACTATGTGAATCTACATCAAGAAATAAGCCAGGCCTATTCTCTTGTGTTGACAAAAATAAGGAGTTAATTTTATTCCATAACTCATTCAATACAAACTTACTAAAAAGGCAAAATCTCCCAAGGGTCCTGGAGGTGCTCTTTGAAAAAGCTCCTTGAGGATAAAAAATGATATATTCCAAACTTTCTCTGGTGTTCTTGTTGTGTCAGTGGTTTTGTGGCTAATGCAGTCTGCTTGTTCGTCTGGAGACGATCCCTTTTAAACTGCAATCCATCTGTTTCCAGTGTGGGTACTGTAGCACTCAAAATTCCTCTGATTTGAAAATTCTCTAACTTGGTGATATACTTCAATTTGTGACAGAACTAGCAGCCGAGTCTGAGAAAGAAGAACTGTCAAGACAGAGCTACTGTTACTGTTCCATACTGCAGGCCTTTTTTGATGTTACTGTATGCTGTAACAAACAGAGCAAATTGTAGTTCCTGCCTCAATCATATTTCAATCTATGATAGCTATCATTTGATGCACAATGGGAAAAATCCTCATGAATGACAAGTTTCAACTCCCATTGTCAAATTCATTGAAATATCAATGAAACAGGTAAGGGAATCTTCAGCATTTTTCTTCCATAGCAGGTTTGGGTAGACTTCCTTTGTCTCTGATGCATCTGCAGCCAAAAGGTCTGTTTTTTATGTTTGGGTGTTTATCAATGAGTTTTGACACTAGTAATGTCAGCTTTGGCAGAGGAGACAACGTCCTGTTCCCTGGTAATTCAACTTCAGAGGCTACTTTTGTATGGTCAGGTGACTTCTATAGTCTTTTTTTAAAATGCCTTGTCTCATTTTAAGTTGTTGCATTTTAAGCAGAAGTCTCACGTTGATTTACTTAAAAATTTGTCTATCAATATATTTTAACTTCATGGTACCATTAGGAAATAATAAAAGACATTGACAGTGCTTGGTTGGCCTCTTACTTATCTTATCATTGCCAGAACATTTCCACGGATGGTTTCTCTTCCGGCCACTAGATCATTAATTTGAGAGGTCCTTATCAATCTATTTCTGGTCATTTTATCATTTTCATTCATATGCTTCTCATTCCCAAAATTCTGATAAACGTGGGGTCAGCTACTTCAAGATTACACCCTGCTCCACCTCTACATCACCTTCCTTTACCTTTCACTGTCACTAGTTATTTAATTTCCAGTCCTTGAAACATAACATTATCTTGAGCTAAGTAGTGGAAATGTATCAATAGTGATTCTACACTCTCCCTGTCCAATGCCTTGAGTTGAAACAGACCATTTGCAACATTTGCACCTTTACACTCTGATCTGAGTTTCTGACTCCACATCCCTTCCATTACAAAAACTGCTTTCTTCTGGCCTCATAATATCACCTACCTTTGCTCAGTTCAGCAGCTTCTGGGACACATTTTTATGTTGCTTTTCCCTCCAGATTTGACAACTTTTTGGCACTTTTGTCTGATGTCTTATCCTTCACCCTTCATAAACATCAGCCTTTCTAAAGTAAATAAACGTAGAAACACCTCCAACAGAAACGATTATCTGAAGCTGAAGAGATCATCATATTATGATACCCTATAATGATCACTTCAGTGTCCCTAAAGGATGATCTCAATGATGACTTAATCCTATCAGTTATGAGCACAGACTTTGAATCAGATATTGGAGTTTCAAAGGGATTTTATCTTTGCAGGAATATAATCAGGTCTAATCTCCCAAATGCAATTTAAGTTATGATTATATTTGATCACAGTTGAGAGACAATCTGATCTATAAATTTTGGACAGTGTTTTGTTTGTCTGAATTGAAACTGAAATGTTGATTTGCCACCTGGCGAAAGTCAATATTCATGTCTCAATGTATTTAGGCTGCTGCTCTGAACATTCTAATTGCTGTGCTGAAATTTGTTTTGTGAAGCTTAAAACCCAGTAAAGACAATGGATTATCACTTCATCACTTTCCTCTCTCGAGTCTCTGGAACTGATGAGATGGATGTGGTGAAATTGTTTAGGGCCTGAATATAGAGTTGGGTACCACAATATATGCTGAACCTGTGCAGATTTCTTCCTGCTGATTTTGCATGCTAACTGAGTGTAACCAGAGTTTATTATGCTACTGATTGACTACACATTTCAACAGAGGGCATACAATGGTGTAATGTTAGTACCACTGAAAACTGCAGACAAAAGCCAGCTTTTGCCTTATAAATCAAAGGTGCATTCAGTCTGGATCAGGTGGTAGAGCTTGTTCTGCTGAGGGGAGTGTGAGCAAAAACTCTGTCGAGGGAAACTGAACAGACTATGCTCCAAGGTAATCTGCCAGTGCTCTGGATGACTTGATGAAGGAGGGCGATGGGAGGACAGAGCTCCTCTTTCCACAGAGGACACCCTCAGGAAAGGCCTTGAGAAGGCAAAGCAAGCAGATGGCTTAACAGGAATAAAACAGAGATTGTTGGGAAAACTCAGCAGGTCTGGCAGCATCTGTGGAGATAAGAAAAGCAGAGTTAATGTTTTAGGTCTGGTTACCCTTCTTCAGAACGGGGTGGCCTCAGCAGGCATTGCCTGGCCATGAAATCATTGATCCAAGAAGTTCAGCAATCTCACATGAATGATCATTGAGTGCATATCCCATTAACTGTGTCATCAGCTTCGGACACTGTTCAGGAGTCACACATCCATCAGCAATGTCTGCCACCCCAACTGATGGCTCACATCCATGGCTTTTGAACAGAATTGAAGAGAAACGTATTGTCACTATTGTCAGCCTCATGCCCATACTTCACAGCTTGTGCACACTGCCAGCTATTCATGCATGACAAGCAAATGAACCAAATAGATTGCACCACATTTATTGACATCCTTCCCTTTCTCATGCAGGAGAAAATGATGTGTAATTGGAAGCAACAGGAATTAAGAGCAGAGCGACGTCAAAGCGACATGTCCTTATTCAGATTCAGAAAATCACACTCACTGTGTTTGAAACAACAATTGCTGAGGCCATGGAAAGAATGAAACTTTAAGCTCACACCTCTCCCCCAACTTCTCAATCCAATTTAACCCCTCATCTCACAAACTCTTCTAATTCACTAGCTGCAGACGATGTGAATGCACAGCTTGCTCTCTCCTATTCCACAGATTATTACCCAGCCTTTATTCATTTCTTCTTTAAGATACTCTAGAACTGTAAATCGATGAGATTATGGTGAAGAAGCAACGAGAAGTACAGAAACACAGTGTTGGGAAAAGAAAAATGGCACTCACTTTCAAACTTGCAACCACCAATTTAGGCACTAACATTACTCAGCTGTAGAATATAACGTAAGAAATTAAGAACGAGAAGCGGGAGTAGCTAGTTCAGCTTCTCAAACCTGCTCCACGGCTGACCTCATCTGGGCCTCAACTCCACTTTCCTGCCACTTGTCATAATCATTCAACCCATCACTGATAAAAATCTATCTCCTCCATACATTTACTCAATAACTTAGCGTCCACCACATCATCTACCATTCTCCCTCTGTCACCTCTCAGCATGGTCCTCACAATTCACTGTTCTCCCTGGCTTAGTATCATCTGTAAATACAATGATTTTTGCCTCTCAATACCCATCTCCAAATCATTAGAACATACAAACTAGGAGCAGAAATAGGCCATTCAGCCCTTTGAGCCCGCTCTGCCATTCAAGCGGATCATGTCTGATCTTTTCATGGACTCAGATCCACTTACCCGCGCTCTCACCGTATCCCTTAAGTCCTTTATTGTTCAAAAAAAATCTGCCTTAGCTTTTAAAAATGTTTACTGAAGTAGCATCAACTACTTCACTGGGCAAGGAATTCCATAGATTCACAAACGTCTGAGTGAAGAAGATCCTTCTCAATTTAGTCCCAAATCTTCTCCCTATAATCTTGAGGCTATGCCCTCTTGTCCTAGAATGAGAATCATTTATATAAATAATGAAAATCTAGTGTCCCAATGCTGATTCCTGGAGATCACCACTTTCAACTCATCTCCAATCTGAGAAATGGCATTTATACCTACCCTCTGTTTCCTATCTTTTAGCCAACTTCTAATTCATGCTGCCAAGGACTCATCAATCAATTTGGGTGGCACGGTGGCTCAGTGGTTAGCACTGCAGCCTCACAGCGCCAGGGACCCGGATTCGATTCTAGCCTTGGGTAACTGTGTGGAGTTTGCAATTCTCCCTGTATCTGCGTGGATTTCCTCCAGGTGCTCCGGTTTCCTCCCACAGTCCATAGACCTGCAGCTAGGTGGATTGACCATGCTAAATTGCCCATAGTGTTCAAGGGTGTGTGGGTTATAGAGGGATGGTATGCTCCAAGGGGAAATGTGGACTTGTTGGGCCGAAGGGCCTGTTTCTACACTGTAGTGAATCTAAAACATTTAACAATCCAAAACACTTCTAATTTGCTAACCAACCTGCCATGTGGCATCATTTGAAATATTTTCTGAAAGTCTAAATATACAACATCCACAGCACTAACTTCATCTACTGCCTGGGACACCTCATTAAAGAACTCAAGTAAATTTGTCAAACATGTCCCACCCTTAACAAAGTCATGTTGACTGTCTAGTATTAACTTGATTTTCTCGAGAAACATACATTTACCTTATTCTGTATTAATTTGTCCATCACTTTTCCCACTATTGGCATTAAGCTGACATGTCTGTGGTTTCCTAGATTACCCTTTGCCCCCTTTCTTAAACAGCAATGTCACATTAGGAATCCTCTAATCCCCTGGGACTGATCCTGTGTTCAGAAAGACCTGGAAAGTTTTTGTCAACAGCTCTGTAATTTGTTCCTCTCCTTGGCTCCGCAGTCTAGAATGCATTCTATCCAATGCATGGCAACTCCACTATGTAGAGCTCTGCCAGCTTTTTTGGCATCTCTTCTTTATCTATCACTATGCTGCTCAGTTTCTCAACAACCACATTTCAACAGGGCCTTTTGCTATCATCTTCTAATTTGGTAAATACAGAAGACAAGTATTTTTTGAATATCTCCACCACACCCTTTGATTCAGTGAGCAGCTTAGTCTTATAGGCCCCACGCTATCTGTCACTAATCTTTTACTGTTAATGTGTTTGAAGGCTGTTTCACTACTTGTTTAGTGTAGCCTGACATTCTTTCCTCACATGTCTTCTTAGCCTTCCTTATTCCAGCCTTCGCCTCTGTCTTGCATTTGATATACTCTTCCCGATTTCTACTGCTATACTTATTCCTGCATGCATCATATGCCTTCTTTTCCGCCCTGACTTACTCATCAATATCCTTAGTCATCCAGTTTTGGATGCCCCCGTGTTTACTTCTCATGGATTTGTATTTAGCTTATACTCTATGCCGTTCTCTTTTGAAATTTTGCATCCACTGTTTTATCCACCAAAATGCACTTCCAACCAATGTGCTCCAGTTCAACTTTTAGGCCCGTGCAATCTGCCTATTTTCTGTCTAGGATCTCAATCGTTGATTTTTATCCAAATCTAACTTTATATTGAACCAATTTATGTTATGATAGTTATTTCTTAAATGTTCCTCCACTCTGATGTTCTTCACTTGTCCTGCCTTATTTCTTAAGACTAGATCCAGAAAAGCTCCATCCCTGGTAAGACTGGAAGTGAACATTTGCAGGAATTTCTCCCTATCTGTTCGCCACGCTCTACCAGTCTACCCTAGGATAATTGAAATCAGCAGCTACTACAACCTTACTTATCCCAGATTCCATAATTTGCCTACAAATGCTGTCTTCTACTTCATTGCCATGATTTTGAGGTTGATAATAAATATCCACCAAGGTCACCATTCCCTTCCTGTTTTTCTCTTCCAACCATACAGATTTTAATTCAGGAAATGCATCTAGTTCAAGGGCAATGATATTGTATTGCACCAAGTTTCCTGAACCTCCTCCCTTTCTAACTATCCTGTTTCTATTAAAAACTTTTTCACCCAGGATGGTAAACATCCAGTCCTGTTCTGGCTTGAGGCATATTTCTGTCAATGTTACTGTCATATCCCCCTTGAGCAATTTCTGTTTCCAGTTCCCCAATTTCAATTACTATGCTCCATGCATTTACACACATAATAGTATAATCCTGCCCTTATCTCCTTTTTGCCCACTGGAAGGCAGCCAATTCTGTGTTTACTGTCAACACTCAAGCTTTCCCTGATATCCTTCTCCCCATTCCCCATTTTCTCTCCTTTTGCTTTTTCTGGTATTTCCAAAACTAGGCCATTAGTCAACCTAACTCCCTGTCTCACAAGTTCAAATCCACCCCCACTGCACTATTTACTGTCTCAGCCAGGATATTAGCTTGAAGCCCATCTCTTTTGAACAACTTTCTCTTTTCCCAAAAAATGATCCCAATGTTCCAAAAATCTAAACTCCTCCCTTCTACATCATCCTTCAAACCATCCATTTACTTCTCAGATTTGCCTTTGCCTAAAAAGAGGTCATGGCACAGGTAGTATTTCTGAAATTACTACCCTGGAGGTCCGACTCCCTAACTCATGAAACTGATCCAGCAGGATCTCCAAGCTGTCCTTCTCTGTATCACTGGCTCCCAGATGAAGCACGACCACTGGTTGTCACCCTCCCCTTCCAGAAGTTTATCCAGATGTTCTGTTGGGGTGTTTTGAACCTTTCCACCTGAGAGGCAACAGGCCACATGGGACTTACAACCTTGGTTGCAAATTAGATTGTTTATCCTTTGAACTATTGAGTCACCTACAATTACCATCTTACTAATCTGCCTACCAACCTCTCAATCGTTTCCTGGCGCAGCCTTGTGTACCATGGTACTGTGGTTTTCCTTCGAGCCATCAGTGAGCAGCCACCCACTCACTTGCCATCTCTACACTCCTTGCTAACCTATCATGATGTGGAGTGACCACTCTCCAGGACAACTGTTTCAGAAACCTCTCTCCTTCTCGTTGCTATGGAATGAAAAGAGTTGCAGTTGCAAATCAGTGCTCAAGGACTGCTACCTGTGGCACTGCATGCAGATCTGACTGTCCTGGAAGTCTTGTGGATCCAAACCTCCTACATTTTACATGTCACACATATCATAAGCTTTCCCAGAGTCCTTGCCATCTTTAATCGTCAAATCGATGCACATAGCTGAGGGTCTGTTGTTTTTAAGCCTCAAACAAATTTTCTAACAGCCTCTATCTATCTCTCTCCCTCTCTCTCTTTGGTTCAAGGAGTAGGAGGGAACTTCTACAACAATATAATGTTTGGGGCTTTAGTGTGGGAAACTTTGAGTATGTACATTTTAGACGGGAGAACAGGAGGACAGAGTACTCATCAAATGGAGAAAATGTGGAATGTCATCAAATGTAGAAAGCTACAACACAAAGGGACTTGGGGGAACTTGTGCGCAAAACATAGCAAGCCATCACACAGGTACAGATTGGGCATCTACTCACTGGAGTTTAGAAGAATGAGAGGTGATCTCATTGAAACATATAAGATCCTTAAGAAGCTTGACAGGGTAGATGCAGACAGGGTGTTTCCCCTCATAGGACACTCTCGGACCAAAATGCATTGCCTCAGAGCAAAGTGACGCCAATTTAATGCTGGGATGAGAAGGAATTTCATCACTCAAAAGGTTATGAGTCTTTGGAACTCCTTGCCACAGAGAGCTGGTGGGGCACAGTCCTTGTGTATATTTAAGGCTGAAGTAGACACATTCTCCATCAGTCAGGAAATCAACTGTTACGGGGATAAAGCAGGAATGTGGGCACGAGGAATGTCAGATCAGCCATGTCTCTTTGACTGGCAGAGAAGCTCAAGAGCCACATGTCCTATATTTGTTCTTTGTTTGTTTGTTCATATGTAATAGTCATCAGATCTTGTAAAAGATAATTGGATTAATGAACACACTTGTTTCCCATAAGAAGATTATCCTTATGAGTGTAATTCCAGTGGACAATGACGTAAATGAGCACACAGGACATACTAATGAATCCAAAGGAAGTCAAGGCCAGGAAAGCCAACCCACCTGAAAGATTTTGAGAACTGAATAGCAAAACATTAATCCACCAACAGGCATTAAATTTTATGTCTCCTGCTCAATTAATTTCCATCTTCCATCCTCCTAAAGCTCTGGATGTGTCTAGAAAACTCCACTTTCTGATCCAATATTTCTAGCCATTAGACTTTATGGCAACATGACCTCAATCTTTTAAATGTAACAGACCTTCATATGCTTCAATTGCATTTCTTCTATTTCCTTCAGCCAAACTTTAATTCCTGAAAATAAAACTTATGCTAAAACTCATGAACCAAGATGGTATGTGGTTTGGAATTTAACTTTCTGGTCATAGCACTTCCTTGTATCTGATGCCATTGGCTTTATAGATGGTGGAAATTGTTGCTTAAAATGTGCTGTGTAAGGAGACTTGGTGAGCACTATAATAAATTCATTGACAGGTTTAGGCACCAGAAGCACTGTTTAAACACTCCAGTTGTCTGCTCTACCACACCCCATGTGGTGGCATGGCTCTCATTGTATCTGTCTGGTCCCAGTTGTAAGTGGGATGCATTGTGGATTTATGAATCACCTTACCACAGAATGTTCCTTTTTACCCATTCACCACCTTTGGTTTGCCATGGCAGCTTAGATGCAGCTGGCATGGCAAAATGCCACAGATTGAAGACTTCATGACAATTGTTAGGATACCAGTCAGCAACCTGCACAATTCACAGTATGTGGCCACTTAACATCGGTTGCTTTCTTCCGTTGCAGATGTGGCACTCCTCCGGATGATCGTGCAGCCTCCACATGGGGACATGCAGTCAATGGTAAGCTGTATCGTTATAATTCTCACAAAGCTGCATGCTCACTCCACCAACCTGACTCTGACAGAAGAAAAGGTGCAGCACTGTGGCACAGTGGTTAAACACAGCTGCCTCACAGTGTTAGGGACCAGAGTTCAATACCAACCTCTGTGTGGAGTTTGCACATTCCCCTGTGTCTGTGCGGGTTTCCACTGGGTGCTCTGGTTTTCTCCTACAGTCCAAAGATGTGCAGATTTAATGGATTGGCCATGGTAATACAGGGTTATAGGGATTGGGTGGGTTCCTCTCCAGAGGATTGGTGCAGATATGATGAGTCAAATGGTCACCTTCCACACTATCAGAGTTCCATGATTTAGGAAGAAATTGTGGTCAGTTATCTTGGAATGTAAGGCCTCAGTGGCCTCATGGGCATGTTGCAAATTTTGTTTGTTCCAGCCTCAACTGAGCCAGATTCACTGAAGATTGTGATAACAGACTCCTTCACAATTACTTGCAATGAGATCATTGGGATGAGAATAAGGCCTTAATTTTACAATGCAAGCTTCTGACACACACTCCTTACTGAGGGTCAACTATGGATGGCTCCTTGGATACCATGAGTGGGCAAGGCCACCAGCTGAATGCCTTTTTCCATTCTGATCAGGTAGATGTCCTGTCCTTATTGCTTCTGCTCATTTTCCATCCTCCAGGGAGACGGATTTGCAAGCTATTGAAGTCACATCGGAGAGCGAGTGATTTATTTCGAGACCTTGAAGACAAAATTCTTCCTGACTTATGTTACATTCTTTGAAGACTTTGGGAACTTTAAAATTCTCCAGGAATCATTCAAATTTTCACGAGTGCAACAGAACTGCCCCACAGTCTAGAGCAGCTCAAGAAAATAATTATCAATGGGCAACAAATATTGCCTTATCATTCTACATTCTACGAATGAACAAAATAAAACTAAGCTGAAAGTAATTGATGAACATTCTAAATGTAGATGGTGAGAGTTGGGTTTGGGGACTTTTTCTTGCTTCAGAACATGTGTTTTGTTTTGTAGCTTAACAGAGGTTGTTTGCTGGAGTTTTGAAGCCCAAAATAACACACTGGCATTGAGTCAATGCCACACAAGATGTCTCAATTTGTGTACTCTACATACTTTCACATGCAGGCACGTCCTTAACAAAATGGCATCCGGCATGGCTCACAATAGAAATGTGCCATGGATACCATTTCAAAGGAAAATACGACCCAAAACACCATCCAACCAATCTCCACTTGCTGCTCCTCTTCAAATCTGGGAAGCCACTGACATTCGAACTCAGCATGTATTCTCCAGTTCCCTTTTGTTTGAAGATCACTTGATTAAAGCAAATACTCTTGAGTTCCCACGAAAATAATCTTATATTTCCCATGAGACAGATCAATAATAAAAGACTTATCCCCAGCATGCAGCACAGAAAAGCATCACAATTATTTCAGCCAGTGAATTAGAGTACTGCAATCCAATCAGAATTCCATCAAGATCATATCAGAAAATCTTCTCCACTGAGAGTAACTACTAGGTTTTGTCTGCACTTTAGAAATCTCTTGCTTAAGCTTATGTTTAAGCAAACACTACACTGTGGAACATTTGTAATCCAATGTACTCTAGCAATAGCACACAGTCAAAGGTTTGAGAGTTTAAGTAGTGCTGCACTTTGACATACCTCTTTAGTTATTCCTGTTTGATTCATGTGAACTTTGTAACTTAGATTGAATTTAATATACTGTACAAAATGGTGTGACATTATGCAAAAGCCGCAGTAGTTACTAAGGCAGTTTTAGAAAGTATAAATGAGAAGGGATAACTAACAATATGAAATTTTGCTTTCTCTTTCATTGAAGGGGAAGCAGTGTTATAAATAGTTCTGGCTTCTTCCAGAATAAGGTTTGTTTGCAGCCATTACCAACCTGATTTATTGGCATGTAGCTGATCTACCTTTTAAACTTGGAGGTAAAAATTTCTTATTCAATATTAGTATTTATCATACTTGAAAGTTCAGAAACAACTATAGTTGATGGTTTTAGTCACTCTTTAGTGTTTAGTAAGTGACAGATAAAGCATTGGAAAGGTTATCAAGTCTTTGTCTTCACATGCTGTAATATAGTAGTGTGGCATGATGGCTCAGTGGTTAGCCCTGCAGCCTCACAGCATGAAGGGCCCACGTTCAATTCCAGCCTGGGACAGCTGTCTGTGTGGAGTTTGCATGTTCTCCCTGCAGCTGTGTGCATTTCCTCAGTGTCATTCAGTTTCCTTCCGTAGACCAAAGATTAGGTTAGATGGTCTGGCTATGCTGAAATATCCCATTGTGTCCAGGGATGTGTGGATTAGCTGTGGGAAATGTAAGGTTACAGGGATAGAGTGGGGGTTAAATCTGAGTGGGATGCTCTTCAGAGTCAGTGTGGGCTATTTGGGCTGAATGGCCTGTTCCTACACAGAAGGGGTTCTATGAATGGTATCTAAGCTTGTTGTCACCATACACTATATGGAGAACTTTACAAGCCATAAATTACATTAAACTTATATACTATTAATTTGTTACTATTACTCTCTTCTTATTTCCCAAATGCATAGGTCCTTAAAATTCAAAACAAAGAAAGAATATGATTCAAATGAATGGAAGCCTAAATTGTGTTCTCTGATATTATGTTAACTCCCGTAACATAAACACTGAGGCAGGATTCTTACTGAGAACAAGTATCACAAGATTGTTTTCATGAAACTTGTATACACATAATAACTCTACCACAGACTTTGATATGATCTGGGCTCAATCACATAATAGGCTATTTAATTATATGACTCTCCTAATGGATTACAAAGTGTTATTAAAGGTGGGACCAGTACTTTTTGCAAAATACCACTTGGAATAATGTCACACAGAAAACACCACTTGGAATTTCTTCAAGTTACGTGCTTGCCTGATCATAAATACATGCAATAATACAGCAGAATGGCATTCATGAATGGAGCTTGAGAGTTTATGAACTGCAACATGTCCTCCATGCGCAGCATTGTCAACATGCATTCTAGAAAGATTGACAGAGCTAAACAACAAGGTGGAGAAAAATGAAAATCTTGCATTCCCTTGGCACTTCAGGATGTTAAAAATGTGCTTCACAATTAAATATATCACATTCTAGGAAAATGAGGTGGTTAAATTGAGGCTGATGAATTTGTGGTCAGGGACATCTGCCAAATTTCCAGGAAAGTGCCGCACAGTGGATATATTAATGACCAGATAGATGGTTTATTGTAACATTGGTTTACAATGATTGTAACATTGATTAGAGAGCATTAAGACTGGTTCGTTTTCAGGCTGGAGGACACTATACAGTAATGTTCCCCAGGAGTTGAACTTTAGGCCACTGCTGTTTGCAATATTGCCTGGAATTTATCATGCAGATGTGGATAGCACATATTTCAGGCTTGTAAAATTCAACAAGGAGGATAACACAGATCTCGGAAGGACATATACAGTGAAGTGGTCAGACACAAGGCAGATAATATTTTACATAGAGAAGAATAAAGTGGTACATTTTAGTGTGTGGATTTTGAGATTCAGTGTAAACAAAGCGGTACAATATTGAGATAAAAAAATGTGAGGCTGGATGAACACAGCAGGCCAAGCAGCATCTCAGGAGAACAAAAGCTGGCGCTTCGGGCCTAGACCCTTCATCAGAGAGGGGGATGGGGAGAGGGAACTGGAATAAATAGGGAGAGAGGGGGAGGCGGACCGAAGATGGAGAGTAAAGAAGATAGGTGGAGAGAGTATAGGTGGGGAGGTAGGGAGGGGATAGGTCAGTCCAGGGAAGACGGACAGGTCAAGGAGGTGGGATGAGGTTAGTAGGTAGATGGGGGTGCAGCTTGGGGTGGGAGGAAGGGATGGGTGAGAGGAAGAACCAGTTAGGGAGGCAGAAACAGGTTGGACTGGTTTTGGGATGCAGTGGGTGGGGGGGAAGAGCTGGGCTGGTTGTGTGGTGCAGTGGGGGGAGGTGGACGAACTGGGCTGGTTTAGGGATGCAGTTGGGGAAGGGGAGATTTTGAAACTGGTGAAGTCCACATTGATACCATATGGCTGCAGGGTTCCCAGGCGGAATATGAGCTGCTGTTCCTGCAACCTTCGGGTGGCATCATTGTGGCAGTGCAGGAGGCCCATGATGGACATGTCATCTAAAGAATGGGAGGGGGAGTGGAAATGGTTTGCGACTGGGAGGTGCAGTTGTTTGTTGCGAACTGAGCGGAGGTGTTCTGCAAAGCGGTCTCCAAGCCTCCGCTTGGTTTCCCCAATGTAGAGGTAGCCACACCGGGTACAGTGGATGCAGTATACCACCTTGGCAGATGTGCAGGTGAACCTCTGCTTAATGTGGAATGTCATCTTGGGGCCTGGGATAGAGGTGAGGGAGGAGGTGTGGGGGCAAGTGTAGCATTTCCTGCGGTTGCAGGGGAAGGTGCCGGGTGTGGTGGGGTTGGAGGGCAGTGTGGAGCGAACAAGGGAATCACGGAGAGAGTGGTCTCTCCGGAAAGCAGACAGGGGTGGGGATGGAAAAATATCTTGGGTGGTGGGGTCGGATTGTAAATGGCGGAAGTGTCGGAGGATGATGCGTTGTATCCGGAGGTTGGTAGGGTGGTGTGTGAGAACGAGGGGGATCCTCTTTGGGCGGTTGTGGCGGGGGCGGGGTGAGAGGGACGTGTTGCGGGAAATACGGGAGACGCGGTCAAGGGTGTTCTCGATCACTGTGGGAGGAAAGTTGCGGTCCTTGAAGAACTTGGACATCTGGGATGTGCAGGAGTGGCATGCAGTGCCACAACGATGCCACCCGAAGGTTGCAGGAACAGCAACTCATATTCCGCCTGGGAACCCTGCAGCCTAATGGTATCAATGTGGACTTCACCAGCTTCAAAATCGCCCCTTCCCCCACCGCATCCCAAAGCCAGCCCAGTTCGTCCCCTTCCCCCACTGCACCACACAACCAGCCCAGCTCTTCCCCCCCACCCACTGCATCCCAAAACCAGTCCAACCTGTCTCTGCCTCCCTAACCTGTTCTTCCTCTCACCCATCCCTTCCTCCCACCCCAAGCCGCACCCCCATCTACTTACTAACCTCATCCCACCTCCTTGACCTGTCCGTCTTCCCTGGACTGACCTATCCCCTCCCTACGTCCCCACCTATACTCTCTCCACCTATCTTCTTTACTCTCCATCTTCGGTCCGCCTCCCCCTCTCTCCCTATTTATTCCAGTTCCCTCTCCCCATCCCCCTCTCTGATGAAAGGTCTAGGCCCGAAACGTCAGCTTTTGTGCTCCTGAGATGCTGCTTGGCCTGCTGTGTTCATCCAGCCTCACATTTTATTATCTTGGAATTCTCCAGCATCTGCAGTTCCCATTATCTTTGGTACAATATTGATGTCGGAACAGAGGTCACTGGGGATTTATGTAAATTAATCTTTTAAGGTGGAAGAAGACAATTTAAGAAGATTGGCAAAAGCCATGCTACACTCATAGCATTAGAATTAAATAATAAAGTGCAAGAGCAAATAAATTGGGTGGAAACTTATTTGTCTCTGAAGGGCATGGGCTATGGCGAGATGTGTGACAGAAATGGGTGGCAAGTACAAGTACTGTGAAGCTCATTTCAACATTGGCAGCAACTCATGCCATCTTTTATGCTTTTCACAATGTGATGAGTTTCTCACTGGGCAGTTCTGAGATGCCAGTTGGTGATCACTATTGCTTGTTAAATGCCTCATTATTAGCAAAACTCACCCCATCGACAAACTGCATACCATCTAACCAAACTCTCCAAACAAGCTAAATGTCAAGAACACTCAACAAAGAACTCAGAGCAAGCAATCTGCAGATTCAACTCACTTCTTGCTCCAAACGTCCTCCAACATGTCAGGCATGCTCCATGGGCACCAGCTGTATACACTTCGCATCCATGGACTCTGGCTTCTGACAAGTACCAGCTTCTAACAACAGTCATGACACATCATTTACAGGACATTTCTGCATTTCAATGCTCTACAGCAAGCTGCATTGGTGGCTGTCATTGTATAGCACTGTGAGGACACTTTGTGTTCAAGGTCCCTGAATCAGCACACCGATGGGACCAGGTTGCATCTCTGAGCACTTCACTTGCTCTCATAGTGCTTATTCCGTGTTGACCTGGAGGTTCACAGCATCTCTGCCTTCCATTGCCTCTTTGCACTTTGCCTCCCTGGCCAGAGTTACCAGGCTCATATCGCTATTGTCTTACTGAGCTGTGTAACACAGATGCAAAGCCAGGAAGCCAACCATAGTCGCCAGAGGGCACAGTCAAATCAGAGATCCGAGCACAGTAAGTCAAAGAGAGCATTCACCATCTGATCAGGACAGTCAGATCTGGAGTGTGGATTTGAATATAGGGCAGTACACCGTCAGTGTTGAGTCTTTCTGCCCTTCTGTGAGCTGTTCTTCTCATAGAATGAGAAAGAGGAAGGTATTGAGGGAGATGAAAATGGATGGCACAGATATCATCATTGGCACAGGTAGGTGGGTGTCCTGAGAGCTGGCAGCACAGAGGGCATGCAGTGTTGTGATGCCAGGGGATAGAGTGAGCAAGGAAATGAGTAAGACAGGGTGAGAATGAGTGGGGATGAAGTTGCAGGTGATAATGAATGTGGTACAGCATCAGCTTTGGTTGGAGGTGGATGTAGCCGCAGAGACTGAGTAAGTGTGAGGTAATAGAGAGAAGATGCTAGTACTTATGCTGGTAGAGTGATGAAGAACATTGATTTTATTCTACAGTGTTCAGCATCCTTCTAGATGGCTGAGACTGCGATGACACAAGTGGCAATGTCAGACCGCGTTGGCTTGTTCTGGTATCATGGCCTTGAGTGCTGGCCTTATGGGAAGAGAAAGTCCCACATCAGTGCCACATTGCCCAGTAGGACCTCCAGAGCCTGACCTTCAAAGCAGGATACCTATTTCCTCCAGTCTATCATGTCCAGGGCAAATGTCACAAACTGTGCAAGGCATCAATGGACTAGTAGTGCTTTAGAACAGACTTCTAAAGCCAGCAAAAGGACACACTGAATATCATGATCTCCACTGAGTGGAGAATTGTTCCAGGAAAGGCAAATATTGAATGGAGCAGAAATCGGACATGAGTGATGCCATGGGGCAGCGAGGGTAATTAATGAGGCATATTAGGTAAGATACAGGGAGAGGACTCATTAGTTTCAGGTCAATAAATACTCCTAAAACAGTCCAGATCTCATAATTGGTGCCTCATATTAAATTATGTGCATCACACATTAGGAATGCCAAGACTTTCGAGCAAGTGCAGAGGGAATCTGGTCAAACAATATGTAGGAAATTTATTGTTTCACCATCATCATCATCATCAAATCACGTGGACAGCAACAGTTCAAGAAGGCAGCTCACTATCACCTTCTGAGGGCAACTAGGTACAGGCAGTAATGTCAACATCTCTTAGATGAATACAAAAATAAAATGGATGTGGAGAGATTGGAGAATGTGCGTTGAGGTAGTCTTGACAGAGGTGAACAAAATCATGATCAGAAACAAATTTGCTGGAAAAGCTCAGTAGGTCTGGCAGCACCTGTGAAGTAGAAAACAGAGTTAACATTTTGGGCCCGGTGGCCCTTCCTCAGAACAGTTCTGAGGAAGGGTCACCAGACCCGAAACGTGAACTCTGTTTTCTACTTCACAGGTGCTGCCAGACCTACTGAGCTTTTCCAACAACTTTGTTTTTGTTCCTGATTTACAGCATCCACAGTTCTTTTGATTTTTAAAATCATGATCAGCTTTGATCAAGTAAATAAGGAGAGACTGTTACACAAAGATGGCCACCAGAGGATTCAGGTTTAAGCTAAATGGCAGGAAATCAAAGACAATGTGAAAAGATGAGTAATTTTCTTTTATACAGTGAGATGTTGTTATCCACACTTCTTGAAAGGCTAAAAGAAGAAAGTCCCTTGGAGAACATTCAAAAGAGAGAAATACTTCAGAATAAAAGAAAGTATAGGGCTGTGGGAGAGCAGGGCAGAGACAAGGGATTGGATAAACTGAATAGTTTCACAAAAATACCAGTACAGTTGGAGTGAACTGAAGTGCCACCCTCTGAGCCGGCACAAATCTTTAATTCTATTCTATCACTTGGAAAACAGTGCATGTGAGAGTATTTTCCCATTATCTGCCCTACCCTCAGGTAGGAAGTTTGGTTGCAAAACGGTTGACTTAGCTGCCTTGGAGCCATAATGCACCCCAGGGGGCGAGAGTGGCACTTTCACCCCTTGAGGTCAAGAGGTCCTACCCTTGAGAACAGCTCGCCAATCAGACAAATCCTGGCAGTGTCAGAAGTCAGTGGCGCTGAGAGTACACGTCTTGTTCTGAAAGAAGATCATAGCAACTGGGCTCAGAGACAAATCCCAGGGTTTTTGGATGGGAACAGATCGTGGGTCCTACAAAATAGATGGAGAGGTTGGACAGGAGAAGGGAGCCATGTTTCAGAGGACCAGGGGAGCATGGAAGGATGAGAACAAAGTGGGTTATAACAACTTGGCTGAGTTTAGTGTTCCTGATGCAAACAGGGCAACCCCTCCCAATAAAGATATCTAACCTTCCTCCCTGCTTTATTCCTCCATTTACCCCACCAATGTGCTTTATGAGCAGAAGTGAAATGAGGCTGTTAACTGCCAATTAAATGGTCATTAAGGGCATCAATAGGCCTGAGGAGCAGCAGCTGCCTGACGCTTTAGCTGCCTCCAGTTGCATGGAGGACAGCATGAGGCTGGGCATAGGCAACAAGCCAACCACCCATCGTAGTCACAACACGGGTGGGGCTGGCTGGTAGCATGGTTCAGTGGTCAGCACTGCTGCTTCACACTACCAGGGACCCAAGTTTCATTCCAGCCTTGGTAACTACCTGTGTGAAGTTTGCATGTTCTCGCTGCGTCTGCATAGGTTACCACCAAATGCTCTGGTTTCCTCCCACAGTCCAAAGATGCACTGGTTAGGGTGGATTGGCCATGTTAAATTGTCTCATTGTGTCCAGGGATGTACAAGCTAGGTGGAGTTCAGGGATATGGCAGGACACTTGGTTTCAGTCTGGGATGCTTTTGGAGGGTCAGTGTGGGCTTTATAGACCAAATGCCCCTTTCTGCACTGTGGAGATTCTATGATATAGCTTCCCCAGCATTTCCAGCAGGGCAGTGCTCACGGAGTGTCAGACTGTGTGTGTCTGTTCAATGGTGCCAGTGGACATTGAACAATAATGTTTAATTTGTTTCCGTGAGCCTCAGCACAACCTTGAAGAACAACATCTCATTTTACACATGGAGACCCTGCAGCCTCTAGAATTCAGCATTGAATTCAGGTTAGAGACTGATTAAATTTTTCTGTTTTTTACCCACCCCAATCTTGTTACAACGTGGATCGTTTTTAGCAAAGACCCATTTTCACGCACTCTTAGACCTGTTATCACGTTGCATGTTTACTTCAGCGTAGACAACCCATTCTCAACAGCCCTCAACTTCCATCAGCACTTATTCAGCTACTTTTCCGACTTAGCCTGTCATTCTTAATCCCTTCTTTTACCTACCCTTTTCTGTCTGGGCTCCATCTCCACCTGTTTGCTTCCCTCTCCCTTGGCCCACTCCTTCCCAAACCTCCTCTTCGGCATTTATACCACATTTACCTAGCTGCTGTCAGTTCTGGTGAAGAGCCACCGGGCTTGAAATATTAATTCCACTTTCTTCCCACCGACCTGCTGAGTTTCCCCGGAAATTTCTGTTTTTGTTTCAGAACTCCAGCATCCTCAGTGCTTTGTTTTGTTTATATTTATCACCACGGCTTTTTTCTATTTTGTTGCTTGCAGAGTTAAGATTTTTGTCTATTTGCACTTATGCATGTAATGTAAGAAACATTTTTAATGAATTATAGATCTTGCTTATAATGAGTAATTCAGCCAAATGTTTTATTTTAAGTTCATAAATGAAACTCAAAGAGATTTTGAGATTGTTGATTTGTTCAAGCACTACGTTCAGCTGTCTTAGCTGTAATAAGATAATGGCTCTTTCTAACAAACAAATGGGATAATGTTTTGTTATGCCATCTGTGAACATGAATTTACATGGCATTTTGCTTGGAGGTGATTAAAATTTACTGCCATTAAGGCTATTTTAACTGTGCTTTGCTTTTCATCCCTTTCATTGCACAGTAAAGACATTAATGCTTGAATAATGTTGTAAGAATAAAATAATTTTCGATAGACTTCATTTTAAAAGCAGCAACGATTTAAAGCGGTTATTTTCCATCTTTAATTGCACGAGAGAGGTTGGAGGTGAGCCACCTTCTTAACTCTTTAGTTTGTGCGGTGAAAGGATGGACTGTCAGGTTTTTGACCCAGTGATGATGGAGAATGCTACCTGACTTAGAAGGGAATTTGCAGCTGCTGATGTACTCAAGATGCTGCTGCTCTTGTCCGTCTAGCTGACAAAAGCAGCAGGTTTAAGAGGTGCTGTTGAATAAGTCTTGGCGAGTTGCTGCAGTGCATCACGTTGATTGGGCATGAGGGAGTGAACACTTAAGTTGTTGGATAGCATTGCTACCAATCATGACAGCTGCTTCTACCAGGGTAATGTTACATAGAACATTACAGCACAGTAGAGGTCCTTCGGGCCTCGATGTTGTGCCGACCTGTCATACCGATCTGAAGCCCATCTAAACTACACTATTCCATGTACATCCATGAGCTTGTCCAATAATGACTTAAATGTACTTAAAGCTGGCGAATCTACTACCGTTGCAGGCAAAGCGTTCCATTCCCTTACTACTCTCTGAGTAAAGAAACCACCTCTGACACCTGTCCTATATCTTTCACCCCTCAATTTAAAGCTATGCCCCCTCGTGCTCGCCATCACCATCCTAGGAAAAAGGCTCTCCCTACCCACCCTATCTTACCCTCTGATTATTTTATATGTTTCAATTAAGTCACCTCTCAACCTTCTTCTCTCTAATGAAAACAGCCTCAAGTCCCTCAGCCTTTCTTCGTAAGACCTTCCCTCCATACCAGCAACATCCTAGTAAATCTCCTCTGCACCTTTTCCAAAGCTTCCACATCCTTCTTATAATGCGGTGACCAGAACTGTACACAATACTCCAAGTGCGGCCGCACCAGAGTTTCGTACAGCTGCAGCATAACCTCTTGGTTCTGGAACTCAATCCCTCTATTAATAAAAGCTAAAACACTGTATGCCTTCTTAAGAGCCCTGTCAACCTGGGTGGCAACATTCAAGGATCTGTGTACATGGACACCGAGCTCTCTGCTCATCTACGCTGCTAAGAATCTTACCATTAGCCCTGTACTTTGCCCTCCGATTACTTCTATCAAAGTGCATCACCTCACACTTGTCCGCATTAAACTCCATTTGCCACCTCTCAGCCCAGCTCTGCAGCTTATCTATGTCTCTCTGCAACCTACAGCATCCTGCGTCACTGTCCACAACTCCACCGAGCTTAGTGTCGTCTGCAAATTTACTAATCCATCCTTCTGCGCCCTCATCCAGGTATTTTATCAAAATGACAAACAGCAGTGAACCCAACACTGACCCTTGCGGTACACCACTAGTAACTGGTTTCCAGGATGAACATTTCCCATCAACTACCACCCTCTGTCTTCTTTCAGCAAGCCAATTTCAGATCCAAACTGCTATATCTCCCACAATCCCATTCCTCCGCATTTTGTACAATAGCCTACAGTGGGGAACCTTATCGAACGCCTTGCTGAAATCCATATACACCACATCAACTGGTTTACTCACATCTATCTGTTTGGTCACCGTCTCAAAGAACCTCAATAAGGTTTGTGAGGCACGACCTTCCCTTCACAAAACTGTGCTGACTATCCCTAATCAATTTATTCTTTTCTAGATGATTATAAATCCTATCTCTTATAACCTTTTCTAACACTTTACCAACAACTGAGGTAAGGCTCACTGGTCTATAATTAACAGGGTTGTCTCTACTTCCTTTCTTAAACAGGGAAACCATATTTGCTATCCTCCAGTCATCTGGCACTATTTCTGTAGACAATGACGAGTTAAAGATCAATGCCAAAGGCTCGGCAATCTCCTCCCTGACTTCCCAGAGGATCCTAGGATAAATCCCATCCGGCCCAGGGGACTTATCTATCTTCACACTCTGTAGGATTGTGGTATGTTGTGCCAATCATAGAGCTATCATCATCTTTAAGTTGTCCTAGAATCCCTACAATGTGGAAACAGGCCACTGCCCCACCAAAGAGCACCCTCCCTGTAACCCTGCATTTCCCACGTCTAATCAACCTAAGTTACACATTCGTGAGCACTATGGGCAATTTCCCATAGCCAACCTTTCTAACCTGCACATCAGTGATCTGTGGGAAGAAAGCGGAGCACCCAGAGGAAAAACATGTAGACACGGTAAGCATGTGCAAACTCTACACATACTGTAGCCTGAAGCTGGAATCGAACCTGGGCTCCCGGTGCTGTGAGGCAGCAGGGACCCAGTTTCAATTCCGCCCTCAGGTGACTGTCTCAATGGTTGGAACCCTGAAATGCTGTGTATGTTTTTAATTATTTGAATGAGGATTGCTACAAAGACACAAATCAGGTCAGGTTTACATTAAGTTTTGGCACCAAAGTGGCGAATTGTAAACAGATTGACTACATGTGACAATAAAGTTAATTCTTCTTGTAAATGGCTATCTGGAGACAGAGAGAGACTGACGGTGTGTAACACTAAAAGTGTCAAAGAAACTTCAAATAAACTAGACCTTTGACTACATTGAAAGCCAGAAGCTGACAAGCCTTGGCCAATAGAAGCCATGCCCCTGCAAGTTATGCCCCAAACTGCAGACACATTTTGTGTTTTACCTTTTGGAGAACGCACAGGACAAGGGTTAAAAAGACAGTTTCAACTCAACTGGAGTGTGCTCATGGGACCAAACGATCCTGCGCATACAATCCCAAGTTTGAGTGTTGACATGTTGCGAAGGTCACTGTTGAGGGACTATCCTGCAGTAACCTGTGTTGAAGGTAATGACTCTCTTTAACTCTGAGTGATAAAGATCAGGTAGCTAGTAGCCAGACATAAACAAAATAGGACAACAAAAGGACTGTGTTACACCTTTAATGCTGGATATCAATCATGGTTGAAAGAAATCAGCAGAACCTCAACCAATCCACAAAAGTAATAATCGGGAAATCAGCTATTCAACAACCTACATCAATCCTATTGGTAACTTCCACTGCAATGAGAACAACATTTGACTTCCCACTCATTGCGAACAATGCAGAGATTGATCCATATATTTTTCAAACTACTTTTTGGAGTCATCTCTAATTTTGAGTCTCTTTGTAATCATATTGCATTAATAATTCTTCTTCCATTTATTAAATGATAAACCCATTCTTTGTTGACTCTGGAAAGTTTGATTATATTGGCTTCTTTTAAAACAGAAATTCATTTGGGTCTGGGAGAAAGGGATCCACAGTGGAAGGGATCCTTTTAAATTAATGTTGTTGTGACCAACCAAGAGTGTGAGGGGATAAAGAAGGTGAACCGGTTCATCCCTCCTCACCCAAATTCTTAATAACATAGGGGATCTCTGGAAGTAGAGCAAATTGGGGAACCTCGCCTTGGGTCTGAAATGCTGAATGAAACTGAAGGTGGCCTTATTCAGCAAGTGAAGAGTATTCCATCACATTCCAGATTTAAACCTAATAGATGGTGTAAAGTGTTTGGGAATCAGCACATTGGTCATTCACTACAGCCTCCAGCCTGGTTTTGCATCCACATTATGTGGTCCTCCTTGCAACACATGCAAATGCTTTCTCTATATCTGGTATTGACAAGAATAAGTATAAGTGGCTATTCAGACAGTTTGGAGACCACAAGGTTGACTTCAAACCTGAACACTTCTATGCCTTGTGTAGGTGCACACACACACACACACACACACACACACAAACTTTTCAGAATAAATTCCGATCCAGTAGTGGGAAAGCTGGCTGACTTGTTTGCTGTAGTTTAAAGTAAATGAAGACAACTGTAGTTCCCTCACTGCATGATGCACAGCATGGACTGAAAATTAAATGTGAGACTTTCAGGCAGTAAATTTGAGTACTGCAACACTAAGTCGCCATGGAAATTAATTTTTTTTCTCTACTATATACATTGTTACTCAAAATTATAGCTAACTTTAAATTATGTTCTTTGAGGAAATGCTCTATTTAATGGACTATTACAGAAATACCTAGGCCAATCGTAATAAGTCAGAACAATTTAATAAGGACAAGTACATCATACCTAATCAGCATTGTGAAACAAGGTTTGTTTTGGCCTTTGGCAGAGCCTTTCATGGCAATTTCAAAGAACAGATTGTTGAAAATAGAACATTAAACTTTACAAAGTGTACAATTTTTCAAATGACTAAACAAAGCAAATGATTATGTTAATTATAATTTTCTTCAAGCTGCATTGCAGTGAAATAACAAAGTAAATATCACAGTTTTATTTCAATGCATGCATGAAAAGCTTTGCTCTTTCGTATGCCTGTAGACTGAATGAAATCAGTTTCCTGTAGCAAACATTAGCTTCAAATCACTGGCTTCTCCAATTGCAGCATTAAAGAGGTCATAAGCTCTCCAAAAGCTTTATGGGCTGTACACCAAACTAGAATAAAGGACAAAGTAATCAGTAAAAGAAAGCTAAAAACTGTGCATGACTTGAATTAATTACAATTTCCACAGTTTACTCTCATTAACTGGGAGCGAGACAGAATTGGATGTTTCAGCATTGAAATGGCTAGCTATATTGAATGCAAAGCTTGCAGTTGGCAAAAGCAGAAACGATTGTCTCCAGAGGCTTTTCAGCAGGCAGCTCTAGTCGAAATGAATGAAGTGGCATGGCAAGAACTGAAACTGCAGCAATTATCTGGCATTTCGTTCTCTTATGAGACTTGTTACAGTCTGATAAGCTTGAAACGGAATACTTTAGTATTGAAATTCTCAAATTGATAATGAATAGCACTTCTTTTCTCAGAGATCTTCCCTGAATGCTTGATGAAGTGGTGAAAACCCGGTTGCAGCTTTTACTTTTAAAAAAAGCCCAGCTATTCTAGACAGAACAAAAAGTGAAAACCTTTCATTACTCGAGCAGAAAGTTAATTTGAACTTGCTAGCAATGAAGAAAAAATTCATGCTGCTCAAGCGTGCATTTTCTAGTTTCAAGTTTTATCCTATTTTTCCACTTATTTGACTCGTGAGCTTTTTCTTAAAACCCTCCACACTTTATGTACCTTCCAACTGAGACTGGAACATTCTCAGGCAGAAACCTTTGAGCTCATCCGTCAGCTGGAGCTGAACCTTCAACTTGATGCTAATACCAAGCTGAAACTCTTGTGGCCCAGCACCAAAAGCAATTAGTATGTTGCTTCCTACACATTCAGTGTCACAATCCTGTTTGACTCTCTCCCATTACCCATGTGCCCACCCCACCATCCCAAAGAAAAGTCCAAAATGAGGCCAGGCCAGGACAAAGGCATTGCTCAAGCCATTTAAATGAGGGAAGCAATTCAAACAGATCTCTTCATTCCAGCAAATCTAATGCGTTAGTTCCCAACATTAACATTAGAAATATTTTCTACCCCCGTTGCACTGATGAATTAACTATTAGTGTAAAACATGTATTGTGCAATATACATTTTGTTAACCATCTTTTTCCATAAGACACAATTGTATCAATGTGGCATACATAGAAGGTGTCCTTAGGTTTTTGGATCATTGTAAGTCTGAAGCTTCACATTCTCAGCAGTTAAAAATCTAGCTGTTATGTGTGGTTATACATTTCAGTTAAGCAAACATTGGTCACTTGTTACTGCAAACTAAAATGCAAAGCTAAATTTTTAAAATTGCTGCAATTGCTGAATGATTTTAAGTTCACTAAGCATGATGGGGTTTATTTTTCAGGTTTCAGTTGTGTGACTGTCTATGAACTTCAAGTAAGGGTGCAACAACCTGGAACTTCCATTGCCTTAATGACATTTGCCTAGATAATGGAGCAAATTATAGAATCAAACCTCTAAACCCTATCTTCTTTCCGTTCTATTATTCTCAGCCCACAAAACCCACCCTGCCCTCACTTATCTTTGAACTGCACTTCCTCATTAATCTTAGGCCTCTGCTGACTGAATTAGGAACTTCCACTGTTCCCAGTCATGGTCAATGACAATAGAAAGTTTCAGTTTCTGATTGGAAGATAATTCTTGTGGAACAGAATTTCCTCTAGAGTCCTTAATAGGAAGCCTGATACTGACTGAATGCTCACATAATGCCAGCAGATTTTCACTGTCAGAGACCACATGTGGCTGCTGCTAGCTCTCCAGCCTCTGCATATTACCTCTAACCTAACGGTGAAAGCTATAACTGGTGGCTGTCTGTGTGGAGCTTGAACATTTTCTCTGTGTCTGCATGGGTTTCCTCCGGGTGCTCTGGTTTCCTCCCACAGTCCAAAGCTGTGCAGGCTAGATGGATTGGGTTGCTATATTGCACATAGTGTGCAGGTTAGGTGGATTAGCCATGGGGAATGAAGGTTTACAGGGATAGGGTAGGACAGTAGGAGTGGATGGGATGGTCATCAGAGAATTGATTCGGACTTGTTGAGCCAAATGGCCTATTTCCACACGGCAGGGTTTCTATTCTCTTACTAACAATCTGGTATAAAAAAATAAACAGGCCATTAATCCAACAGGTCAGATCCAACTAATGCCGGAAAATGAACTAGAAGTACTATGTCAATTTCTTTATATCTCTTGTAGCTCTGCGAGGGAATGGAGGTGTTCACCTGCACATCCGCCAATATGGTATACTGCATCCGCTGTACACAGTGTGGCTTCCTCTACATTGGGGAAACCAAGTGGAGGCTTGGGGGCCGCTTTGCAGAACACCTCCACTCGGTTCGCAGTAAACAACTGCACCTCCCAGTCGCGAACCATTTCAACTCCCCTCCCATTCCTTCAACAACATGTCCATCCTGAGCCTCCTGCAGTGCCACAATGATGCCACCCGTAGGTTGCAGGAACAGCAACTCATGTTCCGCTTAGGAACCCTACAGCCCAATGGTATCAATGTGGATTTCACCAGCTTCAAAATCTCCCCTCCCCCCACTGCATCCCAAAACCAGCCCAGCTCATCTCCGCCTCCCTAACCTGTTCTCCCTCTCACCTATCCCCTCCTCCCACCTCAAGCCACACCTCCATTTCCTACCTACTAACCTCATCCCGCCCCCTTGACCTGTCCGTCCTCCCCAGACTGACGTATCCCCTCCCTACCTCCCCACCCATACTCTCCTCTCCACCTGTATTTTCCTCTATCCATCTTCAGTCTGCATCCCACTCTCTCCCTATTTATTTCAGAACCCTCTCCCCATTCCTCCTCTCTCATGAAGGGTCTGGGCCCGAAATGTCAGCTTTTGTGCTCCTAAGATGCTGCTTGGCCTGCCGTGTTCATCCAGCCCCACACTTTGATGCCTTGGTGAGACATTGGTAAGCATTAATAGGATCACGCCTGGCATCTTGTGTGTAGTTTAGGTCTCCTTATCTGTGGAAGGATGTCTTGGTTATTGAGGGAGTGCAGAGAAAGTTTACTGGACTGATTCCTGGCATAGTGGGAGAGATGAACTGTTTAGGACTATATTCATTACAACTTAGAAGAATGAGAAAGTATCTCGTAGAAACGTAATGAATTCTAATGGAATTAGACAAGGGTAGATGCAGTAAGGATGTTGTTAATGACTGAGGAGTCTTGAACCAGTGATCATGATCTGAGACTAAAGGGTATGCCTTTTAGGACAGAGCTGAGGAGAAATTTATTCACTCAGAAATTAGTGACCCTGTGGAATTCTCTGCCACCGGAAAGAGTTGAGGCTAAGACATTGAAGACTTTTGCAGAAAGATGTAGAAAATGTTCTGAGGACTAAAGAGATCAAAGGGTATGGAGAGAACGTCGGAACAGAGTTTGATGATCAGCCACAATCATGTTGAACAATGGAGCAGGCCCAAAGAGCTCAAATGGCCTACTCCTGTGCCTATATTCTAAAATGTATGAGACTTTACATTTTGCTCCACTGAACAAATCTGAAATGAGAACCATGACCTTCCTTGCAGAGCCAACTTTTGGCTTTCCTATAAATATTGATCAGCCTTCCAATTTACCATATAGAGTAAGACATGTATACAGTGACAATTAATTAATTAATTAATTAATGCTGATAATCCAAGCCACTTATGAGAGCCTGACATTTCTGTTACTACGCAACCACAAAATCTTATTCATTTTAATCTCCAATATAATTTCTACTTAATTTGCTTACGCTTTTATACCATTGATCATGCAGTGTCAATGTCTCAATTCACTTATTGCATAGCTAGATGAAATGAATCTTGTCTTATTGTGAAATTATGGTTGTGCCTTGGTATTTCTACCAAACAATTTTATAAACAAAAATCTCAAACTATTAAAATTGCAGCATTAATGAAAAACATTCAGATTGTTTCTATTTTACCAGTCATTTCCTACAATTTTGCTCAGTTAATGGATGCTTAATTTTATTCAAGTGATTAAGTGTCAGCTGATTTTTTTTTACAACATTGGCTGAATTATCTGACGACAATTATATGCAGAAAGTGTACTGTAGCTGCTGCCAAAATCTGAGCCTGAAATTGTCAGGTCACCAAAATATTCTCATTTCCGGCAAATCCACACTGTGAATATTAACAGAATGAAAGTGAGACTTTGTATTAAGCAGCATTGCATCCATTTATAGAACAGGGAAGAGAACAGAGGAATACTATTCAGGTCCATGTGTCTATTCTGTTTCGCTTAAAAAACAACACAACTAGTCCAGCTCCCTCAACATTACCCCTGTCTTCTTGATTTTTTTGTCCAAGTAATTATTCAACTCCCTTTTGGAAGCCATGGTTTACAAAAAATGTCTGCTTCTAATTTCTCCTCTGGACAGAAACTTGCAGAAACAAACCTCATTGGGTGGCACGGTGGCTCAGTGGTTAGCACTACAGCCTCACAGCGCCAGGGACCCCCGGGTTCGATTCCAGCCTTGGGCAACTGTCTGTGTGGAGTTTGCACATTCTCCCCGTGTCTGCGTGGGTTGCCTCCGGGTACTCCGGTTTCCTCCCACTTTCCAAAGATGTGCAGGTTAGGTGGATCGGCCATGCTAAAATTGCCCGTAGTGTTCAGGGGTGTGTGGGTTAGGGGGGGATGGGTCTGGGTGGGATGCTTCAAGGGGCGGTGTGGACTTGTTGAGCCAAAGGGCCTGTTTCCACACTGTAGGGAATCTACTCTAATTTAATTACTATCTCCAATCATAACACATTTGATTTGGCCTTTGTTTTGATTGATTCTTGTAAAAATGTCACTTTTTAAAAATATATCTGGCGACTTTAACCTGAGCAGACAATTGTTGGATTGCATTCTCGGGTCTCTTTGTGTAAAATACACAGTCATTTCAGCTCAAGATCACAAGCTGAAGAATTGGAGAACGAAGCACTTTTTTCTGCATTAGCATTTTGAATCATGTGAAGAATGTAACAATTTCAAAGCTGAGTTGGCACCTAACTGTAACCGAACTTGAACTTGCTGCTTTCTCTGTTTTAACAAACTGTCAATTAACCGGGTCCAATCACCTATCTCCTGACATGGTGAAATTTGTTACTGCAAACAAGAGTTTATTAAAGTCATCAAAGCACATGCATCCAAAACATTTCACTTCAGTTTTGCTGACAAATGATTGTTTTAACATTTTTCTCAGTATCTAAGAACTGTCATCCTTATTTGTTTTACCACCGAGCTTTCAAGTGGTATGGCAAGTATATGCAGTGGTTTTGGCTAGGCGAATGTACCAGAGCGTACAATCTTGTCCATCATTCTCGATACGTTCTTATGCTCATTTACCAAATTAGGCTCAAACTAGGTGTTGCATCCGCAAATAAAAACGCTAGTTTAATTTTAAATTTTTAGTGACAACAGCAGAAAATGTTGACTTCCTATAATGCCATTCAGTTTTGCAGGACTGAGGCAGCAACCAGCATAGATATAGAAGTTACATTTTACTGTGTGCGTAAATTGTCATTTGTTTGGAAATGTATACACTTCTATCAAAAGAGTTATCTTAGCCTTTGGTGCAACTTGAGTGTAAGATAAGATCTGACACCTTTCTTGTTATTGTGTTCAAATGGAGTATTTGACATAGCTGGATATAAACAATTTATTGAGATGAAAGAACAGCAGGTTAACTCTCAGAAGCAAGGTTACAAGCCAACCTGCAAATTAGTCTAATACATTGCATTAAATTGCATTAAATGCCCCCTGTCAATTCCCAAAATCAGCCAATCTCACAATATACCATTGTACATAAAATTATGTAAAGCATTGTATAAAAAATGCAGCTTCTCAGTGCACCCTCAGGTACTAGGAAGTTTCTCATTGTGCTCAGTGTGTCAGCGTTTAGTTTGAACTCTGATTTGACCCTGTAATAATTGCATTATCGAAAAGCCTGCTATAACCTAAAGAACAAGAGAGAAGCTGAAAAAAACTACATTGTTCCCACTTCAGGTAAGCATTCGAGTTGCAGAGGAGAATTACCTTGTTTCATTTATTTTGAAACATACGCCATTACTAAAGTCAGGGCAGAGACTTGTTGAGTTCCAGTTCCTATCGGAGCAGCGATGAGAAAAATATTTACTTTCCTATCCATGAAACTAATTTTAAAATTTTGTCTATTACTTAAAATTTCATTCCCTCTTCAAATTCTGCATTGTAAATAATGAAATAAAGTGCTCCACATAGTTTATTGTATGTCGAGGTGTGAATACATAGCTGATAGAAATTATATTGTGAAAATGCTTACTGAACAATTATTTTGAGGTGTCCATAGCATAATATTTGCAAACTGAGAAAAACTAAGATGGACACACATTCATGTAAAGACTAAAGGGTTATCTAAATAATAGTACGTCAAACTATTTATATCACTTTCAAATACCTAATTGAAGCATGATATTTAAATACAAAATGAACATAGAATTATTTTTAAAAAGCATAGTTTTATTAAACAATATCTTAAAATCATTTAATCAAGTTTAATACTTCTACTGGGGAAAGACCTATTTATGTCAAAAATCAGTTTCTTTATGTAAACTGTAGTGTATTGAATGTTTTCAACAGAATTTTAGCTTTTATTGACTGTGCTAGAAAGCAAATTGTTGGACATGCACATGGACAGCAGTGAATTGAGGGGAATGTAAGTTAGGTTATTTTATTTTTGGATTAGGATTATTCCATGGCACAACATCGTGGGCCGAAGGGCCTGTACTGTGCTGTACTTTTCTATGTTCTATGTTCTATGTTATATTCATGCACTGCTTACAAAAATTCTGATGGAACAGCCACCATAATACAAACAGAAAAATGGTCTTACCAAATTGATTGTGTACTTAATCATAAACTGTGCTGTGTAAACATTTATCTATGTAGGCAGCCTAAAGCCATTTTGCAGGTGATCCCTGGAAGATTGTCAGGAATGTATTCCTTGAAAATGAGACTTTCTGAAGCTAGGTCAAATAATGAGGAAAATAATATTGAAATATATTGTTGCAGCAAAACTTCAATGGTAGTTTCCCAATTTCTGATCATAACTTTCATGTAACGTGTTGAATTATATCTTACACTCATTATGCCGATCTACCATGAAGAGACATCTTACAATGTCACCAATGTATCATTGCATATGACGAGAGAATACAAAAGTCTCATACTCCATCTTGCTCCAGGGATTCCCTGAAGTATGACATTCTTCAGCAAACACATTCTTCTGTTGTAATCTAATAGATTAATACACACACAGATGCCCTTGCGCTTGTGAATGTGATTTTTCTATATAGTTGATAAATGGAATAAGTATATGTTGGGTTCTTAAAAATCACAGTATCCACAACAAATTTGTTATGTTACAGGGGATAAATAAACAATGTCATATCAAGTAAAAACACTCTGTTGAAGGTAATCTCAAACCATGGTTCAGATTCCCAGTATCTACAGTTCTTTGTTTTATTTTCATGTTGCATTGAATTCAGCACATGGATCCTTTGGAGCAAATGGTGAACTGAAGTTACCAATTATCCTCAGAGATAACGGGAACTGCAGATGCTGGAGAATCCGAGATAACAAAGTGTGAAACTGGATGAACACAGCAGGCCAAGCAGCATCTTAGGAACACAAAAGCTGACGTTTCGGGACAAGACCCTTCATCAGAGAGGGGGATGGGGAGAGGCTCTGAAATAAACAGGGAGAGAGGGGGAGGCAGACCGAAGATGGATAGAGGAGAAGAATAGGTTGAGGGGAGAGTATAGGTGGGAAGGTAGGGAGGGGATAGGTCAGTCCAGGGAGGACAGACAGGTCAGGGAAGCGAGATGAGGTTAGTAGGTAGGAAATGGAGGTGTGGCTTGAGGTGGGAGAAGGGGATAGGCGAGAGGAAGAACAGGTTAGGGAGGCGGAGATGAGCTGGTCTGGTTTTGGGATGCAGTGGTGGGAGGGGACAAGCTGGGCTTGTTTTGGGGTTGCAGTGAGGGGAGGGGAGATTGTGAAGCTTGTGAAGTCCACATTGATACCATTGGGCTGCAGGATTCCCAAGCGAAATATGATTTGCTGTTCCTGTAACCTTCGGGTGGCATCATTGTGGCACTGCAGGAGGCCCATGATGGACGTGTCGTCTAAAGAATGGGAAGGGGAGTTAAAATGGTTTGCGACTGGGAGGTGCAGTTGTTTGTGGCGAACCGAGCGGAGGTGTTCTGCAAAGCGGTCCCAAGCCTCCGCTTGGTTTCCCCAATGTAGAGGAAGCCACACCGGGTACAGTGGATACAGTATACCACATTGGCGGATGTCAAGGTGAACATCTGCTTGATCTGGAAAGTCATCTTGGGGCCTGGGATGGGGGTGAGGGAGGAGGTGTGGGGGCAAGTGTAGCACTTCCTGCGGGGAAACCAAGCAGAGGCTTGGGGACCGCTTTACAGAACACCTCCGCTCGGTTCGCAGTAAACAACTGCACCTCCCAGTCGCGATCCATTTCAATTCCCCCTCCCATTCCTCAGATGACATGTGCATCCTGGGCCTCCTGCAGTGCCATAACAATGCCACCCGAAGGTTGCAGGAACAGCAACTCATATTTTGCTTGGGAATCCTGCAGCCCAATGGTATCAATGTGGACTTCACAAGCTTCAAAATCTCCCCTCCCCCCACTGCATCCCAAAACCAGCCCAGTTCATCCCAACCCCCCTAACCTGTTCTTCTTCTCACCTATCCCCTCCTCCCACCTCAAGTCACACCTCCATTTCCTACCTACTAACCTCATCCCACCTCCTTGACTTGTCTGTCCTCTCCGGACTGACCTATCCCCTCCCTACCTCCCCACCTATACTCTCCTCTCCGTCTCTCTTCTCCTCTATCCATCTTCGGTCCGCCTCCCCCTCTCTCCCTATTTATTTAAAAATCCTTTCCCAATCCCCCTTTTCTGATGAAGGGTCTCAGCCGGAAATGGCCTTTGTGCTCCTGAGATGCTGCTTGGCCTGCTGTGTTCATCCAGCTCCACACATTGTTATTACCGATTATCCTCTCTGGTTTCCATGTCAAGAATTCTCTGCATCTAGCTTGCCTGCAATATGTAGTAGGACAGGAAGCTGCACATTATTGAGGCAGGATTTGCAGTCAATAAAGTCAATGAAAAGCTTTAATCTCCATCATTCCTGCCGCCTATCAAGAATTTTGCGTCATCCCTGGAGCTTAGTTAAAAAATGTTCCTAGTTATTCCCAATGTTGTGTTCAGCCTTGCTGCATTTCACATGCAATTCCTGTTTCGCTGCCATGTGTCAGCACAGTCCCCATGGGCCCCTATAGTTTCTGCACTAAACACGTGCTCAATGCCCAACAGTAAAGAAGATTTAAACTATAATCACTTGCTGTCACACAAACGTTAACTAGATCTGACTTCTCCTTTGATTGAAATGTTATCTAACAATGATTTCCGGAAAGCTCTGCACCTCACAGAAATATAAAACTGCAAATTTGTTTTCAATGCCACTTCTAAATTCAGTCATGCTTTTCTAAAACTTCATTCATGTGATCATAGCTTTACTGGCTTCGTCCATGTTAATTGCCCATCCTTACTTGCCCTTGAGAAGGTGGCGCAGGGCTGCCTTCTGAAACTCGGCAGTCCACGCTCTGTGGGTGAGCCCACATTGTCTTTCGGGAGGGAGTTCCAGGATTTTAACCTAGTGACACCAAAGGAATGGTAATGTATTTCCAAGTCAGGATGGTGAGTAGCTTGGATGAGAAATACATGGTATGATGTTCCCACTTATGCGCTGACATTTTTCTTTCCAAAAGAGCAGTGGATGCTGTAAATCAGAAACAAAAACAGAAGTTGCTGGAAAAGCTCAGTGGGTCAGGCAGACCTCATAGCTTTTCCAGCAACTTCTGTTTTTGCTGTCTTTCCAGATGATGGTCATCATTGGTTTAAAAGTTGTTGTCAAAGGGAACAAGTGGAATTTCCACAGTGCATCTTGTATATTGGATAAACAAGTTAAAGCAATATCTTTTAGAGCCATATCTGCTATTTTTATTCTTTCGTGTGATGTGCACATTACTGGCAAAATCAGCATCTGTTGCCCAATCCACAATTTCCCATGAAACTCCCTTTGAGGGGAAATAAGAGACAAGGTTGAAGTGTGAGCACTGCTGTTCATCACATTCCTATGTTATGATCTGTCAGCAGTTTGTATTCTTTGAGTTCACTGTAAGTTCTGCCGACCACTCAGGGACAAATACTGTGCTGGCATCTGTAATAAACTCTAAAGTGGGTGAATGCTCCACTTTCTCGTACAGTACCATGAGTTCTATGCTCTTGGGAGTGAACTGCTACAGGCTTTATTGAACATAACTATGTACAGAGCTTGGTAAGACAGGGCATCACATTTGGAGTCCTACAGACCCAAGGTCCATGTGACCTGGAATCACTAGATCCTATGGATATGCACAGTAACTATATCTGGAGGAAAGATATAATTTCACTTTCTCTATATCTCCTCCCAGATTGTTTTACAGTATTTCATTTTTATCACTAACATTCAGCCATAAACATTTAATACTTCCACCCCACTTCCTCCTGGCTAACTTGTGCTTTAGGGGCTAATCTCCAAGAACATTCTGGTTCTCTCAGAGGATGTGCCAGATGCATGCACTCTTTTGTCATTTCTTTGTCAGCAAATTGTTGGAGTGGAATAGCAGTTTCTGACCACAGCTGGTTTCAAGTCTGTGGCTGAAATGAAGTCTTGAATTGAACAGCAATGAAAATGAAACAGGGAAAAAGCTGCAGGCACAGGACTGGTGTGATCAGAACTTCTTGAAAATAAAGACAAGGAAGCGAAATTCTCACCCTCTTTCCTACATGCTTTGCTTTGCGGGGCAAAGATAACGTAGAAGAAGAATCAAGGATGTTTCTGAAGATTATGTTGCAGGTGAGCAGATGAAGTTTTCTCCATTAGTTCCGGGAGGGGACTGTCTCTTTCAGGACATAGTGGTAACGGCTCAACACTAACTGTGACACAAGATACTAAGGTGAAGGCAAAAACATGTCAGAGTTTACGTGAGAAAGCAGGACTGTGCACACCATAAACAAAATAAATTGCTAACGCAGGATCAATAGGAAACTCTTGTGTGATCCTCTGATATTCAGAACTACTTGAAAGAACATACCCTTTCTGCAATCTGTCATTAAAAAGGGAACAAAGATCCTCGTTCACTTTCTGTCGTATTCCTTTTTAAGAGGCAAGACCCTTTTATCATTCACTGCAGGAGAGATTTTCTTAAGCAAGTAAGTCATCTTGATCCTGGAATTCTGAGTATTTCTATAACAAAGAGGCATTTTCCTCTATCAAAAAATCTCTCTGTTGTTACATTTGAGTGAGACGACTAGGTGTCTGAGTGGAGGGTTTCTGCGAATCTTCTTCAGGCTTCTTGTTGTCAGCCTTCAAGGCTAGGTCGTGTTGTTTAATTGCTAACAAGTGGAAATTTACTTCTGAAGTCTCACTGAGTTAGTTTGATGATGCAAACCCTTGTAGAATTTTCAGCAGTTCACGCTCATCCCTATGTTCAAACATAAATTTTGTCAAGGTATTGTGTGCATCTATGATCTCATTAATGTGGTCTCAGGCTTTTGTTGAAAAATGCTTTCATGCTTGGCACAGCTTGTTGACAGATTTCTTTTGAAAACCTCCAGCTATCGTTGGTGTAATACCAACAGTTTCAACACATCGAATATTTATGTGGTCCACTTTAGGTCTAAGAATCTTTGGTTAAATTTTTATCAGTTACTTGATGCCATTGTGCTTCTGTTTATTGGATCTTTTCTTTAGATTGGAGCTTTTCTCCAGACATGTTAAGCTGATGTCAATGTTCTCTGTACATTCTGTCTGTTACTTCTGCCAGTGCAGATATGGCCTTTTCTACCGAAACTCAAATGATCTGGAATTTGTTTTGAAGCTCTGAGTCCTCTTCCTTGCATGAATGATGCATTCTTTTTAACTCCACAATTTTTGATATCCCAGATTTTTCAGTCATCTTACTGGCTGTAGAAATGTTTAAATCTTCACTTTGTATCCTTCGTGGCCATTAATATAAGGTTATTTACTTGTTTCCCAGCAGTGATCTGGCTTTCCATTTTAGAAAGAACGTCTTCATTCTACAATAGCTTGTTATCATTCGTGGAATATTAGTGTCTCTGCCCAGGCCAGCTTTTATTGCACATCCCTAATCACCTAGAGGGAAGTTGAGAGTGAACTGCATTGTTGTGGGTCTGGAGGTATTGGAGGGCCAAACCATGTAAGGATGACAGATTTCCTTCTCGACTCATGAGGTTTCGCAGGACATTCTTTAAAGGACATTAGTAAACCAGACGTTTTTGTCTGACAACTGACAATGGTTTCATGCCTTCATTAGGCCATTAATTCTAGATTATTTATTGAATTCAAATTCTACCCTCTGCCATAGTCCTCAGTACAGCCGCTAAATTTCTGGATTAATAGTCCAGCGATAATACCACTCGGCCATCGCCTTCTCCTAATTGTTGTTACTTCATCTCTTTGGGAGCTTCTATGCAATAACTAAACAATAACCTTCTTTATCTGGTCTGGAGTTATCTGTGTGTCATCAGTTCCAGACTGTCTTTTTCAGCACGGGTAGGTCAATTAGGCAAGTTGTTCTATTAGCATAAATCTTACATATTGACATAACTTGTTTATTGCATCTATAGCTCAATTATTGTATTTATTTGTATCTTTTCCTTGCAGTCCCTCACTTCCAGACTTTGGAGTATGGCATTGAAGTAGAAGATCAGCAATTATCATATTGAATTATCTTCGCCTACTCCTAGATGCTGTTTTTTTTAATATATCCAGAAGTGCTCTTACACACAACTGAATTGAATTTTTCCTATCCTCTAAATCACCATGACATTTTTTTTTGTTTTTAACTTCTAACCAGCACCAACATACCACCCGCTTAGGCAGTTGGGTGATTACATGCAAAGGCATGTTACACCAAAGTCAATACAAATCATCAAACAGGAAGAATGGGAAGTGGCTAAATCAAAATGAAGTTGGAGATGGAAATAAAGGACTCTACCCTGCCCGGTGCTCACCTCTTTCTGAAGACATTGAGAGTACCAGTGGACACCACATGCTCCCTCTCCAAGGACGCTAGGGGTTTTCTATGTTCCTTTATTAAACATATTTTTCCGAATCAACCTGTTCAGAAACATTATTACACACCTCTGAGTGATTGGAATTTAAATCCAGGCCTCCTGGTTCTGCGGAGCGGTTCACACTACCACTGTCCCACAAGAGGGCTCTTGTTTTCTGTGTTTCGAAGCTCAGTGTTTAATGAGGTGAGTCGAGTCATTAATATGGCCTTTAGCAAGCAATAACTCTCCTTAATTAGCTACTTACAGATACCTCGTGAGAAATTCACTGCATGCTCAGCAAAAGCATGAGATACAGTGAGATGCTCCTGACATCAAAACAGATGCCAATTTGGCCACAAGTCACACCATAGCCCTGACACTCAGACCCCAATAAGATTCCACGCAATGGCTTTTAAATTTACACTTTAACTCATGTACAGCCCAGGAGATGTCAGTGTCAATAGATTTGTTAGTGTTTGCCCTTGCAGCAAGGGTTTGTTAGTTTGCTGACAACAGCACTGCTTGGGGAGAAAGCGGCAGAATAGGGTTGAGGAACTTATCAGCCATGATTGAATGGGCGAGCAGACTCAAAGGCCCAAATGGCCTAATTCTGCTTCTACGTCTTATGATCTCATAGTTTAACAGCACTGCTTCAACTCAAAACTTGAGTCTCTTTTTTCCAAATATCAGATTTTGTTACGTTGAGTGATAAAAGTGTTATCTTGTACCTGTTAGATAGTGTTATATTTAAGCACAGGATGGTGGCAAATAGCACAACCTGGCCCCTAGATAACAAAGTGTGAAGCTGGATGAACACAGCAGGGCAAGCAGCATCTCAGGAGTACAAAAGCTGATGTTTCGGGCCTAGACCCTTCATCAGAGCTCTGATGAAGGGTCTAGGCCTGAAACGTCAGCTTTTGTGCTCCTGAGATGCTGCTTGGCCTGCTGTGTTCATCCAGCTCCACACTTTGTTATCTTGGATTCTCCAGCATCTGCAGTTCCCATTATCACACAACCTGACTCCTAGACTGGCCATGATCTCCTTAAGCTGCTTGGTTCATAGTGCACTTCCTCTAACCCTACCAGAGAGACAGATAGCAAGGAGTACCTAGTTCTGCAGGAATCTCTATATAACTTACTGAATGAAAAATATCTATGAGTAAAGTTTTATCTCCCATAATCAGCAATAAAAAGACGAATATACAAATTAGAATTGAAAATTGACAGCAGTCCTAATCCTTTTAATTCACTCATAGGAATCTTTTGCCCTTAGTGAACTTATAGAATCTCTTTGAATTCTCTTTAACATTTTGCCGAAGCTATCTCATGTTGCCTTTTGCCTAACAAGTCCAACCGACTCTCAGAGCATCTTATCCCCCTATAACCCACACATCCCTGAACACTTTGGGCATTTTAGAATGGCCAATCCACCTAACTTGTGCATCTTTAGACTGTAGGAGGAAACTGGAGCACCCAGAGGAAACCCACACAGACACAGGGAGAAGGTGCAAACTCCACACAGACAGGCGCTTGAGGATAGAATCGAACCCAAGTTCCCAGAACTGTGAGGCAGTAATGCTAACTACTCAGCCACTGTGCTGCCCAAGTATGCTCCTCCTGCCCTTGTATTTATCCAGGGATTCACTCAATTCCATCTGACATATGCCTCCTTCTTTTGCTTGGCCAGAACCATCTGTTTTACTGATATATTGGGCTCTTCCATCATTAAGGATGGGGATATTTGTGCTGCCTCCTCTTCTGCTGAGATGCTTAATTGTCCACCACCATTCACAACTGATAGGACTACAGAGATTAGATCTGATCCATTAGTTGTGAACTTGTTAAGCTCTATCATTTGCTGCTTATGCTGTTTAATGCGTAAGTCATCCTGCTTGGTAGGTTCAACAGATTGACACCTCATTTTTAGGTGTGCCCTAGTGATGTTCCTGGCTTGCCATCCTGAACTCTCCATTGAATCAGGGTTGACCCCTTGGCTTGCCAGTGATGGTTGAATGGGGTATATGCCGGGCCATTAGGTTGGAAACTGTTTTGGAGTCCAATTTTGCTGCTGTTGATGGTCCACAGCACCTTGTGGATGCCCAGTCTTGAGTTGTTAGATTTGTTCGATGTCTGACCCATTTAGCACAATGAAAGTGCTACATAACACAATGGAGGTTATTCTCACTGTGAAGGCAGGACTTCAACTCCACAAGGACTGTGCGATTGTCACCTTTACCAATACATCTGCATCTGGCAGAATGGTAAAGATGAGCTCAAATATGTTTTTCTCTCTTATTGGTTCTCTCACCACCTGCCACAGACCCAGTTTAGCAATTATGTCCTTTAGGACCCGACCAGCTCAATCAGTAGTACTGCCACTGAGCCACGTTTGGTGATGGACATCGATATCCCCTGCCCAGAGTACATTTTTCACCTTTGCCACCCTCAGTATTTCTCCCAAGTACTGTTGAATGTAGAAGTGTACTAATTCATCAGCAGAGGGAGGACGTTACATAACAACCAGCAGCACCTAACTCCATTTTATTAGTTTAACTTGCATCATGTTCACTGCAACATTATGGGCAGACGGGCCCGTTCCTGTGCTATACAGTTCTATTTTCTATATTCTATGAAGCCATGAGGCGTCATGGGGTCCAGAGTCAATGTTGAGAACTCCCAGGTCAGCTCCCTCCTGCCTGTATACCACAGGGCCATCATTTCTGCTAGGTCTGGCCATATCTGGGGATGGCGATGGTGGTGTCTGGGGCTTTGTAAGTAATGATTCCATGAGTATGACTATTGCAGGCTTTTGCTTGTCTAGTCTGTGAGATACCTGTCCCAATTTTGGCACCAACCCACACATGTTAGTGAGGAAGGCTCTGCAGGGTTGATAGGGCCACTTGTGCCTTCGTCTTAACTCATGTTTCGGCTGATGCCAGATGGTCCATCCAGGTTCATTTCCTTATTGAAACTCCACACCAATTGATACAACTGAATGGCTTATTAGGCCATTTCAGAGAACAGCTCAGTGTCAGACATATTGCTGTGACTCTGGAGTTACATGCAGGCCAGACCAGGTGTGAATGGCATATTTCCACCACTGAAGGACTTAGTGAACAAGATTTTGTTTTCCAACAGCTGACAAAGGCTTCATGGTCTTACTAGATTCTTAATTGCAGATTTTTTGAATTGAATTTGAATTCTACCCTTGAACGTGGTGGGATTTGAACCTAGGTCCCCAGAACATTAGCTGAGTTTCTGAATTAATAGTTTAACTTAATGTAACGAGGTCATTGCCTCTTCCAGCAGGGTCAACAAACCATCCTCGCTCGACTAGGAACCAAACCCTCGCTGCTGTGGTGAACCTGCCAAATCCTAACTGTGAGACACCAGAGAAGACAGAAAATGGTCTTGTGCAAACAAAATAAAAATGTCACTATTGTGTTACATATTAAGGAACATTATACTGTCTTAATATACTATGTGTTATCCATTGTGCTGATCACATTATTTTGTAATTATAAAGTTGTATGAACTTAAATATCTCAAGAGAGTGTACAATAAATGAGAAATGCAGCCAGGAGATTTAAATTTAATTGAAGATTAGCATTAGCAACAAATGGTTTCATCAGAATTAATCTAATTTCATGGAATTTGTTTAGAGATGTCAACCAGATGGGAAATGCCTTCACGAGCTACTGAAATTATGTCCTTCATCTTTAGCTCTTTGACCCTTTTTGAAAGAACAGAGAGAATCTCAAATTGGGCTCAACTTCAGATGTGGCACTGTTGGTGATCTCAGCATTTGTTTCCCGTCATTAATTGCCCTTTAATTGAGAGGCTTGTTAGGCCATTCCAGAGGGCAATTATCTGACTGTGTTATTGTTGTGGGACTGGAGTCACAGACATAAACCAAACCAGGTAAAGATAGCAGATTTCCTTCCCGAAAGAATATTAGTGAAGAAGATAGGTTTTGACAAAAATTGGTAATGGTGAAATAGTCACCATTTGACTAGCTTCTCATTCCATGTTTTATTGAACTCAAATTCTGCCATTGTGAGATTCAAACATATAGAAATCATAGAATCCCTACAGCGTGGAAACAGGCCATTCAGCCCATCAAGTCCACACCAACCCTCCAAAGAGCATCCCACCCAGACCCACCCCTTACCCTATCCCTGCATTTCCCCACCTCAGACATGATGGGGCAATTTAGCATGGCCAATCCACCGAACCTGCACATCTTTGGGCAGTAGGAGGATGCTGGAGTACCCAGAGGAAACCCATGCAGACACAGGGAAAATGTGCAAACTCCACACAGACAGTCACCTGAGAATAGAATAGAACCTAATTTCCTGGTGCTGTGAGGCAGCAGTGTTAACCACTGAGGCACTGTGTTCCCAGAAGGCCAGCATGGGACTCTGGATTACTGACATTGCCACTATGTACATCACAAAGTCCTTGTACAAGGAAGATTTTGAGAGAGTCAAATGTCAGTTGCAGTTGTCCTGCAACTCTATGAAGTTCTCTAGCTCCTCTGAGCTGAACTTTTCTCAAGCACAATCAAGTTTGGTAGATCCTGAAGACATCTTTTATTTACTTCAAGCTACATATAGCCCTATAATTTTCAACGCTCACAGTGAAAGAGAGGGACACGGGATCACTTTTGGTTTCAAAGCTAAAGGCACAAACGAGCATTTGCTGAGATCAGCAAATCACATTTCTCAGTCTTAGTTTGCAGAGGGAGAAAGTCTATCTCAGAGCATCTTCTAGATTGAGATGCCAGGTTTTTCAGCTAAACCTGTGAAATAATTTCACTCAAGCTTTATAGCTTTATATTAACAGTTTTCTTCAGTACAGGAGTATAAACAAAAATGTGATGGATTTGTATAGTGCCAGAGCTAATGAGGAGGCAATAAATAGGAGAAATCTGGCATCTTTAATATTTAACTCCACTGAACCCAGAGAGTTGTGAGTGCGTGGAATAGTTTACCAGTGGTAGTCGTGGAAGCAGAGTCATTAGTGACATTTAAGCGACTGCTGGGCATGCACATGGACAGCAGTGAATTGAGGGGAATGTAGGTTAGGTTATTTTATTTTTGGATTAGGATTATTCCACGGCACAACATCGTGGGCTGAAGGGCCTGTACTGTGCTGTACTTTTCTATGTTCTATGTTCTATGAACATAAGTGTCACAAAGCAAGTGGTATCTTTCCATGGTACTGCTCTTGGTAGTTTGGAAATATGACCAAAAAATGGGTATTATTATAATGAAAAATACTAAACTACAACACAACAGCAAAATAATACAGATGCTAATGATTTGAAATAAAAAAACTATAAATTCTTAGCAGATCAGGGAACAACTGTCAAAAGGGAAACATAAATTATGTTTGAAGTTGGTGTCCTTTTATCGATTACTTTCAGTTTCATAACTATTGTACTTGCAGTTCCTATTCTGATCCCTACTTTGCCAGTTTGTAATGGTTTTATACAACAGGACTTACCAGGGAAGAGCACAGAGTGGACAATTCCAGCAAAAGGAGACAAGCACAAATGACACCCCTGTAGCATTACAATTCAGCACTTTATATCGATAACCAAAAGTTTAAATAGATCATCCAGCCTTCTACCAATTCCTGCAAGGGTATGTTCTGGTGTCAAATCAGAACAAGTTATTGACCAAAAACAGTTCTAAGCATTAATGTGCATATAATCTATTAATGAAACAAATTAGATTTCTGAAATTACATAAAGTTCTTGAAAACATTAGTTACCTTTCTGTATTCTATAGATACAATCTGACAAAATTAAAAGCCTGCAAAAAGTTAATCAATTAAACCCTTACTAAAGTACACAACGGTTATTATTTATAATAATAGGTCTGTTTAGCAGAAATAAATTCTGCAGTAGAGTCCAGGTGAAAAGTTTAAATTAGCTCTCCTGTTATAAACCCGTGTTATAATAGCAGATGAAATTGCTTAAACAGAAGCAATAAACACTTTATATTGCTCCATTTAATGTGGGTCAGTGTAGTAAATGTTAAGTAAGATTTTCGTAAACTCATAAAGACGAATCTGACAATACATTCTTTAGACTCTATACTGCGAGCATTTGATACAATAAACAATAGATTCTCAAATCATAAAAAAATTCAAGGTAACTTTGTATTGTAAGAAAACGCAATAATCAATTTTCACTGAGGAAGAACTTGCAAAGAACAAGAGGAGCTGTTTCATGATGTTGATTTTAGGATCAATATTGAAAGGACATCATGAGATCTCCCCTGCTCTTCTTCAAGTTGTGCTAACAGGCCCTAGTTTGATGATTCATCCAGAAGGTGATGCCTGCAGCAGTAGATCTAACATTCCTTTGTATTGTACTTGGGTGTCAACCTGGATGATTTGTTCAAGCCACTGGAGTGGAATTCACATTCATAAATAGAAATGCTCTGACTTGAATTCTGACTCAGAGTTGAAATAGACACCTAGGCTGGACTACACCTTCTCCACTCAAAGTCTGTATGCCACCTTCAGATTAAGTTGGGCTTCAGGAAGATGACTAGGTGTGTAGATGAGGATAGTGTAGTAGATGTAGTTTACATGGAATTCAGTGAGGTCTTTGACAAGCTTTGATTTCTGGTTGCAGCAGCAGCACACACAGGAGCTTGGACCAGGGGACTGTCAGGAAGCCGGTGAGTCAGAGATTTTTAAAACTTTAAGAGCTTACATTGAGCGTCGGAGCCTTCCATTTCTGGTTGCAGCAGCAGCACCTCAGAGCAGAGGTTCCTGGGAAGGGAGGGACCTTTTACATCCCTCAGCTACATAAGTGATCGTTGTCTAAACCCGAGACCCTACCCTTGTAGGGCCTCCCACCCATCCACCTCCTCTAACCTTATACACCAGGGACAAATCAGGTAAGCTTCTTTTTTTTACTTTCTGATTGGGGGATTAGCAAGGATGGCAGTGCAGGTAGAGGAATGTTCCTCCTGCATAATGTCTGAGGTGAGGGACGCCATTAGTGTCCCTCCAAATACATCTGCAGGAAGAGAACCCAAATCTTGCTCCTCCAAGACCGCGTTAGGGAACTGGAGCAGGAGCTGGATGAACTTCAGATCATTCAGAAGGCAGAGTCAGTGATAGACAAGAGTTACAGGGAAGTAGTTACTCCTAAGCATGAAGAAAGCTGGGTAACTGTTAGAAGGGGGAAAAGGCAGTCAGTGCAGGGATCCCCTGTAGTCGTTCCCCTGAAAAACAAGTATACCGTTTTGGATACTGCTGGGGGGGACAACTTACCAGGAGCATGCACTAGGTCTCTGGCACAGAGTCTGTCTCTCTTGCACAGAAGGGAAGGGGGGATAGGAAGAGAGTGATAGTCATTGGGGACTCAATAGTTAGAGGCACTGATAGAAGGTTTACTGGGAACGAAAGAGACTCACAGTTGGTGTGTTGCCTCCCAGGTGCCAGGATCCGTGATGTCTCGGATCGTGTCTTTGGGGTCCTGAAGGGAGAGGGTGACCAGCCCCAAGTCGTGATCCACATAGGCACCAACAACATAGGTGGAAAAAGGGAAAGGGATGTCAGGCAGCATTTCAGGGAGCTAGGATGGAAGCTGAGAGCTAGAACAAACAGAGTGGTTATCTCTGGTTTGTTACCCGTGCCACATGATAACAAGGCAAAGAACAGGGAGCGATTTCAGCTGAACAGTTGGCTGCAGGGATGGTGCAGGAGGGAGGGCTTCAGGCACATGGACAATTGGTGCTCATTCTAGAGAAGGTGAGACTTCTACAAACAGGACAGTCTCCACTTGAACCAGGGGGGCACTAATATCCTGGGTGGGAAATTTGCTATTGCTATTCGGGTGGATTTAAACTAACTCAGCAGGGGGATGGGAAACTGACGTGTAGTCCTAGTACACAGGAGGATGAGAGAAGGGAGGACATGGGCCGAATGTCACTGTCACCGGAGTGTGCTGGCAGACAACAAGCTGGATTGAAGTGTGTCTACTTCAACGCCAGGAGTATCCTGAATAAGGTAGGTGAGTTTGCAGCATGGATAGGTACCTGGGACTTCGATGTTGTAGCCATTTCGGAGACATGGATAGAGCAGGGTCAGGAATGGATGTTGCAAGTTCCAGGGTTTAGATCTTTCATTAAGGTCAGGGAAGGTGGTAAAGGAAGAGGAGGTGTGGCTTTGTTAGTCAAGCTCAGTATAACGGTGGCTGAAAGAACTTTTGATGAGGACTCATCTACTGAAGTGGTATGGGCTGAGGTCAGAAACAGGAAAGGAGAAGTAACACTGCTGGGAGTTTTTTATAGGCCTCCGCAAAGTTCCAGGGATGTGGAGGAGAGGATTGGCAAAACTATTCTGGGCAGGAGTGAAAGGAACAGGGTGGTCATTATGGGAGACTTTTAACTTCCCTAGCATTGACTGGAAATGCTATAACTCTAGTATGTCGGATGGATCAATTTTTGTCCAATGTGTGCAGGACAGTTTCCTGACAGTATGTAGAAGGGCCGACAAGAGGGGAGGCCACACTGGATCTGGTACTTGGTAATGAACCAAGCCAGGTGTTTGATTTAGTGGTAGGTGAGCACTTTGCAGAGAGCGACCATAATTAGGTTACGTTTACTTTAGCGATGGAAAGGGATAGGAACATGCCACAGGGCAAGAGTTATAGATGGGGCAAGGGCAATTATAATGCAATTAGGCAAGACTTAGGAGGCATAGAATGGTCAGCAAAATGCAGGGGATGGGGACAATCGAAATGTGGAGCTGGTTTAAGGAACAGATATTGCGTGTCCTTGATAGGTATGTCCCTGCCAGGCAGAGAGGAAGTGATAAGGTAAGGGAACTGTTGTTTACTAAAGAAATTGTATCTCTTGTTAAGTGGAAGAGGGAGGCTTATGAGACGATGATACAAGATGGTTCAGATGAGGCAATGGAGAGCTACAGATTAGCTCGGAAGGATTTAAAGAGAGAGTTAAGAAGAGCAAGGAGGGGACATGAGCAGACATTAGCAGGTAGAGAACCCTATAGCTTTCTATAGGTACGTGAGGAATAAGAGGTTGACGATGGTAGGAATAGGGCCAGTCAAAGACAGCAGTGGGAAGTTGTGTGTGGACCCTGTGGAGATCGGAGAGGTGCTAAATGAATATTTCACATCTTTTTTCACTGAAGAACAGGAGAATATTGTAGAGGAGATGACTGAGTTACGGCTACTAGAATTGAAAGGATTAAGGTTAGTAAGGAAGAGGTGTTATCAATTCGAGATGGGGTGAAGGTAGATATATCCCCTGGGCCAGATGGCATTTTTCCGTGGATTGTCTGGGAAGCTAGGGAGGAGGTGGCGGAGCCTTTGGCCTTGATCTTTGAGTCCTCATTGTCTACAGGTTTAGTACCAGAGCACTGGAGGATTGCAAACGTTGTGCCCTTGTTCAAGAAGGGCAGTAGGGAGGACCCAGGTAATTATAGACCAGTGAGCCTTAGGCCTGTTGTAGGAAAAGTTTTGGAAAGGATTATAAGAGATAGGGTTTATAATCATCTAGCAAGCAACAATTTGATTGGAGATAGTCAGGATGGATTCGTCAAGGGCAGATCGTGTCTCACAAACCTCATTGAGTTTTTTGAGAAGGTGACCAAGCATGTGGATGAGGGAAGGGCAGTTGACGTGGTGTACATGGACTTCTGTAAAGCCTTTGATAAGGTTCCATGTGGTAGGCTATTGGAGAAAATACAGAGGCACGGGATTGAGGGAGATTTAGCAGTTTGGATTAGAAACTGGCTTTTAGTAAGAAGGCAACGAGTGGTGGTTGATGGAAAACATTCAGCCTGAAGTCAGGTAACTAGTGGTGTACATCAAGGATCTGTTTTGGGACCACTGCTGTTTGTCATTTTTATAAATGACTTGGATGCAGGCATAGGTGCATAGGTTAGTAAGTTTGCAGATGAAACTGAAGTCGGTGGAGTGGTGGACAGTGTGGAAGAATGTTGCAGGCTGCAGGAAGACTTGGATAAACTGCAGAATTGGGCTGTAAGGTGGCACATGGAGTTTAATATGGACAAATGTGAGGTGATTCACTTTGGGAGGAATAATAGGAAGGCAGAATACCGGGTCAATGGAAAGATTCTTGATGGTGTGATGTGCAGAGGGATCTTGGTGTCCATGTACATAGATCCCTGAAGGTTGTCACCCAGGTCGATAGTGCTGTTAAGAAGGCTTATGATGTGTAGGTTTTATTGGTAGAGGGATTGAGTTCCAGAGCCATGACGTCATGCTGCAACTGTACAAAACACGAGTGTGGCCTCATTTAGAATATTGCGTGCAGTTCTGGTTGCCCCATTACAGGAAGGATGTGGAAGCATTGGAAAAGGTGCAGAGGAGATTTACCAGGATGTTGCCTGGTCTGGAGCGCAGGCCCTATGAAGAACGGCTGAGGGACTTGGGTCTGTTCTCATTGTTGAGAAGGAAGCTATGAGGGGATTTAATAGAGACATACAAGATGATCAGAGGAATAGATAGGGTGGACAGTGAGAGTTTTTTTCCGAGGATGATGACGTCGGCTTGTATAAGGGGGCACAGCTACAAATTGAGGGGTGATAGATTTCAGACAGATGTCAGAGGCAGGTTCTTTACTCAGAGAGTGGTAAGGGTGTGGAACGCCCTGCCTGCCAATGTAATTAACACAGCCACATTAGGGGCATTTAAACAGTCCTTGGATAAGCATATGGATGATGATGGGATAGTGTAGTGGGAGGGGCTTAGATTAGTTCACAGGTCAGAGCAACATCAAGGGCTGAAGGGCCTGTTCTGCGCTGTATTGTTCTGTGTTTTATGTTCTATGTTCTAAGCTCCTACATGGGAGGCTGTTAACGAAGGTAAAACATATGAGATCCAGAATAACTTGGTCAGTTGGATCCAAAATTGGCTTATCGACGGGAGGTACAGGTTGGTGGTAGAAGGCTTTTGTGTGACTGGAGGCTGATATCCAGGGGCATTCCACATGGGTCAGTGCTAGGACCCTTACTGTTTGTGATGTGTCTAAATTATATCGATGAGATTTTTTCGGTGGGGGCTGTTGGTTGTTGGTAAATAAGTTGGCATAAACACTAGCTGGGTAGTTGACAGTGAAGGGGAGGTGATAAGTTGCAGAAGGATATAAGTAGATTAGTTAGATGGGCAGATCAGTGGTAGGTGGCATTTAACCCTGATAAATGTGAGGTAATGCACTTTGGAAGAACAAGACAAGTGACTACTCAGGACGCTAGGTAACTCAGAGGAATAGAGAGACCTTGGGGCACTTGCCCAAGATCCCTGAAGCCAGTAGGATAGGTAATAGGGTAGTTGAGAGGCATATGGAATACTTGTCTTAACCTGTCAAGGCACAGATTATAAGAGCAGGGGGGTTATGTTGCAGCTGTAGAGAGCATTGGTTAGGCTACAGCTGGACTTCTGTGTACAGTTCTAGTCACTACATTCATAAGAATGTGATTGTAATGGAGGGGAAGCAGAGGAGATTTACCGAGGCTTTGCCTGGGATGGAGCACCTTAGCAATGAAGAGAGGATGGTTAAGGTCAGATTGTTTTCTTTGATGCAGAGAAGATTGAGTAGGACCTGATTGAGCTTTATAAGACTATGAAAATCATGGGCAGTGTTGGTAGAAAACAGTTTCTCCGCTTAGTTGAAGGTTCAATTGGAAGGGACACAATTTTAAGGTGAATAGCAGGAGGTTTCGAGGAGATTCACGGAAAATGTTTTTCTCTCAGAGGCTCGTGGAGGCGTGGCATGCACTAACTGGGAGGCAAGTAACTGGCAAGTAACCTCACAACCTTTAAAAAGTATTTGGATGAGCACTTAAAATATTCAAGGTTATGTGCCAAGTGCTGGAAAGTGGAATTTGTGTAGATTTATTATATTTTTGCAGACTTGATGGACCAAAGGGCCTATTCTGTACTGGATGATTCCATGATTCTATGATGTGGGAGGAATCAGAAGGAATGTTGGCCTAAATGTAACATCAGATTTGAACACAGGATGGCCAAAAGATCACAAAGCAAAGATTTTTCGATAATGGTTTTCCAGTGTCTGCAGTGTTGATTCTTCCACTAGCTTTGCCAATCACTCCTGAGCTTTATGTTGCACAGCATTCTCCAGATCAACGTGTCAAACAGCTTTGTAACATTCCGATGGTGAATCCATCAATTGAAAGGCAAGCTCTGAAAAGCAATTTGCAATTACCTGAAATTTGCCAACCCTGGTAAAACAGCTTGGGTACCAGAGCTCTAACCAAGCTGTTGAGAGTATCTGCTGATACTGATCTGCCCTGTGGTATCTGGCTGCCAGTGTGAGATCTCCTTGCTGATAGACCTACAAATACTGGCCTTTGGTTTCATCGTACAAACAGTTTGTCATGTTCAAAATGACTGGTTATAGTTGAGCATCATGGATCGTAAACATTGGATTATTGACACATTTAACACAGTTATGAAAATATAGATGCGGCTTCCTTCAGCTTTTTGATAGCTCCAGTACCAAATTACTTGTGAGCATGAAAAAATGGCCACATTACTCACCAAGGAAAGAATGTGAAGATATAGAAACAACAAGCTTTGCAGTTTGTTGGCATATCTATTGGTGTTCAGTGTGGTCCTAAATAAAGTTGTATTGCTGCCCTTTCATGGGTATGTGAAAAATAACTTCCATCAGCTGGCACTGTCCAGCAGAGTCTTCAAGGCATAGGGAAGTTTTCAAACAATCTCTGTATGATACGTCAACCCAACATTACCATCAAGGGTCCATCCCAGCTATATTTATTGGTGATATCACCCGTGTTTGAAATCCATTGCCATGTTTACTTACGTAGATCTCTATTTCAGAATAATATATTGAATCTGAACTGTTTTGCAGAGTTTCCAAGAAAAGTGATTGACATTATATATTGCTGAAAGCATTTTAAATTCAACATTGCTATGACATTTACATCAATTCTAAGAATGAAAATCATGGGCTGCATGTATGTGATTTTCAGATTCAGAATCTCAGCAGTAAGATTCCACACTGGGAGTTGTCAGTTGGAAAATTGATCTTTAGAAGTAGAGATGGATTTTATGATGAGATCTGATACTTTAAAGTAGAATATATTTATCGTAGTTGTTTGATGCTCTTCATGTTCGATAAATTTTCTCATCTCAATGCACTTAATACATAAATGGAGAAGTTTAAATATACACATCATATTCAGAGGAAAACTGAGCATATTCAATTTAGAATCTATTTACACACCAAATATAGCTTTTCCACGGTTCAATATGAACCAGTCAATATGAGTTTAATAAGCAATTATATTAGAAACTGTAAAGTCAAACTGCAGAATCTTTGGTCATAAATGTGAGCTGCCATTGTGGCCTTCAGCAGGTAGTCCTCCAAAGCCTTAACTTCTGCTGAATGCAGCATTGATATTTTATGACTTCATTGGCTTTGAAAGCAGATTCAGAACGAGTAAGTGAAAGCAGATCTCGAACAGTGAGTGAAAATCAGTTCATCAAACCCACAGCAAACATGAGAATAATTCACTGCCAGTTAAAAACTTAACCTTACTCAAAGGTAGACACACACGGGAATAGCTAGTCATCTAGTTTGGGCAAATCAAGCCAATGTAAATTCCAAATTGACACTACAAAGCAACAATAAGTTAATGATCTCAAACATTTAATTCATTAACTGATTTCAGTTGGTTTATTTTCTTGCAGTTGACATTGATATTACGTTTAAATCCAAATGAGTATGTGAACGATGTACCAGTTTCCAATTAAATTGTTCTTTATCCCAAGTGTAATATTTGTTTAATTATTTGTTCCACTCTGTGCTGAGGCAAATGATTGCACAATCTAGGTAAAAAACAGCTATTTGCATATTTCACTGTGTCACAATTAGGGCTGATTGTAAGTAAGAAATATAAAGCCTTTGCCTTTAGAGAAATCTAAGTACCAATTGTTCACAAAATTGCACGTTATTTAAAGAGAATTCATAGTTCAAGTTTCTGCTGAACATCATTTGCATAATAACAAACAGAAATTCAACAGTACAATCAGTGTTTTAGAATGTCATTGTTTATTTCTTTCTTCTTGCTTTAAGAAGTATTTATTGATATGCTTAAGAGGGGGAAGATAGTAGAGTTTTAATAATATAGCTGAATTTTGTTTATCATAAAAAAATGCATGGTTTTCTGCCGATGTGAGAACTGAGTTTTAAAACGTTTTACACAATCATTTATTCATTCCATTAGTGTATATTAGCCAATTTCTTAGTACGTGAAATTGTTATAAACTTTTTAAATTTTCAAAAGGTGCCTATTGATGCTCTTGCATCTGAAATAAAAGTTTAATTTGAAAATTCTTAGTGGGCAAGATAGAGAGAAGGTCACTGTAGGTCAAATGACTTGTGGCCGTGGCTAATTTCGGGGGTCAGTCCGATTCCCAGTGAAATGTCTCTGAGTACAGGAAAGAAAGAGAAGAAGCAACACCTTTAGCCTCTTGACTCTGTTCAACTATACAATAAGATCATGGCTGATTTATGATGTAACACTATTCACCAAGATGGAGGAGAGCGCCGAGTTAGAACTGACGGGGGCAAGAGACAATGCATAGGATGCCAAGTCAGGTCGAGTAGGTGGGAGGATGTCCATGTTCGGTCTGGTCTGGTCCAGCAAGGTTGCTGGGGTGGGGTGGACACGGTGGTGATGGTAGGAAAATCAGGGTAAGAGTGCTCTGACGTTAGTGTTGGGTGGGCGGGTTAGTGCACATCCAGAGGTTGTGTCTGATCAAGGTCTGAGCGAGTCTTACGGCATGTGGGGGAGTTTTTATTTTTATTCATTCATGGGATGAAAGCTTTTCTGGCCAGGCCTGCATTTATTGCCCATCCCAGAGGGCAGTTAAGTGTCTGGAGTCGCATGTAGGCCAGACCAGGTAAGGATGGCAGTTTCCTTCCTTAAAGGACATTAGAGAACCAAATGGGTCTTTCTGGCAATCAACAATTGATTCATGATCAACATTAGACTTTTAATTCCATATATTTTTGGAACTCAAATTCCACCATCTGCCGTGTGTAGATTGTAACCTGTGCCTCCAGAACAACACCTAGGTGTCTGCATTAACATTAATAATACCAATAGGCCATTGCCTCTCCAGTTGTGGGTGTCTAAGGTAGGTATGGTGTCTGTTAAATCCTACGCAGGAATTGTACAATGTGTTCAATAATCTAACTTTTCCTGAGTAACTATTTTGTTTAATTTGGTTGGAGTACTGAATTCTCTGATTTAAATGGATTTTTCCCGAGATGTACAACTGTAGAGGAATTGCCCAGTGGAAAATTTAACTTACTGGGTAATTCCTTCGGAGTCTGCAATGAGGAGGATTCTGCAGGGTTCCCATGTGCAACTCCCAGCTACATTCGAATAACATCTGAGCTGTTGTCTCTCACACTTAAGGCAGATAGTGCTCTGAAATGTAAGATTCTCCAGTGAAGAGACCTCTTCCAAGAATGGGAGGAACAAGATATCCTTTCAAACGAGGCAAATTTAGATGGATGTAGACATAGAAGTGAAAAGCGAAGGTTATGGACCGTTGAGCCTGGAATCATTGCCCAAGAGGATTCGGGACCTCTTGAAATTAGGAAAAGTCAGTCACGTACCACTTTTAGCCTAACACTCTGATTTCTGCAGCATTCCCGTGCACAATATTCTTCAGAACAACAGCTCACAAAGCCCCATTTAATTCTCTCCCTCCAGCCACCTTGAGCTGAACTTTCAAACCAAACTCAGAAAACTAAGGGCCGGTTTCCAATCCTGGGCTATGTAAGCATCTAAATATCTTACTGGTAAGATACAATTTTAGAAGAAAACACCTTGCCTGGAGATAAAGTCAGTGCCGAGAGTAGCCTGGAGTAAATTCCTCACGCTGAAAGACAATCTGACAAACAAATGGCAGCCATTACTGAACTCCCCATTGTCTTATGAAGTGAAGCAGGCAGCCAAGCAGAGGGTCAGCAGTCTCATGGGCTGAACAAGCGATCAAAAGTTCATTCATCCTGTTCTCAAGTTGACTATTCGATCAAACACAACTTTGTCCCAGTACATTAACATCCAGGTTTGATTATTCCTTCTTTAAACACAGTTTTTCATCATCATTCTTAATGAAAAATGATTTCCAACTGTGCTCCTGACAATCATGTATGAAAGTGCCTCAGGCTAGATGCTGTTCCTGTTTTTACACTGTAAAATTGATCCTGCCCCTCTCTAGCCTGTTGAAAAGTTGTTCAATGAACTGAGGGGGAGAATCAGCTCTTCTCTATCTAATGCCTTTTGGCCGTTTGTAAACATTCTTAAAAATTTCTTTTTTCAGCATAAAGCCATCAAACTTCAATTAAAGCTTAGTTAACTAGAGCAGAATGAAAGAGTCGCTGTGAATTTTTTTTGCATGAAATAAGGAGAAATTTAATCACCACCAGCTATGAGAAAAAAATATTAAATCTCAGCATCAAACATGTAGCTAACATGTAATAAGTGTCAAGGAAAGGGAGAGCATGTGGTACAAACATGAAAATAAAAGCAGATATAGTTCAATTTCTAAGATTTCTTGAGTGGTGAGAATGAAATCTAAGTTCACAGTTGCTTAGTTGTTGCCTTTCTCCCCTCAGCAGGACTGACTTTTGTAAAATGCTGGTGATCTCGGTGAATGGTTGTTTTCCCAAGTCACTTATTCTCTGGGCATCTCTGATAAATTCCAGATGGGAGGTGAGAGTGACAGCCCTTGACATCAAGGACGCATTTGATCAAGTGTTGCATCAAACAACCCAAGTAAAACTTGAATCAGTGGGCATCGGGGGGCAAACTCTCTGCTGGTTGGAATCATACCTAGCGCAGAGGAAGATAGATTTGGTTGTTGGTGATCAGTCATCCCAGCTCCAGGGTATCGCTGCAGGAGTTCCTTGGATTAGTGTCCAAGGCCCAACCATTTCAGCTGCTTCATCAATGATGTTCCCTCCATCATAAGGACAGAAACGGGGATCTCCGTCATTGATTGCACAACGTTCAGCACCTTTCACAATTCCTAAGATACTGAAGCAGTCCATGTTCAAATGCAATGAGAACTGGACTATATCTAAAATTTGGCTGACAAGTATCAAGTAACATTCACTCTACACAAATGCTGCACTATGAACAATACCATTGCCACTTGATTTTCATTACCATCACTGAAACGCCACTATAAATATCCTTGGGGTTACCATTGACCAGAAACTCAACTGAACTCACCACATAAACACAGTAGCTACAAGACCAAGTCAGAAGCTAGAAATACTGTGGCAAGTAATTCATCTCCTGACTCCCTAAAGCCTGTCCATCAACTACAAGACACATGTCAGAAGTGCAATGAAATACTCTTCACTTGCCTGGATGGGTACAGCTCCAACAACATTCAAGAAGTTTCGCACTACCCGGCCAAAGCAGCCCAATTGATTGACACCACATCTATAAGCGTCTACTCCTTCCATTGTCAATGCTCAGTGTGTGTTATCTACAAAATGCACGCAGAAATTTACCAAAGATCCTCAAATGGCACCTTTGAAACCAACAACTGGTTCCATCTAGAAGTTCAAAGGCAGCAAATACTTGGGAACACCACCACCCGCAACTTTCCTTCCAAGTCACTCACCATCCTGACTTGGAAAATATCACCATTATATCACTGTCACTAGGTCAAAATCTTGGAAGCCACTCTCTAAGGGCACTTTGCTCTACCTACAACACGTGAATTGCAGCGATTCAAAAGGTTAGCCTACCATCACCTTCTCAAGGACAACTAGGGAAAGGCAATAAATTCTAGTCAGGCAGCGACATCCATATCCCACAAATTAATTGAAAAAAGAAGAACAGATAAGTCTTCATAAGATAACAAGGTGTAGAGCTAGATGAACATCGCAGGCCAAACAGCATCAGGGGAGCAGGAAGGCTGATGTTTGAGGCATAGACCCTTCTTCTTTTGAAGAAGAATCTAGGCCTGAAACGTCAGTTTTCCTGCTCCTCTGATGCTGTTTGGCCTGTGATGTTCATCCAGCTCTACACCGTGTTATCTCAGATTCTCCAGTATCTGCAGCTCCTACTATCTCTGAAATGCTTTTATAATACATTTAGAGACATTCAAAATGAAACAAAAACAATCTTAGCAGACTAAACAAAGAAATAACTAACTGCAGAAAGACCTGAAGAAAGATAAAACCAGATGGCAAACATGGAAATATTGTAGAGGAAATTACACAAAAGCAACAAAAGCATGCTCAGTGTGGAGAAAGCAATACTGAGCCACATGTAGGAGAATCACTTAACACACAAGAAAATAGCGGATCGAGCCTGTAAAAAATGGCTGCTAGAGAGATGTCACCATCTTTGAACATTTTGTAGAAGGTTTGTGAAGCTCATGTTATTGCATGAAAACCAATGCTTACCTAACACGTCACATTTGCCTGATGTTCTCATTATGCGAACATCATTTTAAAAATGACTTTGCAGGATAGTGCAATTTAACATGGGATGTGAAAGTATATTCTAAAATTTTAGGGTGGTAAGTTTGAAGCTTAATATAATCTTGAGGCAACTTACAGCCTTCTGGACTCGACACTGAATTCAAAACTTTCAGACTGTTGGTTCTGTCCCCCTCATTTGTAGCTGGAATTAATTTGTCACATTCCAATATTCCTCTGCAACACTCTGCAAGACATGAGAATCTTAAAACAGCTCAGATGTTCCTTGAATCTGCTAGCACAGTAAATGAGGAAGTTTGACATAATAATTTACAGCATATCTCCTATTGCTGTGCACCAGGACTTATTTCTAACTACTGAAGTGGCACTCCAGTGGGATTGCATTCCACTGATTGGATGTTATTCTGGGAACAAACCCTTATTGTCGATGACATTGGAGAGGTGCTACATTTCTGTTGCATTTACACAAAAGTTTGACTAAATGAATGTTGTTGACTGAATGTTGCTCCATCAATATGCTGTTGAGACTGGGATAATTGGAATACTTCACAACTGAAATTTGATAGGCTTTTTGGCAAATATTTAAGGGGCATGAGTCCAAGATTGGTAGATTAGACTGAGATACAGGTCAATCATGATCCAACAGAATGGCAAAATAGGTTTAAAACCAGTTCATATTCCTACATTCCTTTGTTGCTATATTTAATAACCAAATCAATTATTCTTATTCTACATTAAATCAACTGTTTCCGGCACTTGCTCTGACACTAACAATATGTAATGAGTAATGAAATGCCAAAATAAATTGTAAATATGGTAGTTTCTGGAAAGTTTTCAGGGCATATCTTAATGCTTAATTCTGTACTGCTTCTATGGAAATTGGTGCTTGGGAATATGAGGGTATCAATCAAGAGGAATTAAGTGCAAGTGCATTTGTTGGAAATGCCAACAACATAACACAATTTCCATTTTTGCATATATTTGGAACAATTATTTCTTTTAGTTATAATGTGGTAGCAAACTTTTTAACAGAAAAGGTAGCCTAAGCTTCAAAATCAGCTAAATGTGAAAGTTATTTTTGTTTACTATGAGGGCAGGACTGGTGGGACAGCATAGTCCTTGACTGTATGGTCTAGGAACTCATGAGGCAGCAGTATTCCTTATGGTAATTTCCATTAAGTAACCCAAAGGGAAATCACATAAAGGAAGGAGGGGCATTGTTCAGTACAAAAAGATTTACACCAAGAATTACAACATATATGAAATCTGCTTTGAGGTATGGCTTTCTGTAAGGACAGTAAGTCCATCATGAAAAATGATGAAGGAATAACCTGCTCACTGACACTTAGTTTGATTTCCATCAGGGCCACTTTGCTCCTAACCTTCATTGAGATGGACAGTGACGCAGACGATTCTGAGTCTGGGGTCCAAAATCTAAACCAAAGAAACTACGATAGCAGGAGACAAGAGCAGTCCATGATAAATTGGAGAACAATACTTACAGAGATGGTGTAGGTAAACAATTGAAAACATGTAAAGGGCAGATGGATGAAATGCAAAAATTATTATGCCTGTCTGGTGTAAGAACAAAACAAGGATGATGCATGTCCATGGCTAAGAGGGAAATTAGGGGTAGTATTAGATTCAAAAAAGGGAAATGCAAATTGTTCAAAAAAAACCCCCATAGACCAGAGGATTGGGAACAGTTTTAAATTCAGCAAAGGAAAAAAATGTGATTGCCTCGAGATGGAATATAAAGTACATGGATAAACTTGCAAGAAACATACAAACTGACTGTAAAAGTTTCTATAGGTATGTGAAGTCAAAAAATGAAGACAAATATAGGTCACTTGCAAACAGAGAAAAGGCAAGTTATAATGGGAGATAAAGCGATGACATATCAATTAAATACATATTTTGATTCTGTATTCAGAAACAAGGACATTAATACATCCCAAAAATGTTAGGGAATGCAGAGTCTAGTGAGAGGGAGGAACTGAAGGAAATCAATATTGGTAGGGAAACAGTCATGGGGACACATTGATGGGATTAAATGCTACTAAATCCCCAGGGCTCGAAAATCTAATTCCAAGAATTATTAAGGAAGTGGCCCTAGAAATTATTGGTGAATTGATAATCATCTTTCAAAGCTCAATGGGCTCTCGAACAGATTTTAGGGAGGGTAGATGACATAATTCTATTATGTATTAAAGCAGGTAGGAGGAGAACAACGAAATACAGAGTGGTTAACCTGACATCTGCAGGAGGAATATTCTCATGTTCATTAGAAAAGACTTAATAGCAGTAACTTGGAAAACAGCAACGGGGTTGGACAGAGTCACCACGGCTTTACAAATGAAAAATCATGTTTGACTAATCTTCTGGAAGTCTTTGAGGATACAACTAGTAGAGTTGACAATAGGGAACTAGCGGATGTAGTTTAGGAACAAAGAACAAGGAACAAGGAACAAAGAAGAAGAACAATACAGCTCAGGAACAACCCTTTGGCCCACTGAGCCTGATCTAATTCCTAACCTTTATTTAGACTTGTTACTTTTTGTCGATACTTGGTGTCTATCCCTTTGTTCAACTCCTGTTCATGTGTCTATCAAGATACGCCTTAAACATTGCTAACATGCCTGCTTTCACCACTTCCAATGACAGTGCATTCCAGGAACCCACCAACCTCTGCATGAAAAGATTTTGCCCACACTTCTCCTCTAAATTATTCCCCTCTCACTTTGAACCTATACCTTCTTGTAGTTGGCTTTTCCACCCTGGGAAAAAGATTCTGACTATCCACCTTATCAATGCCTTTCGTAATTTTGTAGACCCCTGTCAGGTTGCCCATTGTCCTCCATTTTTCCTTTTTTAAACAATCCAAGTTTATTCAACATCTCCTCATACTTAAAATTCTCCAGACCAGGCATATCCTGGTAAACCTTCTCTGCAGACTCTCCAAAACGTCCACATCCTTTTGATATTGTAGCAGCCAGAACTGCATGCAATATTCCAATATGTTCTAACTAAAATTGACACACCTGTAACACAAATTGCCAGCTTTGATATTTGATGACCCAGTGGATGAAGGCCTGCATGGTGTGTGCCTTCTTGACCACTTTATCCACCTGTGTTATCACTTTCAGGGATCTGTGGCCTCGCTGCTAATTACATACTTTCTCTTTGTCATGCTAATTTTTGAACCTTTTTCCTGATTTCGTTATTTTCATTGCTTCACACTCTCTCCTTCACCGTACCAAATCATCAGAAATTACAGGGTACATACCTTCACTTCAAGTAGCTAGTTCCATGGTATCTCCATATACTGAACTGATGCTGTATCTTAAACACTAAAAAATATCGACTCTAATAGAAATACAATGTAGATGCTTAATTGGAAGTCAGCATATGTTCACATTTTATCCCAAGCGGATTAATATTCATGACTTTCCCGTTGGATTCAGGCAGTACTCGTTTCATGAATTCAGGAATAAAGGATGTGATGAACGAAACTATTGGATCTTCTTTGTACAACTCAGTTTGATCCAAACAAGACTGAACACCCTATATCCGACTGAGCCTCTGAAACATGAAAGTGACATTATTGATAATGACTGGTTAGCGTGAAAAGAAAAGGTTTCAACAGACCTTCATTCCACATCAGTTAAGACTGCCACTTACAGCTCCAATTTTTCACAAAGGTTCACTGTTCTGTGTTAAATTCGTGCAAAGGATTTTCTTTTTTCCCTAGCTCAGACTATTCTGTCCCTGTGGGTTAATGTAAGTGAGGGTACTTCAGCTTCTTTTGATTCAAATGAGCTCAGTTTACCATGCAATAATTTTATAAGTGAAATTGCCTTGGTTCAGAAATTAACATTAAATCTAATAACAGGGCCCAATAATAAAATGCATAAAGGTCAGTTTTGACTGTGAAACAGTAAGAGAGGCAGTGGTGAAACAGAAGCTGATGTAACAAATAGCCACTGACACCACTGAAGCCTTCAGGAACACATGATATTGCTGGGAACATCGAGGCTATTCTTGGGTCAATCAGCACTGCAACCATGGCTTCCTAAAATCATGCCGACCAAACCTGGGTTCCACAGTTTAGGAAGTAGCGACTAAAACGAGATACTCACCAACTCTCCTGTAGAAAACTGTCGGTGATATTAGGTCATTTTTTAAAGTTATCCTTGTTATTTTTGAATGTAAAAGGTTAATATTTATTCACTTATTTATCGTCATGTGTATCTGGTTACAAAATACAGAGAAAAGTATACTACAGTATCATCACTCTCCAGCGTCAGTTTAAAACACAGAAAAATAAACCAGAACATAGAGCACAATGGCAGAAAAAAAAGTGTTAAACTTTAGAGCCCTTCTTGTTAAGTGCTCTGCCATGGGCCGTGAGCCCGGTGGTCAGTGACGAGAACCCTTTGCTGCCACCCCAAGGATAGGGGTCACCACTCTTCGGCGCTACTTTGCCTCCACCGATGCCCCCCACCATTATGCATCCTCACTGGGCCTCACCAATTTGACTGTTACCGCTTGCTGCCGGATACAGCTCTGGCCCAAACTCGACTCCATCGCCACCATCAGGCCCACCTCACCGATGCAGCTACTGCTGATGCCACTGGGTCTGTTACTGGGTCCAAATCTACCTCCAAAGCCACCTGCTTGAATCTGCACTGGACGCAGATGCTGCGAGGAGCCCAAACTTGTGTCTGGTGCTGCAGGCATGAGTTGGTGCTCAGACAGCTTTATCAACGCAGAAGGGTTGGGCTGACTTCAAGGGAAATCTCCAGGGAGAAATAGCTCCAGCGTATTCAACTTCCACCACAGCACAAACTCTCTAGTCCCAGCAACATCCTTGTAAAGCCTTTCTGAACCCTCTCAAGTTTCACAACATCTTTTCGAGAGAGCAGTAATACCATCAGCTGGGATCAGATGGAGAGATGACACACAACTCACCAACCAGGTGATGTCTTTTGTTAACTGTCAATAGCATGGCTATTAAATCTGATTGACTAATGCCCTTTAGGATGGACTTGGCATGCCTCCTTGCTCTGGTCTATTTGACTTCAGGCTATTACCATGAGAGTGACTTTCTCTCCAGTAAAATCTGGTTGCAAATCATCAGGAATGCTGGAGAAGTTACGGTAGGGAGCCAGGAGAATCTCCTTGTAAATTCAATGATCTAATTCCTCAGGTAACTTGGGATAGATGTAAATACTGCATGCCAATATAACAGTCAACCAAAGAAAAAGATTTTAAAAATGCTAATCATTTAAAGCTGCATGTGTGATGGTTAATGCTATGATGTACTTGCATTGATACAGCTGGGAACATTTGCAAACACAAGCTAAATACAAGCTCGAGCTGTGGACAAAGGGTATTCTACAAAATGGTAACATTTCTTTATATGCAAATATCTGTGATAGTCATCTCTTAATGGCTTCTCCACACAGTATTACATTAGAAATTGCTGCTGAAAGAATCTGCTTCTAATTGGTCTTTCAAATTATTACTTAGTTGGGGTAAAGCAACACAATGGTTCTGTGATAACAAAGTGTGAAGCTGGATGAAGACAGCAGGCCAAGCAGCATCTCAGGAGCACAAAAGCTGACGTTTCGGGCCTAGACCCACAATGGATCAGTTACTGGACTAGTGATACAGAAGCTTGAACTAACAGCGGTGGTTGAGAGTTCAAACCCCACTCCAGTGGCTGGGCAATTTAAACTCCGTTAATTCAATAACCCTGGGATTAAAAACTAGTCTCAGTAACAGTAGCCATGAAAACATCAATTTGTTGTAAAAATACCCATCTTGTTTGTTAGTGTCCTTTAGGATGGAAATCTGCAAACTGCATCCAATTTAAACTTTATATGATTCCAAGACTATAACAATCTGATTGACCCTCTACTGCCCTTTGCAATGGCCATGAAATTATTTCAATTGTATAGGGACAGACAAAATTGGTAGACTTGCCAGCAACACCAGCATCTCATGAATGAATAAAAACAATTCCAGTGAAGAACAACAGATGATGGAGGCAATTAAATTTGACTGTGAATCTGAGCTCAGTTACTGTGCCAAACTAACTTGGTCAAAATTCAATGTTTCTGTTTAAAGCTCAGTTATGGTAAGGATTCAGTAATTGTTCCTTCTTCCACTCAGGGTAATGCAACTTCTCTTTCCCTTCACAATATTACATAAGAATATTTATTTTCATTAATTTACATTGGCCTTTTTCTGCTGATTGGATAGCTGTAGATGCCGCTTTCTCTGCTCTGGAGCTACACATTGATGTGCTGAAATATATTCTTCAGTTATATTCCGTTCAACATTTGTTTAGGAGACTCATGCATCATAAATAGTTTCCTTTAGTGCCACTTCCTTGTTTCAGCTTCCTTTGTTGTGCAAATTATGAATCTCTTGCGTCCATTTTATAATTATGTCTCAAATCTGAATTTAATTAAGCTAGTGTTAGCCTTTACTCATGTCAGGGCTAACTGAAATAACTCAACTTGATTTATGTCCAATCTTTGCCTATGTTTACACTTTTCAAAGCACTTTTGCACAAAAAAGATAAATGACCAATTGAAAGATCTTCACATGAACATAAAATTTCACAAGACAATTGTATTAACTATTACATAAACTTCATTTACAAAGAAGAGTCATATTGGATCCGAAACGTTAACTCTTATTGTCGCAGAGCTGTAGAGATGTACAGCAAGAAAATAGACTCTTTGGTATAACTCATCCATACTAACCAGACATCCTACATTAGTCTAGCCCATTTGCCAGCATTTGGCCCATGCCCCTCTAAACCCTTCCTATTCATATGCCCACCCAGATGCCTTTTAAATGTGTAATTGTACCAGACTCCACCACTTCCTCTGACAGCTTATCCTATACACGTGCCACCCTTTGCATGAAAACATTGCTCCTTAGGCCGCTTTTAAATCTTTCCCCTCTCACCTTAAGCATACGCCTTTCAGTTTTGGACTCCCCTCCCCTGGGGAAAAGGCCTTGGCTATTAATCCTATCCAAGCTCCTATGATTCCATCAACCTCTACATGCTCACCCCTCAGCCTCCAATGCTCCAGAGAAGTCAGCCCCAGCCTATTCAGCCTCCCCCCACAGCACAAACCCTCCAACCCTCACAACATCCTCGTAAATATTTTCTGAATCCTTTCAAGTTTCACAACATTTTTCCTATAGCAGGGAGACCAGAACTGAATGCAGGAGTCCAAAAGTAGCTTAAACAATTTCCAGTACAGCTGCAACATGACGTCCCAACTCCTACACTGAATGTGCTGACCGATAAAGGCAAACATACCAAATGACTCCAGTTTCGAGGAACTATGTACCTGCACTCCAAGGTCTCTTTGTCCTTTAACACTCCCCAGGACCTTAATATTAAGTGTATAAATCCTGCCCTGATTCACCTTTCCAAAAAGCAATACTTCACATTTATCTAAATTCAACTCCATCTGCCACTTCTCAGCCCATCAACCCATCGAATCAAGGGCCTATTGTACTCTGAGATAACCTTCTTCACTGTCCACTACACCACCAATTTTGGTATCACCTGCAAGCTTACTAATCATTCCTGTATTCCTATATTCACATCCAAATCATTTATATAAATGACAAAAAACAGTGGGCTTAGCACCAATCCTTGTGGCTCACCATTAGTCACTGATCTCCAATTTGCTAAACAACTCTCCACCACCACCCTCTGTCTCCTACCATCAAGCTAATTTCTTATCCAAATGTCGACCTCTCCCTGGATCGCATGTGATCAAACCTTGCCAACCAGTCTACCATGTCTTTTACTCTTGCCACAGATGTTGCCAAACATGCTGAGCTCCTCCAGCCCCTTCTGTTATTAGTACATCACCTTTTGCCATCTGTATTCATTTTCCTCTGTGTTCTGACTTTGCCAGCAGGGCCAACATTTATGATCTTCCCAACATGGCTTCGGCATTTCTTCAGCTGCTGAAGTCTGTATCATGCAGTACACCCTGTTGTGCTATGTCTCATAGCAAATAAGCACCACTTTTTCATTACCGTATAACAACATGGTATAAAACCCTCACACTCCATCCTGCAACATGGCACACTGAGGGGAGAATTATACAGTATACCTGCACTGCTTATTTTGAGACTCAAATGCCTGTGATTGTAATATATATACGTAGATATTGTAATAATCATTCATTAAATCCTTCAGTACAATGTCACTTATGTCTCATCATGACAGTTGACGATCATTGGCTACCACACCTCCAGCACTGTTACAGAGAAATTTCTAGAATTTTCACCCAGTAATGGTGAAAGAGTGATGATAGTTCTCAAAATGAAAATAAAGTGCAGTTTTGAGGGAACCCTGAAGTGGTAGTGCCTCCAATGGGTAGGATTTTTTGAGCACTGAAGTTTCCTGCCCCTTCAGCCAACTGGTCACTGAAGAATGCAGCGCCACCGATACTGACTGCCCCACAACTAATTCCTGCTCAAAGGTGTGTTAATTGGCTGGAGGATGTATTTTTGCTTTTCACTGGGGAACAAGTCCAGCCTCATGGACTTGCAGGGTCTACAGGTATGATAGACCGAGTAGCGCTAGTGGCCAGGACTGGGATTGCATGCAGTCTCCAGATTCAAAGTTCAGGATGAACAAAGTGTGAGTGGTCTCAAGACACAAGGGGAGATGAGATCCGAATGGTGGGTTGGTATTTTGGAGGAGAGGCTGGTGGTGAGGGAGCACCCACTGAGGAGCAGACCTTGAGGGAACGGGTGTCCTGATGTAGAAAGAAAGTGAAGAAAGGAGTTGGTCCCCGCTATGATCCCCATCTCCCCCTACCAAGGCCTAAGTTAAATTGACTGGTCTCCTTCCTGCCCTGGACTTCACCTTCCAGCCTCAAAATAGAGGCCTGGTGAGAACAAGTGGTCAGTAAAAACTTCAGATCTAACAACAGCAGATGAGGATAGATAAGTTACATGAAATTAATTAATTAGTCTATCTGTCTTGATTCAGGCTCCTCCTCCTTTCCCTATCTCTGATGGTTTGCATTGCCCTCAATGGATTTGCATATAAATTAATCACACGGTCAATTTACTGGTGAGGGTTAACGGGTGAAAATAATATTACAGCAGATTTGATGATCGAAAGAAGACAGTTCATTGCGTGTAAAAGAACTTATGGATATACAAAGAAAACAAAAAATGTAAAAGGAAAACTGTTTTAAAAATTAATGTGTGAAATTAAATGTTAGTGTCATTAATAGTAAATCATCAGACTGTCTGTTTATGGTTAGAAGTCCTTCTAGGTTCCTCATGTTGTTTTTAGAGAGGATACCTGGTTGATATGACCCGGATCCACAGGGATCAGGGTGATTTTAGCTGTCCCCTGAAAGGGCCCGCAACGTCACTTAGTCACCCACAAATGTTCACACGAACTAGTGAGGTACAAAGGAGGGGGTCTATTTGCGTTAAGATGCAAAATGTTTGCAGAGGTCTTATTTCATATAAAATACCGAATAGTAGTTGTGGTGTGTAACTGGCATTGCCATATAGTGCAGCAATGTTCTAAATTCACTTCTTTTCTCTTTGGACATTAGTATTACCAATTCGAATACTGTGATGCATCTTCTTCACAAAGTACTGCTGTCCAGCTGGGGATAGAGTGAGTTACAGAATTTTGACTTAGTGACAATAAAAAGTAGTGATATTTCTACTACAGGATGAAGCGTGGTTCGAAGGGAAATTTAGAAGTACTCACATGGACCTGTTATTCTTTACGACAAACCTTCACCTTGTTTAAAGGACGTCGCTATTGTAGCATAATGTAGCTCCTATTTAACAAGCGGAATGATAGCTTAAGAGGAGTACAGACCTCACATTGCAGACCCTAAGCAGATGTTCAGAGCATCTCACAGACCTCCCAAGTGGTAAGTAAAATCCCCCTTTATTTTCAAAGTGTCCTTTCCGGCATTCAAACAATTTTATTTTTTTCTCATTGATGACAAAATGCTCGCCTTCCACTTTTCACACAAAAAGGAATACACTGTTAGGAAAAGCTCTAATATGCCAACCATAAAGTAGTTACTAATTGCAGTAAATCATGAGCTTATAGTTAACCATTAACAAATCCTCGTAGCAATTTACTAAGCGTGCAAAAGCAAAGCTGTTATTTTTGCAAATTTCAAATATCTTCAAAGTTCAGTGATATCCTCGACGTAGTCAATGAGAGTTGGCAACACTCCCATCTTTGGTGCCTGCTTCAGGAAGCACTAGCTGACAATTTTTATCGCTGTAGAATGTCTGCTGGCTGCTGACTTCAGAGTCATAGTTATAGAATTTTACAGCGTGGAAACGGGCCATTTGCCCCAACTTGTCCTTGCCATCCAGTTTTCACAATTAATTGTGAAATTAACAACTAAGTTGCAGGCAAGTCAGCAGACCCTGGAAAGAGTTCAGATATCTGCTTAAAATGACCACCTTGGTGCCATCCTAGCTGTACAAAAAGATAGAAAGGCCTAACAGCTCTCACCTTCACAACTCACATGCTTCTGATGCACTATCCATGCCATCTAATGCACCCCCAACAGCCCTTCCACCAATCATGTCTTCCAGGGCAATGTACCCCTTCACCCCTTCCATCACCAAAGTGCTTTATTACATTTCATAGAAAGGTACAGCACTGCCACTGACTCTGCACTGTACAGAAGGTCTCATGCGTAACTCAGGAGACTTGAGTTCAAGTCCAACCTATTCCAGAGGTGTGTCAATACACATCTGGACAGGTGGATTAAAAATATCTACATTGTTTTGAAGGAATTAACCCTGTACTGATGATTCTATGTGTAAAAAGCTTTTGAAAATTAATTCATAAATAAATTCCCAATATGTTAATACACAGCTTCAATAATCTAGGTTAATAAAAGTGTCAAATGTCTGCACCCTTTAAAGTTTCCATACCCCAAACCTATAAGACATTGAGACGACTTAACTTTGTGCAAATAAGCTTGTGAAATTAACAGCAGGGATCAAAGAGCAAAAACTGAGCCAAGCAGGCATTCGGGTGCTTCAAGAGGGTAATAGTTGTCTGGGCTGTCAGCCAGGAATATATAAAGATTTTAACGGAGAGAGTGGACATCAGTTGAGTACTGAATGGTTGCTGCAATTTAAAAGTAATTAATTCCTGTGTATTGAGTTGCTTGAACTGATCAATTTTTTCCTGATCTGCAAGGTGTTCATACCGCAGTACTGGATGGTGGGTATTGTGAATGTGAAGGTGAGACTTGGTTTTTTAATCCAAAAGGATCGTATGGTGCTCACTGACACTGTCATAAACTAGCAGCTATATCCTTCAGGGATTGGGCAACTTGTCAATAATAGCACTATTAAGCTACTGTTGGCAACAGACGTTAAAGATGCCCCACCAATAGACTGTAAGACCATAAGATATAGGAACAGACTTTGACTGTTTGGTTAGTGAGCTCTGCCATTTGATCATGACTGATATGTTTTTCAGCTTCATTCGCCTGCCTTCTCCTCGTAACCTTTGATTCCCTTAGTACTCAAGAGTCTATCCATCTCTGTCCTAAATACACTCAATGACTTGACCTTCACATCCTTCTGTGGCAATGAGTTCCAAGATTCACCACCCTCTGCCTGAAGAAATTCCTTCTCGTTTCGGTTCTAAAGGGTCATTCTTTTGCTCTGAGGCTGTGCTCTTGGGTCCTAATCTCTCCAACTAGTGAAAATATCTTGTCCGTTTCCTGTATTCTGTAAAATTTCAAATAGATCTTCCCTCATCCTTTAAACTCCATCACGTACAGACCCAGAGTTCTCAACTGCTCGTCGTGTACCAAGTTCTTCATTACCAGGATCATTGTTGTAAACTTCCTCTGGACTCCCTCCAATGTCGGCATATTCTTCATAGATACGGGACCCAAAACTGCTCACAATATTCCAAATATGGTCAGCCCAGAGCCTAATACAGCCTGAGCAATGCAGTCTTGCTTTTGTATTGTAGCCCGCTTGAAATGAATGCTAACATTGAATTTGCCTTTCTTACTGCCAGCTGAACTCACATGTTAACCTTAAGAGAATCCTGAACGAAGACTCCTAAGTACCTATGTGCTTTGGATTTCTGCAGCATTTCACTGTTTAGAAAATAATCTATGCTTCTGCTCTTTCTACCAAAGAGCATAATCTCATTTTTTCTCACATTGTAATCCATCTGCCACTCTTTTGCCCACTCCTAGCCTGTTCAAGTCCTTCTGCAGCCTCCCCACCTCCATAACACTACCTGGGCAGGAATTTTGTGGCATGGGGAGGGCTCAGCTGATAATTAAAAATGTGTGCAGGATCTGACTGAGGATGTTGTGGCCCCATTTCTGATAGATATAGTTTTTATTTCTGATAGGGGAAAGGCAGCAGAATGGGAAAACCCAAATTTTGTATGTTGATTTGAGCTCAATGCTGAGTTTAAACATGTCATTTGACAGTTGCAAGGATCTTAATCTGCCATGTTATAATCACACGTTGATAGAGTAGCACTAAATGTTAGATCAATGATTTGGGCATGGCGGCCAAATGTAATACTTCAAAATCTGCAGAAGATACAAAATGAAGCTGGAATGCAAGTTGTGAGGAAAATGTAAAATGTTTTCAAGGGAATTTAGAGAGGCATATTAATTGGGCACGAAAATAACAGATGGAATATAATGTGGAAAAATATCAGTTCTCCACTTTGGTAGGGAAAACAGATATGCGTAGTATTCCTTAAATGGTAAGAGGTTGGAATGTGCAATATATAAACATACTTGGATGGCCTTGTCAAAAAGTCACTGAATGCTAATACAGAGGTGCAGCAATCCATTAGGAAGGTGAATAGAATGTTAATTCTTTATCACAAGATGATTTGAAACAAGAGTCGTGAAATCTTGTTTCAATTGTGTAGACCATAAGTAAGACCACAAGAATGATAAGAAATAGGAACAGGAGCAGGCCGTTCAGTTTCACAAGCATCCTTTACTATTTGATTGGATTGTGACTGACCCACCGATCCTCACATCAACTTCTGCTTTTCCCCTTAACCTTTGATTGCCCTACTGATCAAGAACCTGTCTTGGCCTTAAATATACACAAGGACTCTGTCCCACAACTCTCTGTGGCAAGGACTTCCAAAGACTCACAACCCGCTGAGAGAAGAAATTTGTTCTCATCATAGTCTTAAGTTGGCATCCTTTTATACTGAAACTGGTTTTAGGCTTTGCCATTTCTCCAGCATTTGCCCTGTTAAAACCCTGAAGATTCCTTGATGTTTCGATGATATACCTCATTCTTCCAAACTCCAGTGAGCAGATTCCTAACATGTTTAGCATGTGCTCGTCAGACAATCCCTCGATACAAGGGATCATCCTGGTGAACATTCTCTGAACTGCCTTTAATGAAATGATATCGTTCCTTCAATAAGGGGACCAAACTGTTCGCAGATGTGGTCTCACCAGCACCTTCCCTGTTCTTACACTCCAATCCTCTAGAAATAAGGGACAACATTTCATTAGCTTCCCTGGTTACCTACTGCACCTTTTTGCTAGCTTTCTGTGTTTCAGGTACAAGTATCCTTAAGTCTCTTGGCAGTTTTCTGCAGTTGTTCTCCATTTAAATAATATTCTGTTCTTTTGTTCTCCCTCGTAAAATAAACAATTTCATATTGTCCCACATTATATTCATTTTGCCCATTTACTCAACCTATCAATATCTCTCTTGAAACTGTTTGTATCCCTCTCACCTTCTGCTTTTCCACCTACTTTTATGTTGCCTGCAAATCTGGCACCAGTACATTCACTTCTTCTTCTAAGCCATTAACAACTGCGGCTCCCACACTGAGCGTTGTGGAACAGCACTAGTTCACAGGTCATCAAAATGAAAAAGAACTCTTCATCCCCACTCTCTGTTTCCTGCCAATTAGCCAATTCTCTATCCATATCAATATACTCCCTCCATTAACATGGGCTTTTACCTTATGACAACTTTTGTGAGGTATTTTGTCGAATACTTTCTGGAAGTCAAAATACGACACATCTGCTGGTTCCTTTCCATCTGTTTTGGTTGAGACTTCTTCAAACAACTCTAATAAATTTGTCAGACGCAATTTCCGTTTCGTGAAATCATGCTGACTCTGTTGCATTAGATTATGATTTTGCCAATGCTCTTCTTCAGAATCCAGGGACTTTCAGAAGTTACAACCAATGCATCCCCTATCTCTGTAACTATATTTTTAGGATCCTAGGATCTAAGCCACCAGGGTCAGGGGACTTATCTGCCTTTTGACCCATTAGTTTGTCTAATACTACTTCTCAAGTGATGTTGATGGTATTTATTTCCTCCCCCCTATTCTTTAGTATTAATGGGATGTTCAAAGTATTTTCCATTGTAAAGACTAATGCAAAACATCTGTTTAACTGCTCTACAACCTCTTTGTTCTCCATAACTGTCTCCCAGATTCATTTTCTAAGGGGCTATCTTCACTTTGACCTCTTAAAGAAGTTTCTATTATCAGTTCTACTATTCCTTGCCAGTTTCTCTCTCTTTATTATCTTTTAACCCTCCTCTTCTGGATTCTGAACTTATTCCGGAGTTTGGGCCTATCACTGACTTTGGCCTCCTCATATGCATTTTCTTCCAATTTAATTCTCTACTTAGCTTTCTCGGTCTGCCGTGATTAGTTTATCACTCTCTTAGAATCTTTCCTCCTTACTCGGATGCATTTTTCACTGAGAATCATGAATTGCCTCCTTAAATATCTGCCACCGATTACTGACTATCATTCCTGCTACTCTGTCCACCGATTCCACCTTAGTTAACTATCCTCATTTCATTGTAATGCCCTTTATTTAAGTTAAACATAGTTGCTTCCAATCGAAGTTTCTCACTCTCCAGCTAAAATCAAATTCTATCCTGTTATGATCACTTGTTCCTAGGAAATCCTTTATTCTGCTATCCTTTATAAAACCAGCCTCATTACCTGCTCCCTGGTTGACTCCATGACATTTTGATCAAGGAAACTATCCCAATGCACTTAATGAACTTATTGTTGTAACTAACCTTTCCAATTTGATTAGCCCAACATACATTATTAAGGTCCCCCATAATTATTGCTTTATTATTTTATATGCTCCTATTATTTGTTGATTTATAATCCTTCCTGCAGCCTCACTACTGTTTGCCAATCTAAACATCACTCCTACCAATTGTCTTCTTTTCCTTTTTGCTTTGTAACTCTGCCTACATGAACTCTACATCAACCAAGCCGAGATCTTCTCTCACACAACTGTCCTCATTTTATCTTTTATTAAAGTGCTACCTTATCATTTTTCCATCTCTGCTGTCACTGAAATGTCAAATATCTCTGAATGTTAAATTTCCAGTTTTGATCTCATTGTAACTATGATCCATTCATGGCAATGAGATCCTACTCATTTACCGTGAATAGTGTCAGCAGCTCATCTACCTTATCAGTTCATCTACCTGTTCTCAAAACTGCGTGACCTAGGTCTTGGCTCTACTCTCTGCAACTGGATCCTCAAATTTCTGACCCACAAGCTGCACTCAGTGAGGATAGGTAACTGTACCTCCTCCATAATAACACTCAACGCTGGAGCCCCGCAAGGATGAGCCCTCAGCCCCCTACCTTACTACCTGTACATCTATAACTGTGTTGCCAAATTCCACATAAGTGCCATCTAAAAGTTCACTGATGACTTCACCATAATGAGATGGAAATCTAACAACGAGTCAAACTACGGAAGGGAAATGGTGATGTGGTGCAATGAAAATAATCTGTCTCTCAATGTCGGCAAAACTAAAGAACTGATCATGGACTTTGGAAAGAAAGGAGGGGAACACACCCCCATCTATATCAATGGAACTGAGGTTGAGAGGGTAAAGAGCATTGAGTTCCTCAGAGTGAAGATAACCAACAAACTGTCCAGGAACTCCCGCATAGAAGCAACAGTCAAGAAGGCACAATAACATCTCTTCTTCATCAGGTGGCTCATGAAATTTGGCATGTCCATAAGGTCCCTCACCAACTTCTACAGATGCACCATTGAAAACATACTGTCCGGGTGCATCATGGCCTGGTATGGCAACTTTGCCCAGGACTGTAAGAAACTACAGAAGGTGGTGTGTACAGCCCAGACCATCATGGAAACCAATGTTTCATCTATGGACTCCACTTACACAGCACATTGCCACAGAAAGGGGACCAACATCATCGAAGACCCATTGAACCTGGGAGTAACCTCCTACAACCTCTGCCATCGGGCAGAAGATACAGAAGCCTGAACACGCACACAAGCAGGTTCAGGAACAGCTTGTTTTGACCATTAGTAGATTGATGAATGCACTCTTTAAGCTCAAATAATGTAACCTGTATGCCTCTAAGTCTTTTCGATCTGTACATCCTTTGCTTGCAAGGATCTGTCTGTACTGGTCGTAAACAAAGCTTTTCACTGTATTTCAGTACATATGACAATAAATAAAATCGATTAGAAAAGAATGCTGTGTGCATTAAAATAATAAGCCTTTAAGTTAGATCTATTACTGTTCTTCCGTACTCTGTTATCGTGCCTGGGTGCAATACGACTCTCACACATTGTGTCCCTTCCTTTTATTTTCTGGCAATAATCAAGCCCATTGTTAACCTGCAATCCTATTTTCTCCTTTAACTTTGATTTTATAATTTTCCTTGCAACTGAAACATCTTATGGTTTAGTATTAACCCACGGATTGTCCCAGCATGATTCAGATGGAGCCTATCCCAGTACTCATGCCAATATCCTATTAATTTGAATCAATTTTACCCACACCAATTTTTGAGCTACACATTTAGCACTTTAACCTTGTTGACCCTGTGCCAGTTAGCTTGTGGCTCAGACTGTAATCCACAGATTATTTCCTTTTTGGTTCTGCATTACAATTTGACCTGTAGATGCTCATATTCGCTCAGCAGGCCAAGGAGCTCAGTTAGATCTTTGTGTGCTGTTTTGGTTTCCTTATGTCAGGAAACAGCATATTGCTATGGGAGGAGGACAACAAAGGTTCACCAGATTTGTTCCTCGAATAGTGGAAGCACCCTATGGAAAGAGATTGGGCAAGCTGGGCCTGTGTTATCTAGAGATTTGAAGAATAAGAGGTAATCACACTGAAACTGACAAAATTTTTAAAGGGATAGACAGGTTTGATGCCAGTAACCTTTTTTCCCACAGCTGGGGAGTCAAATACCTGGGGGCACAATTTAGAAATAAGGGGGATGGCACTTGGGACTGAGGCAAGGAGAAATTATTCTTCTCTAACTTTGATGAATTTCTGAAATTCTCTTTCGCAAAGGGTTGTGGAAGCTTAGTCTTTGAGTATATTTAGAGTAAAAGTTGATGAATCTTTGATTATCAATGATGTAAAATGTAATGGGGATTGTGTGTGTAAACGGTATTGAAGTGTTTGATAAGTTCACAATTGTACTAAATGATGGAGTAGGGACTACTCCTCTCCTTATATTGCTGTGTTCTGGAAACATGCATAAGATCTGAAAACCTATCATCACCTAAAATCTTGAAATTTTTTAAAGAAAAGTAAGGAAAAATCTATAGCTCTCATTCAGAGTTTCAACAATCTCCTCTGGAATATTTTAATTGATGAGTCTGTGTTGGAAAAGAAAAGCATCTGATCTAGCAATTTCAATAGGTCCACCACTATTATTATGAAATCTTGGCTGAGTTTCAAAAGCTTTAGGTATATAAACAAGGGATTCTGAGTTTGCAGTTTGATTGACAGCTTAAAGGGGCTATCTGTATATACTCTTGATGAAGTTCCTCTCACAAGTTCTTTCTAAACTTGGAGGAACAATTAAATTACAATCCTTAAGTCACATAAGGAATCGGTCTTTATTTACACCAAGCTTATTTCTCCTTGGGAAATATACCTACAATTTTTCATCTTTGTACTCTTTAGTCCAGTCTTTTGAATGAAACACTTTACTAAGTCACTTCACTGTGAAATTTTTCATTTTTTTCTGGCAGGTGCTCACATTATATATATGTATATAAAATAATACACTAATTACTCAGGGGATATGAATGAATGAGTGGCCACATAAAAACCTGACAACATGACATGTGCATGGTTGTCTATCTTATGAGATTTACTTACACACTGATGGGCATTCTCCATGTTAAAAAATGTTTCCAGTATGCACAAATGCACCAACCTGCAAACCCAACTGATCAATTTAATGCTGATGCTGAAGCATACTTTGATTTTTTTTAGCAAATACTGTTCGACCACAGAATTATATTGAATATTGACACTGTGCTTTGAGTTTGCAAGTATGGGCTAGTTGGATGTCAATAACTTGCCTTGTGTGAACAGCCAGAGGGAATTGCTGTTTAATATGATCCTCCAGTTAGTTAAAAGAGAAGGAAAGCCTACATTTCTGGCATCATACCAGCATTAAAATGCATATTCAACATTACTCATGTGTATGATAGGCAGATTGTCATTTTGAATTGACACCAGCAACAGACAGAAACAAACTATATCTATTGCTCAAATTTTTGAGATTCCTTACCTTCTAATCTGAAATAGACTGGTCATTTCTCAAGACCAACAGTGATGCGTTAAACCTGTAGTAATCTACTAATCAGAATCAATTTTACAACCAATCTGATATCAGAGTCACATCTGTCATTATATTAGCGTTCCACAGATGGATGGTCATTTCTTCCTTTGTAATATGGTGGCACGACGGCACAGTGGCTCAGTGGTTGGCACTGTTGCCTCACAGTGCCTGGGACCTAGGTTCAATTCCACCCTTGGACAACTGTCTATGTGGAGGTTGCACATTCTCCCCGTGTTTGCATGGGTTTGCTCTGGCTTCCTCTCACAGTCCAAAGATGTGCAGGTTTGGTGGATTGGCCATGCTAAATTGCCCATTATGTTCAGGGATGGGTAGATTTGTTCAGCTACAGGGGGATGGGTCTGGATGGGATGGTAGGTGGGCTTGTTGGGCCGAATGGCCGGTTTCCACACTGTAGGAATTCTATGATAGCAGTGAGAGACTGCTTCTAGATCATGCTATTGGCTTCCCTTAGCATCTTCTTCAGGGTCAAGATTGCTGTTACAAGTACTGATACAAATTGATTATAGTGACTTATTGATTGTAGCTGAGTTGTGCAACCAGACAGCTGTAACATTTGCACATTTGAGGAAACAGTTTTTTGGGCCAACAATGCCCACAAAACATTCTGCATCAGCTGAAATAAAATCAAGTCATCTTAAAAGTGATGAGCTCAATTTGATGGCTAGCACATGCATTGGAAAACAAGCAAATGGCCATATAAATCAGGGTGCTTTGGCATTTGCGTTGTACCCACTATCCACCACTGGCCCCATCACAGGGGATGCTTTAGGTGGACCACCCAGCTGTGACCCAGCGGAGGTTCCTAAGAGGGCAGTTAATGGCCACTTTAGAGCCTCATTCTATCACCATTCCAATCAAATGGGCCACAGGAGAGCCTCATGTGCAACTTGTAACCCAGCTGGTTTAACACAGTGGGCTGTTGGTCAGGGAAAGGGACGTGGAGTGTGCCTCCTTCTCAAGCTAACCACTCCTCATCGCTGTTTTGCCTCACCATGTCCAACTTCACCCCACTGTCCTTTCCAGCAAATACCCACGTACCTCTCACTGGAGCCTGGTAGCCTAACTCCTGAGAGGCCTCAGGCTTGCCTCAATGTTCAGCTCCTTTGCTGGACATCAACTTCCACCTTACCTGCAGGACCAGCAATGGCCACCGTACCTGATTGGCTCTGCAAGGTTCCAAAACTGTTGGAGTCTGATTGATTCATAAGTCTATGAGGTGACACTGGTTCCTGGAGGTAGAGGGAACATCCCTGGGTTCATTAAAGCCTGGCTGCCTGAAAAGCCAGCTTAGCAGGGAGCACAACCTCAGTGTAAATTCCACCCTCTTCTTTAGGTGTAGTTCTGGATGCATTTTAAACACCTAGTAATTGCTGTTTCGTTAAAACAAAAATGTACTAAGCCAGCCAAGACTGCGATGGACAGAGAGCAACCACACACACAAAAAAAATCACCTATATCTAGTTGAATAAAACTGATTGGGAAGATAAGAAAAGAGAAAGTCTTATTCAAGGTATTGGATTTCACAGGTCCAAATTAAATTACTTTTGTTTGGCTTTGCTCAACCTTAATCTATTTTACCACATCAGAGATTCAGCACTTTGTATTGAAAAAGTACCTGACAACCAAATATATAATTAATGATCTATGGGCTGACTCTCCTGTCTCCTAAATAAACCATATTGACCAGTTGAGTTTGTTCTTACTAGAGCTGGCACTCTGAGTAACAACTACACATTCATCTGATCCTTTTTTTTAAATGGAAGGGGGTGTAGATTTCATGTGAAAATGTACATATTGTCTTGTCTGTTCACCCCCTTTGGGAGCTGACTTTGTCTCTAAAGCCAAGATTATTAGATCTTTAAGATCTAAGGCAGGCTGCACTACCACAGGATGCTTCGTTGTAAATGAAAGGAGCACAGTATATTTAATTACAGCCTGTCTTTTACTCCTCTGATTTTTTACAAAGAAAACAGGCTGAACTGGACAACCAATTTAAACTAATTCATCATGAGAGGGTCTCCATCCTCAGTTTTCAGATGCTTGCTGCAAAGAAAATATGCAATTGCCCATTCCTGGTGCACTACAGCTCACTCAAAATTCCAGCGAACATCTATTGCCGCTATTTTGCTCACGACATTCCTCAGTGAAAGTTCTCTCCTGCACGGTTGACCAGCCAATGAGAAAGAAACAGTATGAAATTCTCTGATGCAAGTAAGAGCTCAATGTGGATACTTAAAATAACTCTAGGAAGGTAAACCCAGCTGTAAATTCACTCAATATAGCTTTCCATATTATTGGCCATGGGAAGTCAATTTGAACAGCCAGAGCTGCGAGTCCTTCTGCAAAAACTAAAAGCAAGACAATGCTATTTGAAAGGATGATTCACATGCAGAAATTTCATAATGTATAAGTCAAGGAAGTACTGGATTCTGAGAAGACAATGCATTAAATTGTATTCAAATGACACATTTTCCTCTTCCTCGAGGAAAACCCTGAAAGGGAGTACATTCATTTCTCGTTATCTGCAATTTCTACCCGTGGAGCCACATATTCATGAGGTCAGCCCAGAAGTCATCATTTTTCTGTCATTGTCTCATTCAGTCTGATTGCATGGTCCGACACTGTAGTTAGGGGAGTTACATAGGAGTGGTGCCACATTTTTTATAATTCATTGAAAGTCAATGCCCCTATCTCCACCACACAACAAGGATTTGGATTAGCAGTTTTGGTATCAGAAATATGAAACAAGTGCAAGCAGAACTACGCCAATTCAATTTATATGGCAGAGTTGAACAAAAGTACGACTGATGAGGGGTTTTGTTGTGGAAGCTTCAGAAAAGCAATATGTCTAGAAACTATAATAAAAGCAAAACACTGCCAATGTTGAAATACAAATAAAAACTGCTGTAGAAACTCAGAAAGGTTGGCAACAAGCATGGAGAGAGAAGCAGAGCTAATGTTGAGTCCAATGTATCGATGAGTCATATTGGATTTGGAACTTTAACCCAGTTTCTCTTTCCACAGTTTATCCAGACCTGCTGAGTTTCTCCAGCACTTTACATTTGCATATTTGAAAACTCAGTTGGAATATGTAGGACAATGATATGGAGAGGCTGACAGAGGCACGAGTCCCATTCCTCCTCAGAAACCAGTGGCGCAGCATTTCTGGTCATGTTGTCTAGATAATCCCTTTAAGAGCCTCTTCCCAGGTTCTCAGTGCTTGGTACAAGCATGTGGAAATCATACTCTTCCCATTGGTTCACAGTCTTACTAACAAAGATTTTCCCACAACTTCTGTTTTGTTCGTGATTTACAGGATCTACAGTTCTTTCAGCTTTTAACAGAGCAGGGCCCTGATTAATATATTAAAAAACTGACTGTGGCCTAAAGCAGGTGGATATTCCATCAGCAGTGTCTAAGATAATTCAATTAAAAAAAGACAAAATGTCAATAGAAAGGGTGAGTGAAGTGCTACATTGTGGCTCTTAGAATGCCAATATTTGGACGTGGCTGTCAAAGGCTCTGAATATATTCCCTAAGACTTAGAATGCTATTGTTAAGGACCCACAGCTATCACCATCCAGCTACAACAAATATTGTTCTCCAGACAGAATTTTCAGCCTGAAATACGTGCATGCCTAATAGAGACAGTACTGAAAAATGAGCCTACTCTCTCAGAGAAATTGCCTCGATGAAAACTGTAACTGTGAAATGTGTCTTCCTAAGATAAAAGATGAGTTTATTAAAGGGATTGAGAACATCACTGAGATGTTGTATCTTTCCATCTCAGAACAATCTCAAGTTGAATTACAGGTGAGGAGACATTAAAAAAAAATCAAGCCTTATACAGCTTTCATGCTGTCCAAGAAGAAATTTCTACTGAAATTACAGAATGCTGCTCCCGAGATGAGTTTTTTTGTTCAATATGAAATCTTGTTTAAAGGAAACAGAGCCAGAGATGAGGATGGAGGTGATGCGGAAAATCTATTCTACCTGTCAACCTTGAACAATGTATCATCAGAGACAAAGAAGCGCTGGACCGGCATAGCCGACATGTTGAAATCAGGGATGGGATTGTTTCACGTGGTAAAAGTAACGCATGCCATAAGTCACTGACCAAAGAATCATGAATCCTGCAGCAATAGTCTAATAGAGTGCCATCACAAAGTAGTATAGATTTGTATAAAAAATAAACATGTCAGAATGGATGGTCAATTAAGCAACTTGATGGAACTTTCTGATTTCATATTAGCTTTAGCTGGAAGAATGAAATCACAAGATTTTGACATCACAGTGCAGCAACAGGCATCCACAGTTTCAAGCACAACAGACAAAGAAATCTACCACAGGTTGAAATTGTAAGTCTGTAATGTAACCATGCAATTTACACAGAGTTCAATCAAAATGAAAGGAAGTTGTCATGATAATTAACAAATTTCTGAAGAAAAATAGATCATCTGAACTTAGCTTTGTTTGTCTGAGGCTTCACTGCAGCAGCAAAATACTCAAAGTTAATCCCCTTCAAAAAGCAGGCACTAGCCAACAGAGATGCATTTCTGAAACACAGAAAAATAGATTTTGCTGGAGAAATTCAGCAACTGTGGAGAGAAAACAGAGCTAATGTTTTGAGTCTCTTATTTCATTTTCCTGTATCTCTCTCCTCTGCTGTAAGCCTTCACATTGTCCAGTCCAATTGTGCACGTTGGTAGTCATTAGAGAGGGGATCCATTCTTTAATGTCCTTTCTCCCTTCAAGGATGAAAATACTGTAAATTACTATTACCCCTCAAGACATAGAGGCAGAAGAAGTCATTCAGCCCAAGGGTCTGCTCCTCTATTCAATGAGCTACTGGCTGATCTGATAATCCTCAACTCCACTTTCCTGCCTTTTCCCATATTCTTGATTTCCTTATGAATTAAAAATCTGCAAATCTCAGCCTTGAACATACTGAGCAAACCAGCTGTCTGTGGTAAAGAATTCCACACAGTTATTCTTGTCTGAGAGAGAAATTCTACCTCATCTCTGTCTTAAATGTGTGATCCCCTAACTCTGAGATCACACACTCTGTCCTCGACTTTCCCAAAGTGCGAAACTACTCTCCATATCTACCCTGTCAAACCTTCTCAGAATCTTGTCTGTTTCAATTAGGTCTTATATCAACTCCATTGAGAGCACACTGACTTACTCAACCTCACCTTATAAGAAAACCTGTCCAAAACCAGAATCAACCCTAATGAACTTTCAAATGCCAGGACATCTTTCCTTTGACAAGGGGACAATCTGCAGTGTTCCAGCTGTTTTCTGATTACTGATTTGCACAGTTTTAGTAAGACTTCCCTATCTCCATTTTTGTTTAATTGGACTTTCCCTACTACCATTGAACTTGCGTTATATCTTTTAATGATTTATGCATGAAGACCCCAAATCCCTCTGTGCTTCAGTTTTCTGCAGTCCTTCCCACTTTAAATATTTAGTTGTTCTATTCTTGTGTCAAGCTACATAATCTCACATTTTCCCACATTGGATAACATCTGCCAAGTTTCCACCGATTTGCTTAACATATCTATATCCTCATCGACTTGCCTTCCTACTGATATCTGTTACAGCAGTGTACTCACTTCCCTTATCTAAATCATTCACATATTTTGTAAATATCTGTGCTCCCAGTACTGATCACTTGCACTTCACCAGTTACAGGTTGTCATTCTGAAAATGCCCACTTTATCCCAACTCTTTTTTCTTTATTAGTTAGCCAATTATCTGTCCATGCAAATACACTAGCCCAAACAGCACACACTCTCATCTTTTTACACAGCAGTATGCATGGTAGCTTATCAAGTGCTTTTTGGAAACCCACGTGTGTTATATTTACTGACTCTGCTTGACTTAGCCTCCTTGCAAACTCCTCAAACAATTTCAGTAAATTTGTCAGGCTGATATCCCTTCATGAAGTCATGCTGACTTTGCTTGATTGCATTATGTATTTTCTTAAAGTCTTATTATTTCATTCTTTATAATGGACTTTAACATTAGCGAGTTTTGAGAAGATTTGTAGCTCAGGTTGGGGTTCTGGATGTGAGTTTGCTCACTGAGCTGGAAGGTTAGTTTTCAGACGTTTCGTCGCCTATTCTTTTATTTGAAAAAATATACTTTATTCATAAGATGTACAAAAAATAAAACATATTTATACACCTACCCAGTCATGCAAGCCGCTCTGGGTTACCCAGGGGGTACGTACACCAACTAAAGAAAAAAAAACAAAGAAGAAAAAAAAACAAAGCAAAGAAAACACCCCGGCAGTCGTCACCCCGCACAGTCCCCGTTGGCCCCCTGACCAGTTGGGAAAGGCGCCAGCTGGGCCCAGTTACCAAATAGGGCCCTTTTTTCCATTCTGGACGAGGGGTTTCATACCGTGGTCTTTCCCCACCGCGCCTTGGCGGCGGCTGCCCCAAGCTTTAGCGCGTCCCTCAGCACGTAGTCCTGGACCTTGGAGTGTGCCAATCTGCAACATTCGGTTGGGGTCAGTTCTTTCAGCTGGCAGACCAGCAAGTTGCGGGCAGACCAAAGAGAGCCTTTCACTGCATTGATGGTCCTCCAGGCGTAGTTGATGTTGGTCTCGGTGTACGTCCCAGGAAACAGCCTGTAGAGCACGGAGTCCCGCGTCACGAAGCTGCTTGGGACGAACCTCGACAAATACCACTGCATCCCCCTCCAGACCACCTGCACATAGGCACACTCCAGAAGGAGGTGATCGACAGTCTCGTCCCCCCCCGCAGCCACCTCGAGGGCAGCGTGCGGTGGTGCAGAGATTCCGGGCATGCATAAAGGATCTCACTGGCAGAGCCCCTCTCACCGCCAGCCAAGCAATGTCCTTGTGCTTGTTTGAAAGTTCTGGCAATGAGGCATTCTGCCAAACGACTTTGGCAGTCTGCGTGGGGAACCACACGATGGGATCCACCCTCTCCTTTTCCCGAAGGGTCTCGAGGATACTACGTACTGACCACTGCCTGACGGCCTTGTGGTCAAAGGTGTTTCCTTTCAAAAATTTCTCCACGAAGGACAGGTGTTACGGGACGGTCCAACTACTCAGAGCGTTCCGCAGCAACAAGACCAGGCCCATCCTTCGCAACACCGGGGACAGGTAGAACCTCAGTAAGTAGTGACACTTGGTGTTTGTGTACTGAGGATCTACGCACAGCTTGATGCAGCCACACACAAAGGTAGCCGTCAGGGCGAGGGTGGCGTTCGGTACGCCCTTTCCCCCATTTTCCAGGTCTTTGTACATGGTGTCCCTGCAGACCCGGTCCATCCTCGACCCCCAAATGAAATGGAAGATGGCCCAGCTGACCGTAGCAGCACAGGTCCAGGGAATAGGCCAGGCCTGCGCCACATACAACAGTACCGAAAGCCCCTTGCACCTGACAACCAGGTTCTTACCCGCGATGGAGAGGGACTGGAGCGTCCACCTGCCCAGCTTCTGCTTCAGTTTGGTGATACGCTCCTCCCAAGTCTTACTGCACGCTCCAGCTCCACCGAACCAAACACCCAGCACCTTCAGGTAGTCTGTCCTGACGGTGAAGGGGATGAAGGAGCAGTCGTCCCAGTTCCTGAAGAACATGGCCTCGCCCTTACCCCTATTGACTTTGGCACCCGAGGCCAGTTCAAACTGGCCGCAGATGTCCAACAGCCTACTCACCGACCGATGATCGGTGCAGAAGATGGCGACGTCGTCCATGTACAGGGAGGTCTTGACCTGAAGGCCTCCGCTGCCTGGGATAGTCACACCCTTCAGGCTCACGTCCTTCGTGATGGATGCGGTGAAGGGCTCCACACAGCACACGAACAAGGCAGGAGAGAGCGGGCAGCCCTACCTGACTCCAGATCTGACGGGGAAACTGTCCAATTCCCATCCGTTGATCGAGACTGCACTAACGGTGTTGGTGTAGAGCAGCCGGATCCAATTGCAGATGCCCTCCCCGAAACCCAATTTGGAGATGACGTCCCTCATGTAAGCATGAGAGACCCTGTCGAAGGCCTTCTCTTGGTCCAGGCTGACGAGGCAGGTGTCGACCCGTCTGTCCTGTACGTAGGCGATCGTATCCCTGATGAGCGCAAGGCTTTCAGCGATCTTCCTGCCCGGCACAGCACAGGTTTGGTCAGGGTGAATCACCGACTCCAGGACAGACCTGACCCGGTTGGCTATGACCTTGGCCAGGATTTTGTAGTCCACGTTCAATAGTGAAATGGGACGCCAGTTCTTAATTTTTTCCCTCTCCCCCTCCCTCTTGTAAATGAGGGTGATGATGCCCTTCCTCATGGACTTGCACATTTCCCCTGCCCGAAGCACACTATCGTACACCTCTAGCAGGTCCCGGCCAACCAGGTTCCACAGAGCGGAATACAGCTCGACCGGTAAGCCGTCACTTCCGGGAGTCTTATTCCTCTCCAAGGATTTGAGGGCTCTGGTCAGCTCGTCCAGGGATATTGGCTGGTCCAGCCACCCCCTCGTGCCGTCTTCTAAGACCTCCGTGATAGACGACAGGAACGACTCAGAGGCCGTGCTGTCCATGGGCTTCGTGTCGTACAGTCCGGCATAGAAGGATCTGCTGATCCTCAAAATGTCGGGCCGAGACGACATCGCCAATCCAACATCCTCCTTCAGCTGGCGAAGCACAGAGCTCTCTTTGTGCACCTTCTGAAAGAAGAAACGTGAGCACGTCTCGTCCTGCTCCACGGAGCGGACTCTGGACCAGAAGATTATCCTGAAGGCCTCCGCGGCGAAGAGCAAGGCTTGCTGGCCCCTCACCTCGCGGAGGTCCTCCGTGACATTGACCCCCAACACTGCAGAAGGAGCAGTTGCTGCACCCTTTTCTGCAGTCACGACAGCTTACCCCGCCTCTCTCTCACCTTCCGAACACCCTTGAGAACAAAGAACCTCTTGATGTTCTCCTTCACAGTCTCCCACCAGTTGCCCGGAGACTCAAAGAGGGGTTTCACGGCTCTCCAACCGGCGTACTCCCTCTTAAGCTCCTCGACGTTCCCTGGGATCAACAGAGTCGTGTTGAGCTTCCACGTCCCCTTGCCGGCCGGCTGGTCGTCCTGTAAGTTACAGTCGGCCAGCAGGAGGCAGTGGTCAGAGATGAACACCGGCTCGACCTGACCGAGAACGCCCGTGACACAAACAGGAAGTCTATATTTGAGCGAATAGACCCGCCTGGCCACGACCAGGTGTACCTCCGCTGCGTCCGTCTGCAGGGGTGCTGAAGACGTCGAGCAGCTTGGCGTCCTTTACCGTGCTCATCAGGAATCTGGACGTGATGTCCAGTTGACTCCCCCCACCCGCTGTCCCCACGCTGGATCTTCCATCTTCATCCATGATGCTGTTGAAGTTTCCACCTAGGATGACCGGCCTGGATGTAACCAGCAGGGGTGGAAGCCGCTGCAGGATGGCCAACCGCTCACTCTGTACCGCTGGGGCGTACACGTTGATCAGTCTCAGGGGAGCGTTCCTGTAGGTGATGTCACCCACTAGGAGGCACCCCCCCCACCACCTCCTGAACTTGAGAGATGGTGAAGTTGCGGCCCCACAGCAGAATAGCCAGGCCCGAGGAGCGACTGTCGTTACCCACCGGCCAGATTGAAGGCCCACAGGTCCAGGCGCCGGACCATTTCCCGTGCCTGCTGAGGTGCAGTATCCTGCACTCCTGCCGAAACAGGAGGTCCGCCTTGATGGTGGCCAGGTAGGCCAACATGGACACACATCTTGCGGTGGACTTGACACTGCGCACATTAATGCTCGCAACTCGTACCCCCATTGTGGGCAGTGACCGCAGTACCCTCCCCAAGTCCAAGGTCCAGCCCCTCCATCTGTCCCTTCATGCCCATTGCCCGAGCTAACTGCTGGACGCTCTCCGGGCTCAGGAAACCGTCCGTGCTGCCTTCCGGGTGGCATCCCCCCATCGGGGGTATGGAGGCAGGAAAGTCCGGCTCTGGGTCAGGCTGGGGACGTGCTGTTTCCTCCTTCCCGCCTGGAAGTTCCAGGGTCCTTTCAGGGCCCCAGCGGCACGTGACTGGGTGTCGGAGGGAGCCTCAGGACACCTCCCGTCACCTGGAAGCGTGGTGCTGCTTTCCTTCTCCCTTGAGATCTTTAGTTTCTGCTTTGGGCGGGCCCCCTCCGAATCTCCCTCATCAGAGGAGCTCTTATAGCCCCCCTGTAGCTGCCTCTTCCTGCCTGATGGTTGCAGTTCCTGGGCCCGCCGACGCACCTTCCTACTCGCTTTCCAGACCGTCGTCCACTCCCCTGGGTCGCCTGTCGCCGCTTCCGTCGACTCCGGCTTGTCGGCGGGGAGCGGAACCTGCAGGGGTGCTTTGCTGGCCTCGGGCCCATCCTGAGGGGCTGGGCCCTCCTGCATGACCTGGCCCTCCTGCACATTAGCGGGGTCCTTGTAGGGCCCTGGTGCCTTCCTCTCCTCCGGGGGGGCTGGCCCCGCATTGACCCTGCCGGCGACCTGGGCGTAGGTGGTCCCCCGCCGCGGGCATGCTGTATAGAGGTGGCCCGCTTCCCCGCAAAGGTTGCAGCTTTTTTCTTGTGGGCAATCCTTTGCAAGGTGTCCCTCCTCCCTGCAGTTCCTGCAGATGGCGGCTTTGCAGTCAGCCGCCACGTGGCCTGACCTACCACAGGCATGGCAGACTTTAGGTTGCCCTGCGTAGGTCAGGTAGCCCTTGCTCCCGCTGATCGCGAAGCTGGACGGTGGGTGTCCAATGTTCCCGTCCACGCCCATCCTCAGCGTCACCTTGACCTGCCTCTTACTGGTCCAGAGGCCAAAGGGGTCCATGATGTTGGTTCCGTCCCCTTCCACCTTCACGTACCTTCCAAGGAAGGTCAGGACATCAACTGCTGGCACATGCGGGTTGTACATGTGTACAGTCACCATACGGCTCCTCTGTGCTGGCATCATAAACAGCGGGACAGCGGTCAATACAGAGAGGGGGCCCTCACCTCCTTTCTCCTTGAAAACCTCCAGGAAGCGCTCACAAAGCTTGGAACTCCTGAAGGTTACATCGTAAAACCCTCCTCCAGGGAAATCCTGCAGGCAGTAAGTGTCCGCAGCAGCGAACCCACAACAGTCCAACAGGACCCTCTTCACGAAGAAGGTGCGGTCCACAGGTGCACCTTCATCCACCTTCTTTACGGAAACACGGATGGTGTTCCGGACCCCCTGACTTGGGACACGAGCACTTGCCGCAGCCATCGTTGCAGGTTGGCTGCTCCCCTGAACCAGCGTTAGGCCGAAGCCAGCATTAAGATCCACCAGTTGCAAGGGTGCACAGCCAACCCGACGTCTTCCTTTCACCTCCAACACAGCGCTCTCCTCCTCTCAGTCCACAAAAGAGTGGGTCTTTATTTTGTTCCGGGTGTAAGCTGGTTCACCGAGCTGGAAGGTTTGTTCCCAGACAATCAGTCACCATTCTAGGTAACATCGTCAGTGAGCCTCCGATGAAGCGCTGGTGTTATGTCCCTCTTTCTATTTATCTGTTTAGGTTTCCTTGGGTTGGTGATGTCATTTCCTGTTCTTTTTCTCAGGGAGTGGTAGATTGGCTCCAAATCAATGTGTTTGTTGATGGAGTTCCGGTTGGAATGCCATGCTTCTAGGAATTCTCGTGCATGCCTCTGTTTGGCTTGTCCTAGGATGGATGTGTTGTCCCAATCAAAGTGGTGTCCTTCCTCATCTGTATGTAAGGATACGAGTGATAGTGGGTCATGTCGTTTTGTGGCTAGTTGATGTCCATATATCCTGGTGGCTAGCTTTCTGCCTGTTTGTCTCAGTTCTTGCAAGGTATTTTGTAGATAACATTCGTTTTGTTTGTTGTCTGTCCTTGCAAGAACTGTGACAAACACTACATTGGACAAACAGGCAGAAAGCTAGCCACCAGGATACATGAACATCAACTAGCCACAAAACGACATGACCCACTATCACTCGTATCCTTACATACAGATGAGGAAGGACACCACTTTGATTGGGACAACACATCCATCCTAGGACAAGCCAAACAGAGACATGCACGAGAATTCCTAGAAGCATGGAATTCCAACCAGAACTCCATCAACAAACACATTGATTTGGAGCCAATCTACCATCCTCTGAGAAAAAGAACAGGAAATGACATCACCAACACAGGAAATGACATCACCAATGCAGGAAATGGCGTCACCAACCCATGGAAACCTAACCAGATAAATAGAAAGCGGGACATAACACCAGCGCTTCGTCGGAGGCTCACTGACGATGTTACCTAGAATGGTGACGAAACATCTGAAAACTAACCTACCAGCTCAGCGAGCAAACTCACATCCGGGACTTTAACATTTTTCCAATAATTGTCTCATAATTGCCCCTTTTTTTGTTTCTTTCTCTTTGTGAATAAGTATATCAAATTTACAGTTTCCCAATCCTCTGGGACTTTTCCAGTATTGAGGAGCCTTTGTAGATTACAACCATAGCATCCACTGTTGCCGTAGCCATTTCTTTTAAAATCCTAGAATAAATACATCTCATTAGGTCCAAGAGATTTATCAGCATTTAGCTCCATTAGTTTCCATAGTAATTTTCTCAGTGTTGGTCACTGAATAGATTTCCCCCTCCCTTTCGCATCTTAGTAATTTACTATTTTTGGAATGCCATCAGTCATCTCTATCGTGAAGACTGAATCAAAGTGTTTATTCAACTCCACTGCTATTTTCTGGTTCTGCATTACTATTTTCCAAGTCTCAATCTCTAGAAGACCTATGTCCATTTTGGCCTCTCTCTTCCTTTCAATATAGCTGAAGAAACTGCTACTGTCTGTTTTTATATTCCATCAATTCATTTTCTCCATTTTCTTCATTATCTTAGTGAAAGTTATTCGACATTTGCCAGGGGAGATATAATCCTTCTGTGCAAGAAAGGAGTGAGACATAACACAGGAAACTCTAGGCTGGTCAGCTTAATGCCTGTTAACAGGAAGACATTAGCAGTGATCATTAAAGCCATTACAGAAATTCAGAAAAACAAGATAATCAGGAAAAGTAAGCATAATTTCATTGAAGGGTGTTCATAGTTGACTAATTCATTGAATCCTTTGAGGGTAAAGCATGATCTGAGGGAAAAGGGAGCCTGTAGACATATTACACTTGAATTTCCAGGAGACATTTAATAAAATACAGTTTAAAATATAATTGGAGATGATAAAATCACATGGTTTCGGGTAACAGATTAGCATGGAAAGAAGATTGGCTGGCTGGTAGGAAATGGAGTCTATGCAAAAATATCTCTTTGTCTGATTTAGCAGGATGTGACAAGTATAGTGCTGCACGGATCTGTGCTAGAGTCTCAGCTGTCTTGGAGACAGCAGATATGGTAGTTAAATTCACAATGACACCAATATAGGCAAGAAATTGTGGCATTCAGAAGACATAAGGAGCTTGGAGGCTGATACAGACCGGTTAAGTAAGGAGGCAAAATCTGGCAGATGGAGTAAAATGTGGGAAAACATGAAGTTGTTCACTTTTTTTTAGCAGGAAAATAAAATAACAGAGTATTGCTTACAGAAACCACTGCAAAATTCTATGTTGCACAGAGATTTTGTTATTCTTGTCAAAGGAATTAGATTGTGCATACAGCCCGTGATCAAGATGATTAATGGAATGTTACTTTTGGCTCTGAGAGGAATGAAATAGGCTGCTATGCTTCAGATCTACCAGCCATTAATGAAACTGCAGGTGAAATACTGTGTCCAGTTTTGGTTTCCTTATTTAAGGAAGAATGTAAATGTGTTGGTGGCAGTTCAGAAGAATTACTGGATTGAAACCTGAAATGAGTTCACTGTTTTTGAGGATAAGTTAGAAAGGTTGGGGTTATTTCCACTGGATTTTAAAGATTGACTGTTGACTGGATTGAGCTGCATAAAATCCTGAATAGCCTTAACAAAGTGCAAAGAGAAAAGGATATTTCCTAATGTGGGAGATGTCAATAACTAATGGGCACCTTTTCAGGACGGAGATGAGGAGGGTTTTTTTCTCTCTGAGCATTATGTGACTCAGAACTCCCTACCTCAGAAGAAAGTGGAGGCAGGGCCATTGAATATCTGTAAAGGATTCAAGTAGACAGGGCAGAAAGATTATAGATGGAAATATGGAATAGGAAACTCAAACAGATCAGCCAGGATATTGTAGAGTAGCCTTGAGGGTCCATATGGTATCACATAATCTTTTTCTTCTTATAGGGCATATGTCAACTTAACTGAAACCTGTAGCAGTGGTCCAGACAAAGCTTTTCAAGGAAGCAAGTGGTTGGTGGCTGAGGGATAAATATATTAGTCATAACACTCCAGTTATTCTTTGACCTAATACCTTGAAATCTTTTATGTCTGTCCAAGAGTGTAGATAAAGCTTTGTTTTAGCATTTCATTTGAATGCAAGTTAGGCATCTTTGACTGTGCAATATGGATGGCCAATTCAACACTCATGTTCTCTAGTATGGAACTTGAACCTTTGAGTTTCTGACTAAGAGATAAGTGCTTCCATCAGGCCACAGCTGCTTTCGTTTCTTACTCTGGTGCTTCTTTTCGAACTAGGTCAATAACACAACTGTTCTGAATGGTTTGTTCTGTGCTGAACAATGCTCATAGAACTGAGATGGAGCTCCATAATTCAAGCTATGCAGCAGTATCTTGGTGCCACCGCCAACATTTTGCTGCCTTGTTGCTTCAAGGGAAATACCGAGCATGCACTCCTGACAAACAGCAACCTTAGATTTCAACTTCCACCAGCATTGTGGTGGTAGGTTTTTTCTCTGTCTGCCAGTTTCTGATGAGAATGACCTGCATGTTTTCCCTCACAGGCATCATAGGGAAATAAGCAAAATTGTGAGAAACCAGCCTTTATCTGAGCTATTATGTTTCAAGCTGCAAATAGCTTTCATCAGAAATTTGCTCTGCTTAAAATTCCTGCGCAACATTGCGTGTTTGCACTTTGATTATTCCAGGGTTAAATATGGAAAGAGAATTAATGCTTGTCAAGCAGCAAGAAGACTCAAGCTAAAAATAAAGAAAAGATGAAAATGCCCATTCAGTGAACAAGACATGTTCCCCTTGTAGTCATTTGAACAATCAGCTTCATGAGCCCAGAAGGCCCATCACATGGATATGGTTTTCTTGAGATCTGACTGAATTTGAAGCTGATACACCCTCAGGCCAAAACCATAAACAACCGCATAGCTGCAGAGGTTCATTTGTAGCTAGATCACCGGGACTGGTGCCAATTTGCTGCCAATTAGAGAACATTTAAAACTGGTAAATGCTAAAATGTGCAAAGCAGATTTTAAATAAATGTGTGTTACTTAAATAACAAATCTGTCATTGAAGGCAGCTCAACAAGCTATTTCAGCACAGAGAAGAGACAAAAATATGCTTTCAACAGCTTCAATTCTCAGGCAAGCAGCGATGACTTCCGATTAGTAAAAATATGTGCTTAGATTTTTCACAGATATATTACATATAGCATATAAAATAATACTGTTCTATCTCAGTGGTTCACATCATCGATTGCACTTCAGCTTTGTAGTTAATGATATCAGTGAAACCACTTCATGGGATCACAATCTTATAACTCATTTTCCATCACTCTATGTATTGAAGTAATAACACAGATTGATATCAAGGAATTATTTTTTCATTGGATGTTTAGCAAGGTTTTTGTCACTTTCTTGGTTGGAGCAATATTTTATGAAGTTTGACTTTCAAAATGTCTCCTTTAAGGTCATGGCTGTTAGCAAAAATATTTTAAATTAACTGATGAGAGATCAAACCCAATCCCAGCAATGGGGTTGTTTATATTTGGGATGAGCCAATGGTGGCTCTGTGGTTAGCACTGCTGCCTCCCAGAACCAGGGGCCTGGCTTTGATTCCATCCTCCAGCAACTGTCGGTGTGGAGTCTACACATTCCCCACCCCGTGTCTGCATAGCCTAAAGGTTAGGTACATGGGCCATGCTAAATTGCCCAGTGTCCAGGGATGTGGAGAGTGGGTTAGCCATTGGAAATGTAGTGATACAGCGATGGGGTGGGTCTAGGCAGAATGCTCCTCAGAGGGTCAGTGTGGACTCAGTGGGCCAAATGGCCTGCTTCCACACTGTAGGAATTGTATGAAATTTCTGGAATTACTGTCCCTATCTGCCAGTGAAGGACAGAGCGAATTTTGGGTTTTTACTGGAAATACTTGAGGCGCTTCAGAGGAGCCTGGATTAAAACCTACAATGCAGCCTTTAACTGCTTAATAAAAAAAAAGTAATCTTTTCTAGAATCAATTTCTTTTCTTCAGAAATTTACTGCGCCTTTAACAACAGATATCAGCAGGTCCACTGAATCTCTCAAGGAATGCGCTGTGATGGAGTTACTTCCATATGTGATGGAATTACTTACTCACTTTCCTACATTGCATGACATCACAGCACATTCGATCCATTTTGAAACCCTGTCAGCAGAAGATGAGGCGAGCTACATTTCAATCATTTGTAAATTTTTTGGATGGAATTTTGTTATGGGATTCTACATGCTGATACCATGGTGGGAAGGCAGCAACAAAATGCATCTTAGAATCACAGAATCATACAGTAAAAATAGTTCCTTTGGCCCATCGAGTCTGGATCACCAAAAATACACACAATCTACACTCGTTCTGCCTTCCAGCACTAGGTCCCATTGCCTTGTATGTTATGACACTTCAAGTGCTCATGCAAGTATTTCTTAAAGTTTTGCGAACTTACCTACTTTATACTACCCTCCAAAGATGCATTTTCTTTACTCCTACCACCCTCTGGGTGAAAACATTTTTCATCAAATCCTCTCCAAATCTCCCATTTTTCATCTTAAAATGATGCAGCCTGCTTATTAGCCATTCAACGAAGGGAACAGTCACTTTTATTCACTCTGTTTATGTCCCTCATAATCGTATGCACCTCTAAGAGGTCCGCCATCAACCTTTCCTGCTCCAAAGAAAACGATGTGTGTCTATCCAATTTCATTTCATGGCTAACATTCTAGTGCAATCAATTCTCAGTGCAACCACATCCTTATCATGGTGTGTGTTTCATTGTTTCACATTTCATGTTTTATGGTTTCTAATCCTAAAGTGAAGGTAAGGTACAGCTGATGTCACATGACTCTGAAACCACAATTGTGCAATGTGCAAATGCATTTTTCCGAACGTCCTCATTTTCACAAAGAAGAGCGCGATTACATTTGCAAACAGTATCATTTGTAGTTACAAGTTACTGAATTTACCTGGACGGTAACACAAATGATCCTCTTGAAAAATAGCTGTTTTCTAATACTAGTCTCTTCCGCTTTCATCAGATTCCGCACGTACATTTCAAACATAATCCCTGAAGCATTCACGGTCTTTTAATAACATGCATAAGTTTGTGTGTATTTCATCAGAATGAGATGGCTAACTATCACATTCATCTGATGAGTGAATGGCTTCCAGGGCATGATGATCTGTTTTTGCTTGTTGATTTGAGTGAATGTTTTTTCTTGTTCTGAGCTCCAGTACCACTGCATCCCCTTAGCAGTGAGTTTGCACAAAGGTAGTCACTCTGATAATAAATTAAGGAAGAACTTCCCAAACCCAACAAACCATTACAGTTTTCACATCTGTTGGTTGCTACATTTCTGCTACAGCTCGCACATTGTCAGGAGCTGGGCAAAGTGCTTTTGCTGTAGGACATGACTTAATGTCTATTAAATTGTATATTTTTCTTCTTGATATATTCCATTTTTCTCATCATGCAGTTACTTCTGCTGTTCTATGACAGCTACTTCTTCTGTTTGATGTGCTTATCATCAGCTACCAAGTCCCCAAAAATTGCTTCGTTGGCCTTCTCTCTTTCTTTCCTGTTTTTCAGGAGGATTTGAGTCATAATGAGAGGTTGGGTACTGGAACGTTTTTCATTGGAGTATAGGAGATTGTGAGGTGACCTTAAAGAGGTTTATTAAAATCATAAGGAGCAGAGAAATGGTAAATAGCAGAGGTATTTTCCCAAGGATGGGAGAGTTCAAAAGTAGAGGGCATAATTTTAAAATGAGAGAAGAAAGGTTTAGAAGGGACCTGAGAGGCAACTGTGAGAGGAAGTAGTAGATATTATTACAATTACAACATTCAAAAGACATTTGGACAGGTATATGAATAGGAAAGGTACAGAGGGATATAGGCCAAATGCAGGCAAGTAGGACTAAACTTTGTTGGCCTGGACTGGTAGGACAGAGAGGTCTCGTTTGGTGCTGCATGACTCTATGACTCCATAAAATGTTCCATGGGAATGCATCCAAGATCTGTAAAATTATCCTTGCAATATTTTAGGGGATGTTCAGCAGCCAATTCCTCGTAGACTGCAAATACCTGGAAATTTCTTCTGCAACATGTAAAGCTACATATATTTACATGGAAGGTTAGACTTAGATTTGCTTCAGCTGCGATGAGTTGAATTTTGTTTGGAGTTCCACGTCATTGATCTTCCTTTTAGCAGTAGCCTCTCAACTTCATTGTTCTCTGGAGATGAATATCATTTCAACATATATTTAGACTTTGCCTTCAAGGGATTTCTTTTGGGCTCCAATCTTGAACCACAAGTCTACCAAACTCTTGATGTTGCCAAAAGCACTGGTATGCATCTAGCACTTCACATTGAATTAATACTCTCCTTCTGCGGTCTTTATTTTAACTCACAAACTATTTGTCTTCTGTAGACCTGAAAATGACAACTTGTTGTATGATGCAGAGTGAGTCATCAGTATCATCACAAAACATCTTTCATTTCAGCAGTCAGTCTTAAATGTTTCAAAGATAGTAGGAACTGTAGATGCTGGAGAATCTGAGATCACAAGGTGTAGAGCTGGATGAACACAGCAGGCCAAGCAGCATCAGAGGAGCAGGAAAGCTGATGTTTCGGGCGTCGACCCTTCTCCTGCCTCAGCCTGAAACATCAGCTTTCCTGCTCCTCTGATGCTGCTTGGCCTGCTGTGTTCATCCAGCTCGACACCTTGTTATCTCAGTCTTAAATGTTTACTTTGATTATCTGCAACTAAACATTTACATGCAAAGTGATACAGCTTCTTATAGCATGACATTCCTCATGTTGGACATGCTTCCTTCTGTGTGTATCCTCCACACTACCTGCATCCCATATTTTGACAACAAAGTGTGAAGCTGGATGAACACAGCAGGCCAAGCAGCATCTCAGGAGCTCAAAAGCTGACGTTTCGGGCCTAGACCCTTCATCAGAGAGGGTGATGGGGAGAGGGTTCTGGAATAAATAGGGAGAGAGGGCGAGGCAGACCGAAGATGGAGAGAAAAGAAGATAGGTAGAGAGGAGAGTATAGGTGAGGAGGTAGGGAGGGGATAGGTCGGTCCACGGAAGACGGACAGGTCAAGGAGGCAGGATGAGGTAGTAGGTAGGAAATGGATGTGCGGCTTGAGGTGGGAGGAAGGGATAAGTGAGAGGAAGAACAGGTTAGGGAGGCGGGGACAGGCTGGGCTGGTTTTGGGATGCAGTGGGGGAAGGGGAGATTTTGAAGCTTGTGAAGTCCACATTGATACCATTGGGCTGCAGGATTCCCAAGCGGAATATGCTTTGCTGTTCCTGCAACCTTCGTCTGAGAAATGGGAGGGGGAGTTAAAATGGTTCGCGACTGGGAGGTGCAGTTGTTTTCCCAACCCCGCACGGCCCGTTTCTATCTCCTTCCCAAAATCCACAAACCTGCCTGCCCTGGTCGACCCATTGTCTCAGCCTGTTCCTGCCCCACCAAACTCATCTCCACCTATCTGGACTCCATTTTCTCCACTTTGGTCCAGGAACTCCCTACCTATGTCCGTGACACCAGCCATGCCCTCCACCTCCTCCAGAACTTCCAATTCCCTGGCCCCCAACACCTCATTTTCACCATGGACGTCCAGTCCCTATATACCTGTATTCCTCATTCAGATGGCCTCAAGGCCCTCTGCTTCTTCCTGTCCCTCAGGCCCGACCAGTCCCCCTCCACCGACGTCCACCTCCACCCTCCACCGACTCCCATAGCTGCCTAGAAGACATCTCCTCTCGCCCACCCTCCTGCAAAAATTCCATCCCCTATTCCCAATTCCTCCGCCTCCGCCGCATCTGCTCCCACAATGAGGCATTCCACTCCTGCACATCCCAGATGTCCACGTTCTTCAAGGACCGCAGCTTTCCTCCCACAGTGGTCGAGAATGCCCTTGACCGCGTCTCCCGCATTTCCCGCAACACATCCCTCACACCCCGCCCCCACCACAACCACCCCAAGAGGATCCCCCTCGTTCTCACATACCACCCCACCAACCTCTGGATACAACACATCATCCTCTGACACTTCCGCCATCTACAATCCGACCCCACCACCCAAGACATTTTTCCATCCCCACACTTGTCTGCCTTTCGGACAGACCACTCTCTCCGTGACTCCCTTGTTTGCTCCACATTCCCCTCCAACCCCACCACACCCAACACATTCCCCTGCAACCGCAGGAAGTGCTACACTTGCCTCCACACCTCCTCCCTCACCCCCATCCCAGGCCCCAAGATGACTTTCCATATTAAGCAGAGGTTCACCTGCACATCTGCCAATGTGGTATACTGCAACTACTGTACCTGGTGTGGCTTCCTCTACATTGGGGAAACCAAGCAGAGGCTTGGGGACCGCTTTGCAGAACACCTCCGCTCGGTTCGCAATAAACAACTGCACCTCCCAGTCGCGAACCATTTTAACTCCCCCTCCCATTCCTCAGACGACATGTCCATCGTGGGCCTCCTGCAGGGCCACAATGATGCCACCCAAAGGTTGCAGGAACAGCAACTCATATTCCGCTTGGGAACCCTGCAACCCAATGGTATCAATGTGGACTTCACAAGCTTCAAAATCTGCCCTTCCCCACCACTTCTCAAAACCAGCCCAGCTCGTCCCCTCCCCCCACTGAATCCCAAAACCAGCCCAGCCTGTCCCCGCCTCCCTAACCTGTCCTTCTCTCACCTATCCCTTCCTCCCATCCCAAGCCACACCTCCATTTCCTACCTACTAACCTCATCCCGCCTGCTTGACCTGTCCGTCTTCCCTGGACTGACATATCCCCTCTCTACCTCCCCACCTATACTCTCCTCTCCACCTATCTTTTTTTCTCTCCATCTTCAGTCTGCCTCCCTCTCTCTCCCTATTTATTCCAGAACCCTCACCCCATCCCCCTCTCTGATGAAGGGTCTAGGCCTGAAACATCAGCTTTTGTGCTCCTGAGATGCTGTTTGGCCTGCTGTGTTCATCCAGCCTCACACTTTGTTATCTTGGATTCTCCAGCATTTGCAGTTCCCATTACTTCCCATATTTTGACCTTTTTTTGTTGATCTTTCTGTAAATATTCTTTCCTTTTTCTCCATTCTGCTCTTTTTGCTAGGCCTGGACTATCTCTCAGTATTATACAAAACCTCCCATGAATTCTTTCCAAAACAACATTATTTCCTATCAGATCATCTCACATTTGCCAAAATTAACAACATTGAGCCAACTGCACCAGTGATCATATAATCATCTATATTTTCCCTCTCCACTTGACCTCTGATGTTAAGCTCAGGTTATTCATAAGTAACATTAATATAAGTTTGAAATGTATCTCCGAGACCTTCAAAATTTCTCTAATCTGTTATTCCCGTTCTTCAATGTGGCCTAGCTTGAAACATTCTTTCCACAGAACACAAAGCAGAGTTCTTCGTATTTGTTCAAGTTTTTCTATTGTGTTTGCGGGCTTTATCACTTTGCCACTAAACCTGGAATAAATTCCAATTGAGGAGGAACTGAAAAGGTTCATTCATCATTCATTCATTGGTGGTCCCTCACAGAAAGGTATAACTCTCTTCTGCTCAGGGTGAGTCCATAGATGTCTGTACAGACTGATGCAACTACCGCAAGCTCTGTTATACTTGGGGCAGAAGGTGGTCACTGGGAAGTGTGGGTGGGGCTTTGGTGTGGTCATCTGCTCCTTTTGCAGTTTTCGCCTGGTTTCCGTTTTTTTTCCCGATGGCAATTCTTGAAGTGCTCAACACCTTCCCGGATGCTCTTCCTTCACTTTGGGACAGACTTGGGCCAGTGATTTCCAGGTGTCTACAGAACACGTCACACGTTGGCAGTGAGTCCTTGAAAGTATCACTGACATGCTTCCTTTGACAGCCTGAGGCTCGCATTTTGTTTCCAAGCTAGGAATAGAGCACCTGCTTGGTGAGTCTTGTGTCAGTCATGCAGACAACGTACCCAGCCCATCATAACCAATCAAGGATGGTCAATGCCTTGGTGCTAGGGATGTTGGTCTCTTCAAGAACACTGGTGTTGGTGCATCTTTCTTCCTAGTTGATTTGCCAGAGCTTGGTGGTACTGCTCCAGTGCCTTCAGGTGTCTACTGTAGATAGTTCACATCTCAGAGCCATAAAGAATGGCAGGAAAAGTGCAGGCATCCTGACTCACCCAGCAGACTGGGGATCTAATTTTTGCCCTCTGTTTCTTCCATTAGCTGTCGCTCTTAGGGCTCTAAAAATCTTCACAATTTAAGCTGGACACCTCTGACATCAGGTTTCATGTGAAGTGTTTTAATGGCATCTACTTCTAAAGTAAATGCATAAGTCATATGACAATGACAAGTCACAGTTGTGTAATGTATAAATGCATTTCTCCAACCAGAGGGGGCCTTCTGTGGCCATTCAAATGTCGTCAAACGTTGTCCAGAAAATTAACAGAAATGACATGAAGGTCCTTGTGATCAAGTGGTGGGTTGGGTGTTCCCATGTGCACACAGCAAAGGTGCTAGAGCTGGCAAACATTATGTAAAGACAACCAAATCAGCACTCAGCATAAAAGGACATTGAAGATGAGTGTTCCTTTGGTTGTGAGAGCAGTAGAATTTTCAAGGATAAATGTTGATTATCCATCACAATTGCCTCAATGTTTATTGATGTGCCCCTTACAGGCCTTCTTCAGGTTGTTAGAGTGTACACACTATTTTCAGCCAATGTCCAGAACGGCTGACAATGGAGGTCAGCATTGGACGAATCCAGTAGCTAGACTTCTCTTAGTGCAGGAGAATGATGAATGATGTTGTCCAAATCCTGAGGGTACATCTGAGTGAATGCTTTGTACATTGTGGATGAATATTGACTGTGGATAGTGGCACCCCTCAATATCTAAGTGTTACCCTGTGCTGCCCAGCAACTGCTTAATGATCATTGGATGCATATGTGCTTTTTACAAGCCAAACTCTTGATCCACCTCATGCACCTCATGGGACATGAGGCACATGTACAGCCTCATGCACCTATCATATGATCAGTACAGAGTCCAGCGTTAAGGCATTTCCACAGCCGCATCTCAAGTCTATCACTGTCTTCTTGTGTTTGCACACCCTAAGAGCAAAGTGATAGGATCGCAGTGATATCATATGGGGACTAAAACTTTGTTACAGTGAAAGGAGTAGAAGGCAGAACCAGAGCCTTAAATTCACCGATCTCAATGCTGTCATCAGAAACCTTAATTTCTCAGAGTATTTATGTGCTCAGAGCTGAGCAGTAAAAAATACAGAAGCCCAGAGGGGCTCTAAAAGAGGTTTACAAAACTGATTTCAGGGATGAAGAGCTTCTCATTTGAGGAGTGTTTGAGGACTATGGGACTGTACTCGATAGAGCTTAGAAGGATGAAGGAAGAATCTCATTGAAACTTGAGAGGCTTGGATAGAGTGGACATTGAGAAGATGTTTCGTTCAGAGGAGAGACTAGGATCCAAGGGCATAACCTCAACAAGGACAACCCTTTAGAACTGAGCAAACAGGAGGAATTTCTTCAGCCAGACAGTGGTGAATCTGTGGGGGACATATCATTGAGTGTATCTACATCAGCAATAGATAGGTTCTTGATTGGTCAGGGAACCAAGGGTTACCAGGAGAAGGCAGGAGAATGGGGTTGAGAAACCACAATTCTTCTGTGGCTTTAAGAAGTGTATTTTGTCCTGATTTATTTTAAGACAGATTGAACGAGAGGTGTCATGCAGTCTGGGGTTATGTAAACAGCTTGGGGGCTCTTTTTTAAAGTTGGAACCATAGAAACATCCTGGGTGGGTGTGGCCAGCTCTCACAGACCAGGATTTCTGGGGTTTTTATAGCATTTAGGTTCAGCGGAAGCTGCTGGAGTTTTGAAGAAGTAATTTTTTTTTCTTTCTCACAATTACAGATAAAAGATAGAGTTTCTCTTCCTACTACAGGCATTGCATGTGAGAAAATCTGATTTCTGAATTTACCTTATTGCCAAGCGGTCTGTTTTTTAGATGCCACTATATTGAAACAGTTAATTTAGAAGAGTTACTTTATCTACTATTGTGTTAAGTTTTCAAATAGAATTAAACTATTCTAAAGTTCTTCTTTATTTTGTTGTGTTTTACTGCAGCATTTGAATAAATTATGTTTTCCTTAATATCTAATGGCTTGACCAGTCGAATTGCTTCTTGAACACAGCGTTCCACATTTGCTTTAAACTAAGAAAAAGTTAGGGTCTAGACTACCTTCTTAAAATATTTTGAAGGAGTATGGTCTGTTCCACCATAAATCAGATCAGCCATGATAAAAGATGGAGCAGATTTGATAATCCAAATGGCTTAATTCTGTGGCTGTATCTTATGTTAAGTTATGTTTAGTTTACAAGGGGTAAAATATATACTTTACAGTTGTTCAACATTTGGTTATGGATATCTGTTAACAGTTGATTACTCATTGTGTAATTAAGCCTGGTGTCATAGAATCATAGAGTCCAACAGCATTTTGATCCAAACTTGTCCATGCCGAACAAAATGTCCATCCATGCTAACCCCATTTCCCTGCACTTGGCCCATATCCTACTAAACTTTTCCGATCCATGTATTTGTCCAAATGTATTTTAAATGTTGTTAATGTACCCACCTCAACCTCTTCCGCTGGCTGTTCATTCCATATGCGTACCACTCTCTGTGTAAAAATGTTGCCCCTCAGGTTCCCATATATTCTTTCCCCTCTTACCTTAAACTGATGACCCCTAGTCTTTGATTCTCCAACCCTGGGAAAAAGACAGTGCATTCACCCTATTCATGCCTCTCATGATATTAGATACTTCTATAAAATCCCCCCACCACACCAGTCTCCTATGGTAGAAAGGAAGAAGTCCTAGTTTGTCCCTCTAACTCAGTCCCTTGACTCCTAGCAACTTCCTTATAAATTTCTCCTGTACTCTTTCTGGATAAAGAAATGAGACTGAAGCAACCTGCTGTAAGAATGAGAGAGTAGACATTGTAAAGCATTGACTAGAATTCCTATTCTGGAAATCAGAGCTGATGTATCATTTCTACATTTCTTTGAGGCATAAAACATAAGTCCATCATCATCATCAAAGGCCATGAGTTATGGGCCTGCAAAGTTGATGTTGTGGTTCTGCGTTCAATTCTTGCAAGAAGATTTGTGTCCGCATGCAAAAACATGCTGACCCCATAGTCCTCAAAGTGAATATCCCGTTGATCCTGCAAACATAAATAGACAGTGAGTTAGGTTAAGGTTGTTGTCATAGAAATGCCCTCAACATTAGATGTTCCTATAATCCTATAATGGGTGCTTCAGACTCGGCATCTACTGCTACTTCTGTGAGGTGCAAGTCTTTCTCAAAGTTACCTTAAGATACCAGAGATGCACTTCATTTGTAAATGTTTTAAGAAATGCAAGACTTGGGTACTGAGGTTTATTTGCATTTTGAAGATATTGGTGACGAAACTAGTTTTTCAGAGTTGCATATCTCAGGCTTTGCAGACATGCTGATGTTAGACAATAGAAGAATGGGAACACTAATCAGCAATATTTGACTGTTATAATATTTGGCTGTGTCAATAGGTGTAGGATTTGTGTGACTCAGAAAGGGATGGACTGTGCAAATATGGAAATGAATAATGTTTGATCTCAATTGTCACATAGAAATGCCTTTGCACATCCAGCCTTTGTTGAATTAGAAGGCACAGGATACAAGTGATGATGAGGTTTCTTTGTATCTTCTTTGCATTGAATTCTACAACTCTGGTATCTTCCAATGAAGGTTATACCATCATTTCCATTTTGGGATTTAGTTCTTTTCCCCTTGGTATGACCAGATTGTGAAGGACACATGGCAATTTGTCATGCCCTGCCCTGTCCAGAAAGCAACATTGCATCTATAGCAGCCCGGTAACCTGCTCAATGAGAAACGATGACCAGTGTTAGCACTTCCCTCAATGTTAATGATTCTCTAGGGTGTGGTCAGGTGGCCTGCAACAGAAATGGCTACGAGACTTGTTAGGAGCTATGATCAAGCATGCTGGTAAATTTAGCTGAGCTAGTTTAAACTCTGACCTTTGTTAAAACTGCAGCCAGGATATGATACGAACTGCCTTATAAGCTGTGACCTTCCTGAGCTGAATGCATGAGGTAGGTTTTTGGTTGTCCGTAGATATGCTGGCACCACATTACCTTATATGGGGGATGGAGGTGGTTGTTTACGACTTGGTGTAAACAGCAGGGAGTTGTTTACCAGTAAAACTCCATTGGCTGGAATCAAAGGCTGTGATCATTGGCTGAGCATCAGAGGATTTTCTGCAGGAGAAGCACATTTTGGGATAAAAGTTAGCAGAGAAAAGATTTCTCTGGTCATAACTCAGCTGGTGACCTCATGTTGTTGTACCAGCCAGTCCCTTCGGCTCCTCCTCCTGGTTTTGCTGCTGACATCCAGAGAGCTTTGGTTCACTTCTTCTGGGACAAAAAGACGCACTGGGTCAAGGCACAGGTTCTGAGTCTCCCTACTGAGGGGTATGGTTAATCACTGATGTGCATCTGCACCCAGGTGGCAACTCCCTGCCTTCAGACTTTGCAGCGATAGCTTCACATCGAGCTGCCTCCTGGGTGGTACGCCCTGGTGACATATTTTCTTTCTGCCAGGTCAGTAGGTTAGTTATGACACACAGCTCCTGCTCATTGACCATGAGGGTTTGCAGGTTGCACTCAGGATGCTGCCTGTCTTTTATCAGGATCTGATCAATGTTTGGGACATTTTTTGGGACATGTTTGGCACCCGGTCAGGAGTAGCAGTTATCGTCAGAAAGCCATTGTTCAGGAACCCGCACCTGCACAATCTCATGTTTGAGAAGCTGGTGGAAGATGGGACCGTGGCCACTAAGATGACCAGAATTGGGGATGTGCTGAGTGGCAGAGGGCCTGGTCTGGATGATGCCACAAGAATTGGCAGATGGAGTGGCGGTAGACACCCAGCTTGCAACCACTGCCTTCCAATGCCTCAAAATGGCAATACTTGGACCCGATATTGTGAACCAGTTGGAGGATGCTCAGGTGTGCGGTGAAATCCCATCTGCCTGCACACCTGCTCAGACAGAATTTCACACTGACTCCAGGAACCTGTACTTCCTCCAGGCACCTGTGCCCCACAATCTGAAGCATCTCTGAAATATATGTTGTCTGTCTTTTAGAGAAACAAAATAGCAAGTATGTATAGACTACTGCCGCACACCATCTATGTCTTCTCCTTCATCCACCACCCAGACTTACCACCAGGCAGAGGGGATCCCCAGCTGAGGGTTCTCTTTGTGGGAGTCTTCCCTTTTTATCTTTGGGATCTGGAGGGTGTTGCACACAACAGCCCTTTGTGACTACAGATCAGAATGGTGGTGACATGTCAAGTTGATCACACTCTGCACTCCCACACCAACTGTTCGTTTTGTGGCCCTGTGCAGCCTATGGGCCGCGTGTAGTTAGCAATAGTACTCCTTTTTCAGTTACCTGAAGAACATCTTGCTTTGGTTTTTGGTTGGACCAAATTCAGCAGCTCTGTTGGTAAAAAGTGATGATGACCTCCTTGATGTGGAAGTGAGTGGCTGCCAAAGAGACAATTTACAAATTCCCAGTTGATCCCTGGAAAGAACCCATGTTGTGGAAGTCTAATATGATTAAGAGGTCTGATTGATGAACACGTGCCTCGTCCCCATCTCTCCACACCCCACCACCAACTGAGATGAAGGAGGCCCAAGTTGGCATTGATTGCTGATTAAAGGATGTCAATCAGTGTCAAGGTGGAAGGGTCATCCATGAGCTTTCCAGGCTGGATTTAATGGGGATGGAGGTGGGAAATTGATGGCGATACACCCACTGCCAACAAGAGGAGTAACAGGAAATTAAGGCCACCTGATTTTTCACAATTTCACCCAAATTTAAGAAGGTATTTTCACAATTTTAAGAAGGAACTGGACAAGTTCTTGCAAACAACTGCCAGGGTACACTGTCAATCGGTGGGCTAGATGGACCAGAAGTCTTTTCGTGTTAACAAAAACTATTATCATATTACAATTTACCCAATTGCCGCTTATTTCCTTCAACATCTATTGAATCATAAATAATATTATTCCTGCAAATGTAAATCTTGCATTAATCTGAATTCAGTTTTCAGCTAACCCTTTCCATATAGTTGCATCTCTGCTTCTGACTTGTTTTGTGACCACAATATATCAAACCCTCTCAATTTTCTGATTCCTTGTTTGGCTGTCTATCTGTGGAACTAATTTAGCTGCAACTATTTCTCAATCATGTCATATTATTATGCAAAACATGAAAAATAATTGTTTTGTTCCATCTGTTTTGAACTATAGACAATGAATTGTCTACTCAAATAATGAATCAAGACAAAAAATTCATTCTTGTTTGCAACAGTAAGTCCTTGAAATCTATTATTGAATGAATATAAATTTGCTATTTGATACTGTTATCAAACAGATTCTGCAGCAAGAAAGAAAACATTGCAAGTTTGTATTCATTAAGTTAAGCAGTTCCTGATTTTTTTTTTGAGTAGATGTAGGAATGCCATGCAAACATACAAGCCAATGTGTTAAAAAATAGCATAAAGCTTATTTTAGACTCTTGTTTTGCCTATGAAGCTTACTTTATTTTAGTATTATTGCAGTCACTAATATTTTCGTGCTTTTTTAAATGTTCTAATTCCTGCAGTCATCAATGTCATAGACCCATGGATATATACAGAAAAGAAATAGACCCTTTGGTCCGACTCTTGCATGCTGAATAGATATCCTAAATAAATCTAGTCCCATTTACCAGCATTTGGCTGTAAATCCTTCCTAGTCAATATAGTCAATATACCAATCCAGATGTATTTCAAATGTCTTAATTGTACCAGTTTCCACCATTTCCTCTGGCAGCTCACCCTGTGCATGAGAAAACAAAGTGTGTAGCTGGATGAACACAGCAGGCCAAGCAGCATCTCAGGAGCACAAAAGCTGACGTTTCAGCCGAAGGGTCTAGGCCCAAAACGTCAGCTTTTGCGCTCCTGAGATGCTGCTTGGCCTGCTGTGTTCATCCAGCTACACACTTTGTTATCTTGCATTCTGCAGTTCCCATTATCTCTGTGCGTGAGAAAGTTGTCCCTTAGGTCCGTTTTAAATCATTTCCCTCTCACCTTAAACCTACGCACTCTCGTTTTGGACTCCCCCGACCCTGGGCAAAAGACCTTGTCTATTTACCCTATCCATGCTCTTTGTGATTTTATAGATTTCTATAAGGTCACCCGCTCGTGCTCCAACACTCCAGGGAAATCAGGCCCGGTTTATTCAGCCGATAGCTCAAACCCTCCAATCCTGGCAACATCCATATAAATCTTTCCTGAACCCTTTCAAGTTTCACAACATCCTTCCTGTAGGAGGGAGACCAGGATTGCATGCCATATTTCAAAAGCGGCTTAACAAGTGTTCTGTACAGCTCCAACATGACCTCTCAACTCCGATGCTCAATGCACTGCCCAATAAAGGCAAGAATACCAAACAGAGATAATGGGAACTGCAGATGCTGGAGAATCCAAGATAATAAAATGTGAGGCTGGATGAACACAGCAGGCCAAGCAGCATCTCAGGAGCACAAAAGCTGACATTTCAGGCCTAGACCCTTCATCAGAGAGGGGGATGGGGTGAGGGCTCTGGAATAAATAGGGAGAGAGGGGGAGGTGGACCGAAGATGGAGAGAAAAGAAGATAGGTGGAGAGGAGAGTATAGGTGGGGAGGTAGGGAGGGGATAGGTCAGTCCAGGGAAGACGGACAGGTCAAGGAGGTGGGATGAGGTTAGTAGGTAGGAGATGGAGGTGCGGCTTGGGGTGGGAGGAAGGGATGGGTGAGAGGAAGAACAGGTTAGGGAGGCAGAGACAGGTTGGGCTGGTTTTGGGGTTCAGTGGGTGGGGGGGAAGAGCTGGGCTGGTTGTGTGGTGCAGTGGGGGGAGGGGACGAGCTGGGCTGGTTGTGTGGTGCAGTGGGGGGAGGGGAGATTTTGAAACTGGTGAAGTCCACATTGATACCATATGGCTGCAGGGTTCCCAGGCGGAATATGAGTTGCTGTTCCTGCAACCTTCGGGTGGCATCATTGTGGCACTGCAGGAGGCCCATGATGGACATGTCATCTAAAGAATGGGAGGGGGAGTGGAAATGGTTTGCGACTGGGAGGTGCAGTTGTTTCTTGCGAACTGAGCGGAGGTGTTCTGCATTCCGCATGCAGATGGCCTCAAGGCCCTCCGCTTCTTCCTGTCCTGCAGGCCCGACCAGTCCCCCTCCACCGACACCCTCATCCGCCTAGCCGAACTTGTCCTCACCCTCAACAACTTCTCTTTTGACTCCTCCCACTTCCTACAGACTAAGGGGGTGGCCATGGGCACCCGCATGGGCCCCAGCTATGCCTGCCTCTTTGTAGGTTATGTGGAACATTCCTTCTTCCGCACCTACACAGGCCCCAAACCCCACCTCTTCCTCCGGTACATTGATGACTGTATCGGCGCCGCGTCTTGCTCCCCAGAGGAGCTCGAACAGTTCATCTACTTCACCAACACCTTCCACCCCAACCTTCAGTTCACCTGGGCCATCTCCAGCACATCCCTCACCTTCCTGGACCTCTCAGTCTCCATCTCAGGCAACCAGCTTGTAACTGATGTCCATTTCAAGCCCACCGACTCCCACAGCTACCTAGAATACACCTCCTCCCACCCACCCTCCTGCAACAATTCCATCCCCTATTCCCAATTCCTCTGCCTCCGCCGCATCTGCTCCCACGATAAGACATTCCACTCCCGCACATCCCAGATGTCCAAGTTCTTCAAGGACCGCAGCTTTCCCCCCACAGTGATCGAGAACACCCTTGACCGCGTCTCCCGTATTTTCCGCAACACATCCCTCACACCCCGCCCCCGCCACAACCGCCCAAAGAGGATCCCCCTCGTTCTCACACACCACCCCACCAACCTCCGAATACAACGCATCATCCTCCGACACTTCCGCCATCTACAATCCGACCCCACCACCCAAGACATTTTTCCTTCCCCACCCCTGTCTGCTTTCCGGAGAGACCACTCTCTCCGTGACTCCCTTGTTCGCTCCACACTGCCCTCCAACCCCACCACACCCGGCACCTTCCCCTGCAACCGCAGGAAATGCTACACTTGCCCCCACACCTCCTCCCTCACCCCTATCCCAGGCCCCAAGATGACATTCCATATTAAGCAGAGGTTCACCTGCACATCTGCCAATGTGGTATACTGCACCCACTGTACCAGGTGTGGCTTCCTCTACACTGGGGAAACCAAGCGGAGGCTTGGGGACCGCTTTGCAGAACACCTCCACTCAGTTCGCAAGAAACAACTGCACCTCCCAGTCGCAAACCATTTCCACTCCCCCTCCCAATCTTTAGATGACATGTCCATCATGGGCCTCCTGCAGTGCCACAATGATGCCACCCGAAGGTTGCAGGAATAGCAACTCATATTCCGCCTGGGAACCCTGCAGCCATATTGTATCAATGTGGACTTCACCAGTTTCAAAATCTCCCCTTCCCCCACCGCATCCCTAAATCAGCCCAGTCGTCCCCTCCCCCCACTACACCACACAACCAGCCCAGCTCTTCCCCTCTACCCACTGCATCCCAAAACCAGTCCAATCTGTCTCTGCCTCCCTAACCTGTTCTTCTTCTCACCCATCCCTTCCTCCCACCCCAAGCCGCACCCCCATCTACCTACTAACCTCATCCCACCTCCTTGACCTGTCCGTCTTCCCTGGACTGACCTATCCCCTCCCTACCTCCCCACCTATACTCTCTCCACCTATCTTCTTTTCTCTCCATCTTCGGTCCCCCCCCCCTCCCTATTTATTCCAGAACCCTCACCCCATCCCCCTCTCTGATGAAGGGTCTAGACCCGAAACGTCAGCTTTTGCGCTCCTGAGATGCTGCTTGGCCTGCTGTGTTCATCCAGCCTCACATTTTATTATCAAGCATACCAAACACTTGCTTCACTATCCTGTCTCCCTGCGATTCCAGTTACAAGGAGCTATGAACCTGCAATCCACAGTCTCTTTTGTAATTCAAGATGGAGGATTGGATAAAGTTGTAGCTGTAAGAGCTGCTCCTGTTTTGAGATATTTTCAGTTTTGGAGCTGATTTCCTCAAATTCTTGGAACAGTAATTACTGCTACGTAAGCTATTGCATTGTTTTGGAAATTTGGGAACAAAAAAAGACAATATAACAGCTCTTTAAAAAAGGAGAAAGACACACAAAGGAGATGGCCTCGTGGGCAGTGATTCAAAGCAATGTGACAATGAAATATTAAACTTCAAGACCAATTTACAATTCCTAATTTTTTAATTCTTTCACCTTCCCTCATGTTACTTGGGATTGCACCATGGTGGGATATCACTTCCCCTCTTCCAAACCCCTTATATAGATACTGTTTTGCCACAACATCCTTCATCGAATCTCAGACTTCTTCCTTCTTCCTGATAGTCTGACCTCCATTACTCACCTCACTACATGTCCACACCATCTCCTTAGCATCTAGTCATTGACCCTCTCTTCTTGGTGTTGTCCAAGCTTCTGTATTATAGAACGAGGCTAACATCACAAATTACTCATAGACACTTCCTTTCAGTTTCAATCACATAATACTCCCCTGCACTTCTCCTAATTACTCCAACTAAAGCCAATTCATTGCTTAAATTCGCTTCCATACTTCACATGCCTGCCACAGTGACTCCAGGAACTTGCAATTACTCACTTTCTACACTTCTTCACAAGTAATCTTCATACCTTCACTCTGTTCTCCTTCCCTCGGCTCAAACATGGTTTGTGTATTTGATCCATTGAACCTTATACCCCTGTCAAACAGGGCTTTTCTCCAGTTCCACAGCCATGTAGTCATATTTTCAGAAGCCCGTTCTAATAGCTCAATGTCATGTGTAGACACCATTTACCATGGAATACCCTGTCTCACTCATTCAGTTTGAACATTTAGAACAATCACGAAGAGGAAGGGACCTAATGCCAATCTTTGATGGAATCCAACATTGGCTTTCATTCTCCCCCAGATTGGTTCTTAATTTGAATAAGAGTCATATTAGACCAAAGCCATTAACTTGGTTTCTCTCTCCATTGATGCAGCCAAGCCTGCTGAGTTTCTTCAGCATTTTCTGTTTTTATTGATTCTTATTCAAGCTTGGCATTTCTTGGAGATGTCCTGTGACTATATTTCTCAGGAACTCCACAAATTCTAGGATACCTCCTGAGTTCCTCCATAGGTATCTGGTTATGAGCCTCCTCTAGATTGATGAAGTCAATCTTCATGCTTCATTGGCCTTCCCAATGTTTCTCGATCACATGTCCCATAGCAAAATGGTATCCCACAATATTTCTTCTGGACATGAACTGGAATTGGATTTCATGGACTTCCATGGCTCTCCCCCATGCATTGAAAGTGCATGGTAGGAGATTAATTCCTCCATAGATTTTGCAATCTTGATTGTAACCCCGCCGTCCAAATACCACGTCAAGATGCTTTGCCTCAGGTCCTTTGGATTTTCTGTCTAATGGAACTTAACTGAATAGTTTGTTCGGCAGCCACTTCTACAAAGGTGTCCACACTTCCATTAGTGACTTATTTATTCCCACTGTTTCGCCTTTTTTCACTCCATTTAGTACTGTTCTGATTTCTTCCAAATTGATGCTAATTGTCATTCGTCGATTTCCAGCTATTCTGTCTTTGCTCTCAAGCTTTCTTCATTCATGAGCCACAAAAAGTATTGGTCCTGCCTCCCTTTGATTTCATTTTCTGTAAATGAAGGTTATTCCACCTGTATCCTGGATTACATAAACTTCCTATAGCTTTGGTTCACCTACTTGTAGCAGTTGAAACTCGGAAAACATCTTTTCTTTCCTCCTGTTTGGTATCCAGGTTTTCATGTCATTCTTCCATGACCAGAGATTTTCCCTAGAAATCACCTTTTGTTCATTTGTTTTTGCAATGTTCATTAGCTTCCCCTGAGTCCTAACTATTTCCACTTTTATATCAGTCCGCCCTAACTTCAGATGTTAATTCACTTTGTTTAAATGATCTTCCAGCCATTACCACAATGGAATTTGATCCCATGTGCTTGAAGGACTGGGCTGGTCCTCTGGATACGAGACCTATTACATTATCATTATGTTAATACTCTCAAAATCAACACTTTTCTGAACAAAAAATTAATGTCTTCACTATTGCAGAGAATAATTAATAATGCACATTGGCGCCTGCTATTGTGGTTGTTCCCATGATCCTTTTATGTTATGCCTCTATATTATGACACTGATACTTCAACATCCAGGAGGACTGGATGGATGGTTGCTGAGAGGCTGTTTTGAAAAACCCAGACGTCAAAGACAAGATCTTTGATGTTGAGATCCTGAGGGAAAGGTTGAAATGGCTGAACTGACTTTGGAATACAACAAATATGGACAGGCCAAGCAGCCGAAATAATTTTTGATTGCTGTTTTGAATTTAACTTTGCCCTGCAGACAGGGAAGCCAACATTAGCAATCAGAAACAGAAAACTTTTCTGAAGAACGGGCCAATTACTGAGGAAGGAGTGAAGAACAGATATTACTTGAGGACATATTTAGCGAGACTCCTGAAGCATCGTGTTACAGCTAGCACATACAAACTGGCCAAGATTGTGCATCAGGTCCGCACATATAAAATTTCTTCTCAGCTACCTTTCTCTGCCTTTTGCTGTGAGACATGGGATTGAGGATGCACTTCAGGCAATTGAAACAATAGAACAGATTCCAGTGACATATTTTTCCTTGAAAATGATCTTGCATTGCACATAGTAAGACAACCGCTTAGCTGCAGATCTGCAGTGCATGTGAGTCTGAGCATGCGGGTAGCATAACATTATGCATGCATTCAGAATCTACTGTCTTCTCTGTTTGTAAAGAAGCGAATTTTATAGCTGACAAGGTTTTTCTTCAGTGTGCTGTTATGTATAATCTTATTCTATAAGTCGTTAGAAAAGAAACATGTGTCAAAAGAAGAATCCAGGAAATAATTAAATGATACTTATTTTGTAAGTTTGCAGTAATATTATGCAAGTCTGTAACCTTCCAGCGTGTAAACACATGGTACTGACAGCATGCATAATGTTTATCGATTATCGCATAATGAACCAGGAGGTAAATACATTGCCTTTTCGGGTTTTGTGCTGTGCTGTGTCCAGTGAACTGTTTCCTTATGGTCACTTCAGGCAGTTTGGCACCAATAATGCTTTTCATGATAAACTTTAACACTGACTTAAATATGTGATGCTTTTGTCTTGGCGTCAGGTTTCCAGGCAGTTTCTTTGGAATAAGGTTGGAATGTTATGGTTACAACAAATCTTGTGTAAACTCCAAGTGTCACCACGTACTGAGGTTCTACCTGCCCCTGGTGTGGTGAAGGATGGCTCTGGCCTCATTGCCATGAAATGTTCCAAGTAGTTATACCATTCTGTATCACCTGTACATTGAAGGGAAACATGCAAAGGAAAACACCTTTGACCATACATCCATCAGGCAGTGGGCAGCATGGAACATCTTCAGGTTCCTGCAGAAAAAGGAGAGGGTGGATCCTGTCTGGCAGTTGCCTGAGCAGACTGGCAAAGTCATTTGGCAGAACTCCCCATTGCCAGAACTTCCCAACAAGCACCAAGATGTATCTTGTTTGTCGGGAAGAAGGGCACTACCTGTCAGATCCTTCATGTATACCCAGACTCTCTGTGCCAACACACACTGCCCTCAAAACAGCTGCAGAAGGTGAAGAGAATGTCACACATCTTCTGGATTGTGTTTTTGCAAAAAAGGTCTGTGAGACAGGTTGACATCTGCAGATGCTGGAGTCAGACATAGCACAGTGTGGAGCTGGAGGAACACACAGGCCAGGCAGCATCAGAGGAGCAGGAAAGTTCTGAAATTTCTGAAGAAGCGTGCCAACCTCTCTGCTGAAAGATGTCACGGCTTTTGTCGAAGCTCATCCCGAGCAGCCCAGTGCTATGCAGCCTGTTCCCCGGGACACACACTGGCACAAATGTCCATCACACCTGAAAGATCATCAACTCAATGAAAGGTGCTCTTTGCTCTGCCCAAATTTTATTGTTCTTCCAGCATAAAGAGTTTACCTCAACCATTTGTTGCAGACTGGCACATTCCAAGACTACCTGCTGAGGGACACACTAGATTTTGGGTCAATTGCCAGCAAGATGCAATGGGGAAAAACCATTATCTAAGGTCTTTCTGCCAAAGTATAATGAAGGCCTCTCAGTCGTTAGAATCTCATTGCCTTAAAATGCAAATATTTTCTTCACGCACAAGTTAAAAATGCCATTGTTATTTGCAACTGCATGGTAGCTCTGCAGGATATAAAAATCAAATGTATCTATCTTTTATTTTGCCTCTTTGGAAAGATTGTACAGAACGGAAATACAGCCTTTTTGTATGGATTTTTTATGAATAAAGTATATTTTTACAATTAAAAAAATCAATCTGTTGCTTGTGTCATAAATAAGGTAGATGATCATTAGGATGAAATGCTTTTTACGTCAGGGCTATGGTGCTGTCAAGTTGTTTCTGGACTGACAGTGTCCTGAGAATAGACATAAAGGAACTCAGAAGTGTGCAGAGATAGTAGAAACTGCAGATGCTGGAGAACCTGAGATAACAAGGTGTAGAGCTGGATGGACACAGCAGGCCAAGCAGCATCAGAGGAGCAGGAAAGCTGACGTTTCAGTCCTAGAAGGGTCTAGGCCCGAACCGTCAGCCTTCCTGCTCCTCTGATGCTGCTTGGTCTGCTCTGCTCATCCAGCTCTACATCTTGTTATCTCAGAGGTGTTGCACCTCATTGTGCACTAGACTGAAAAATTCAGCCAGCTTCATGGACGACAAATCATTCGATGGTTTACGTTAAACTGTGTTCAGAGCAAAATGTTGATCATCTTACCTTTTCTGAAGCTGCTGCACCGGATATTTGACATTGAACACAACATTGTTTCTGCATACTGAGGCAGTCCAAATAATTGAGCCTAAATGCTCAATCGAGTTGTCAGCACTGTCATTGTTCGTGCAGAAGTCAATTAGGCTCCATCAGAAATGCTGCTGGCTAGTACCACAATAATCCTCTGGCTGGTACCTCAGCTGATGGAGACTGCCCCTGATCTGAGATAATATGCAGGGTCCAAGGGCAGATGTTCACTTTGCCTCACTGAAAGAATTGGTAAAATCATTTTCAAAACTCTGATTCCAATGATTTCATATCCACCCTTAGCTACAGTTCAACTTTTAAAAGATGTTAACAGCTATGAATGCTCTGACTTATCAATACCCCTTCAATAATTTCTTCAAAGCTCTGAGTCAAGGTTGTTCACATGCTATTGTTACTATATCAAAGATTTGCCAGCTGTTTCATACGTCTGAATTAAGCTGCTTAAATTTACGCAAAATAAGGAAATTAGGAGAAGAAAGTCTTCTTAATCTTAACAGTTTCTACTAAATTTCCTCCTAGGTTTTCCTATTCCAGTGCAATCATATTTAGTATCTAATTTGCATATTATCATATACTTTCCTGACATCAAGCAGTTGAACTTGTGCTTCACCTTGTCAATGCCATTAGGTCATTTCTACAAATCCTGCCCATAACTCCAAGTAGTATTCTAACTGGAGCCAAGTCATTGTTGGTGTATATTTGTTGTTATATTTTTGGCTTATGAGCCTCAAGTTCCAACTGTAATGTGCAAGAAATGGCTAGCTATTTATTTCCAACATTTATGAACCAAGATGCACTTTCATTCCTTATTCCTTTCTAGTCGCAATTAATATTCTTTTATCCCTCATCTCTCATTACAAAAGTCTATGTTCCTTTATGCACATCCATTCTAATTGAACCTACCACCTGTACACCATTCGTGCGAGCAGTTCTATCATCCAGAATCTCCTCAGTGTAATTTATGTTGTTGTTGCATCTTTAAGTAAGCGTTCCATCAAACACTTCCCTCTCCAGCAAACTATGTGGACATTTCCTCGTTTAGCTCATTGCCCTAAGCATTTTGGAAAGCATTAGTGCAAAACCAATGTGAAACTGAAGGAAGCTTTTGAACCAGCTAGAGCCTTCAAAACTGCATTTTTATTCCATTCGTAATAAAATGAAATGGTGGAAACCTGAAATAAGAAGAAAAATTGCTGGAAAAGCTCAGGAGGTCAGGCAGCGTCTCAGTCAAGAAATGGTTAACCAAGTAACTTTGCATCAGAACTGGTTTGGCAAATGGACATTGGACCTTTAACCTCTGCATCTTTCCATGGATTGTGCTTGACCTGCTGAGTTTTCCCAATTTTGTTGTAATTATTACTTTTAATGTGCATTCTTCAACAGACAGCGTAAGATAAAAAGATGAGACATGCTCTTTTCCCCTTCTTCTCAATTGTGTCTTTTTAAATTATGGTTAAAAATAATTAGCACATTCCTATTTCACCTAAAGTGCCTAAAGTACTGCAGTGTCGAGACAGAAATGAAGAGCTTGTGATTTCTCTCATTCAGACGTCCAAGCCTTAATTGGGTGAATTGCAGGCAGGGTGAATGTTCTCCTTGCTGTGAGTGGGAGGGAGATTGTTTGATTGGCTTGATTTCTTGTCATGCGTACCTAAATACAGTGAAAAGTTTTGTTTGTAAGCAATACAGGCAGATCATAGTGACCATATAGGTCATACAATGAAAAAAAAAGCTTGCACAGAGTAAGGAATACAGATTACACCACACAGGACATGTGCTATGCAAAATCATCATTAACACAATCAGCATTATTTGAAGTTGGAGAGTCCATACATCAGTCTAATAATGGCAGGGAAGAAGCTGCTCTTGAGCCTGCCGGTGCGTATGTTCAAACTTCTGTATCTTCTGCCTAATGGCAGGGGTTGTAGGAGAGTATTACTGGGGTGGGATGGGTCTTTGATGATGTTGGCAGCCTTTCCTCAGCAGCGAGACATGTAAATTAAGTCCATGGATGGGAGGCATGTGTTGTGCGCACAACTTTCAGTAGTTTTTTTTAAGGTCCTGAGCAGAGCAGTTGCTCTACCAGGCTGTTATGCACCAGGCAGCTTTCATTAGTGTATCTACAAAAAGTTGGCGAGGGTCCTAACGGACATGCCAAATTTCCTTAGCCACTTGAGGAAGAAAAGACATTGCTGTGCCTTCTTGATCAATTCATCCAAGTTGGAAGCCCAGGGCAGGTTGTCGGTTATCATCGCTCCTAAAGACTTGATGATAGCACTGGCACTGACTGTCAATTCCTTCATCTCTCAGCTCAACAGTACAGGCCTCATGTCCATATTTTCTTATTGGAGCGCTCTACGTGTACAAGGGGAGCCCAGGAAACCAAGTGGCGGCCTTTTGAAATGTCAGCAGCAGAAGTCTCAGTTGCTATGGGACCAGCACTGTGTCAGCCCCTTGCATTTCTGTGCAACATATGCAAATACATCCTGCAATGCCAGCTACAGGATGGCAATGAGAAGAAGCAGAATGTGTGCATATGTGTCTGCTGTCACCTGTCTAACTCCTTTTAACAACCCCAAAGATTATCTTAATTAAAGAGTGGTGATTAAAAAATTCCATCTTGGCTTATAAAAGACTGTAATGAATCAGCAGTGACATTTTATATCACGTTGCAATTATTGGTCATTTCTCAAACTATGTGGGAAACATTTGAAAACCAAATAAATGGTACTGAGTTTGAAGGTGACTGATCCAGTGTTGAGTTAGTAAATCTCAGTCTTCTACATAACAGTCAACACTAGCGTCACCATAGTGCTGTTGATGATCACAATTCACAGCATGCACTGGCCTATTGCTGTAATACTTGTATCATATCTGATGACATTTTCTTTCCTGTAATTGCTATCAGGCTTATGGTTTTTACTTAGTGTGCAGTGTGAATAACGGTCAAAAGCTTTCACAATCTGTTGCTCACAGGAATCACACAAGAAATGGCACATTAATGGTCTTGTTGGCAAATGTGAAAGGTCCACACCTCAGGTTGAGTACATTCTGAAGGTCATTCACGTCAGAGAAAAGAAAGCTGAGACACACGCCACTGGTGTGAAATTCTTCCCAAAATCCGTGATCAGCTGTTAACTAGCATTACAAATTTATGTGCTGTGCAAAAGACTCAGCTGTCTAACAGTAGAAAATATAACAGGTCAAACCAAAACTTCTAAATGTTTTCCTTTCACCTCAGCCTGTTTGTCTTCTGCATCATGGTTAACAGTGGCCTGGACTGAGTTAAAACTATTTCCCATGTTTCCTCCCTCATTTCTTCACTTTCCTCTCAGAATCATGGCCTGCTCCCAATTATTTTCTCTTTTCAAACAATTGGATTCCATATTTTGCAAAATATCTTCCACCATCCCTACCAAATTTAATACAATTCTACTATCAAGCACATCTTCCACTTGCTGAAGGTTTTGAGATCTCAAAGGGACTGTTCCATTCAGGATACCAAAGTTCATTATTCCCCTCTCACTAGCTTCCCTTCCATTGGCACCAGCCCACATAAGCGGAGGCCATTTCAACATTTCCCTTCCCACTGTCCACAGACCTGAACACTACTTCTCTGTAAAAGAGAGAAGTCATATTTATTTCTGGGATACAGAGTATTTAATCCACAGAAAGAGATCATTCAGTTACATGTCTATCATTGTACTCTAATTGCTTCTCACATAAAAGATTCCACAACTTCAGGATAAGCAAATACAACCAGCTGATCATTTTGATAAATGTTTCTATCATGTCCACTGCTCCATCCTTAAGCTAGCTGCTCCTCGTAATGTAGATACTCCATCCTACACACACTTTGACTTCTCTGACTTTGCACGTCTACACTATTTGAGAAAACTCAATTTAAGTACAAGAAATGGCAAGAAATCTAATTTTTCTATTTGACTCATTACAGTTTTTTTAAGCATAACATTGTCACTAGTAATTTCATACTATAACTGAGCTTCCCATTTTCTGCCTACCAGTTACTATTAGCAATGCAGGAAATGTAAGCCATTTATTCTGTAGTTGGGGGCAAGATAATGATTTGCATTTGAGTTGGTCACTTCCAGACAGAATCTCCTTGTGATTGTGTTGCACTCTTTGTGTCAGGCAATGGCCCCTGCTTCCTTCCATCATCAGATTTGCACAACACCTTCTCTACTTCCCCATGTTTTCATACTGATACTTCTCTTTGTGCTGCTCCTTGTTTACCCATTCATTTATCATCTGTGACATTTATATAGCTTTCATTCCTTTGATTTCACTCATTCTGCTTTCATCTGTACTATCAGTACGTGTTCTTTGTATACCTCCTATTCTCCAATTCAGCAGCGTTAAACTTCATAGCCATGCCCAAGATCATGAAGGACTTTGAGAGAGGCAATAGAGAGGAACTATTTCCAGTGGCAAAGAGAAAAATAATGCAGCAAATTAAGTTGTTGTGGTCTGGAATGAACTGCTCAGGAAAATGACAGAAGCAAATTCAACAGTAACTTCTAAAAATGAATTGGACAAATTTAAGCAAAAAATTTGAAGGGCGATGGAGAGAGAACAATGGAATGGCAATTGTTAAGACAATTTAATGAGCTTGCATAAACATGATAAGTCAGATAGCCTCCTTCTGTGCTGTACCATTCTAAGATTCTATGATTTTCAGGTCATTTTATTTATTTTCCTATGACTATGTTTTATTTTTCCATTCCTCCTTTCTTGATATGTTCCTTTTCTAAATGTTGCTCATTTGTGGCATTCCATGGTCCTAAGAAACATAGAAGCAGAAGTACACTATTCAACCCCTCAACCTGCTCTGCCATTTAATATAAGCAATGGCTGTTAATCCAGCTCAATACCCCAAACTCACCCACCCCCAGGTGAAAGGACAAAACTGCTGATGGTTGTTTCTATAGCTTTTCCTGACCGACGTTTCCTAGTTTAATTTCAGATTTTGTAGAATCTTCAGTCTGTCATTTCTTGCTTGTATTTAGGACAGGTGAAATTTATAAATCTAGAGCAAAAATTCAAAGCCACTGAGCTACATATTTTGAGTAAAGATGGGCAGAGTGCGACAGGAAGAAACAAAAATGTTTAATGGAGATAGCGCATTAGTGATTTGTTGATTAATAGTACTAGTAGGGATAAATAGTTTGAATCCAACAACCATTACAGAAATGCTGGTGCCTGATGAGCCAAATGTTAAAGGGTTCTTGAAGTTTTGAAAAGGTAGACAACAGTAAAGGGGCAGTCTGGTAAAGAGTCATCGGACTTAAAACGTTAATTCTGCTTTCTCCTTACAGTTGCTATCAGACCTGTTGAGTTTCACCAACTATTTCTGTTTCAGTTTGTTTTAGGTTTCCAGCATCTGCAGTTTTTTTACAGTAGTGAAAGGATTGGTTAGAACCTATTAATACAGGATGACATAAGGATCTCAACGGAGAAGGATTAAGATTAAGAAGATCAGGAAGTAGAATCAATATTGGTAGAACAATAAATAACAAGAATCAAAAAACACATGTAACAACAGTGATACTGCTGGACAAGAGTACCTTGGGCTTAAAATAGGCTTCTAAGGGCTTTTAGTAGGATAATAGGTCGGCACAACTTCATGGGCCAAAGGGCCTGTACTGTGCTGTACTGTTCTATGTTCTAACAAAGGCAATGCAATAATTGCATGGGAGATTAACATTCATGTGTATAGACTGAACTAATCACATTGGCAATCATTTGGAGGACAAATTCATAGATTACATTTGAAACTGTTTTCTAAAGTAATACACAGTGAAGTCAAGGAGGAAGAAGTCAATTTTAGATCTTGTTTGGTGCAATAAGAAAGAATGAATTAATACATTTTTAGTAAGATAACCTCTAGAAAAGAGTGACTATAATATGGTAGATCTTAGGGATATGGTAGCATTGTGGTAATGGCACCGGTGTAGTGACCCAGAGGCCTAGACCAGCACCCTGGTGATAAAAGGTCAAATCCGACCATGCTGCAGATTGAATTTAAACTAAATGTTTAAAACTTGAGCTGAAATCTTGTCACACTGATAGCGATCATGGCACTTTCATCAGTGGCAAAAACTCATCATGTTTACCAATGTCCTTTAAGGAAGGAAATCTTTCATCCATTCAACTTCACAACAATATGATTGACTCCAAAAACCTTGCAAGCCAGTTAGTCCAAAGACACTGAATGGAATTATCAACAAAGCCTGGTCTTGTCAGCAATGCCCACGTCCCATCCCATGAAAGAATAAAGAAAACAAATTTATTTTGAGTCTGAGAATGGCATATGTAACAGCAAAACGAGAACATTGAAACTAAATAACATCAATCATAAGAGTATTGGGATGAGTTAGTTAAAGTAAATTGATAAATTAGAATAAAAGAAAAGATGGGAGATGAGCTATAACAAGTATTTAAAGAAAAAGTTCATAATTTTCAATGAGTTTATGTTCCATAGAGAAATTCAAACTTAATAGGAAAATAAATCTATTCTTGGCTAGCTAAAGAGGTTGACGATACTATTAGGTTAAAAGAAGAACGTTACAATAATGTCAAGATTAATAGTCAGAATAAGGATTAGTGAAGTTTTAGATACCAGCAAGGAATGGCTAAAAATTGACAAAACATGAGAAATAGAATATAGGTTAAACGAGTCAGAAATATCAAAATCAAATTGTAAGAACTTCCTTCCAGTATCTAAAAATGAAGTGTGGCCAAGTGGCCAATGACCTAAGAAACTACGCCTAACATAAAACTGGACACTCTAAGTTAAACACAACTTCTGCAAGCAAGGCCTCATGGAACGGAAAGAAGCCAAGGTTTCAACAGGCTGAACGCTAACAGGCATCAGCCCAGCTCTGTTTTGGATTTTGAAGAGATGTGCTTGACATGAATAATATGAGAGTCGTTACGACCAAAAACTCATTATGAGGACACAAGAAAGACCTCAGTTGACATTGAAGAGATTCCTCTTAGGTTGAAACAAAGATGTTCCACAACAATCATACCAGGTAATGAGTATAATTTCCTTTAAATCTGATTTGATCGAATATCTATTTGTTTTTAAGTGGATTTAAACATTGTGCATAAGTTTGAAATAGGACAATCATATCATAACTATCTGTCATGTACTATAATCCAGTATTTATTCCTATAATGTAATTAAAACTGATGTGTTGGGTGTGTGAAAGGATGTGAGAACTGGGGTTAGAGGGATGTTTTATTGTTTTAAAACTATGACAGAGTGCTAGTGTACATAAACAGGCCTTCTCCCAGCCTACCCAGCCCAGCCCAGCCCAGCAGTAGTCCTCACCTGAATCACCAGGATGTTATCTAGGTCTCTGGATTAACAGTCCAGCAATAATGCCACTAGGCCATTGCCGCCCCTCAAGAATAAACATTCAGCTAAGTCTGATAGATCTCTCCAAAGTCTCTAATTCTAGCTCAGATGCAGAGACTAATGCTGAGGAGCCACAGGAGAAGGGGAATTCCTAATTATACGTTGAAAACTTCGACAGACATCTGTGTGTCTGTATTTCTGGAAGGTCCTGGCAGTCATCTTTGGCAATGCTTTTAGTTCCTGTTGATCCAAAGACCAGAGATTTTGGCCATTAACTCTTTTAGCCAAGAAAACTGAGTGTTTTTTTTAATTTCTCAAGCTTTTGTTTCTACCCATGTTTCATTTGCCTTTGATAACAACAAATTAAAACCACATCAAATATTGAATGACACAGAAGGTCAAAAGGACAAAATGGCCTACTTCAGTTCCATGTTGCAATGAATATTGCCTGGAGCTTTAGCTGTCAAATACTACTATTAAATAGGAATGGACCATATAAAATATAAACATGAAAAAAAACTTCGGTCAATATTTATTGAACTTTTTTTTATATTGAAAAAGAACAAATCATTCACAACATCAGTTTTAACATTGTTAAAATTGCCTTATGAAACTTTGCTCCAAAAACACAAAAGTTCTCCTTTAACCTGCTAACTCCAATTCAGTGATTTCATTATGGTTTCATTATGGACCTTCCTTAAAGATTTTATGTTAGTCTCCATGATTTAAGTAAAACCTGGCCAATAGACTCCTTAAAACTTCATGAATTTGAATTACTGTGTTAAATACAAGCAACATGAACAAATGACACAGCATTTTGTATTAGAGCTGAGTGACTTGGCTTCTTTTCCTCAGTAATCAACTAACTGATTGACACAAAATGTATCAAGAATATAATTTCCAAAGCGACGTCAAATTTCAGTCTCCTTCGTACTATGTGTCTCAGGCACCAAGTTAGCAAGTCACCCCAGTCAATCCACTCATCCCAAGAATTCCTCAACTCCATCAAAGACGTAAGGATAGACAACAAGGAGACCATGATATCATTTGATGTCACTGCCCTATTTACATCAATAGACATGCCACTAGTAAGGGAGACAATGACAGCACTACTGGAACAACAGCAAGATCCCAATGAAACCATCTCCACAGACAACATGCTCAAACTACTGGACCTATGCCTCACCACCTACTTCACTTTCAACAGCTAAACATATGAGCATATCAACAGAATACCCATGGGCTCGCCTATCTCTAGACTCATAGCACAGGCAGTGATGCAAAAACTAGAAAGGACAGCTCTTCCGCTAATCCAACAAAAACTATGGATACGCTATGTAGATGACACTTTTGTCATCACTAAATAGACCAAATTAGAAGAGACACACAAACTAAACAACACCCTCACCAGAATGAAATTCACCAGAAAGGTGGAGAAGAACAAACAACTCCCATTCCTGGACGTCATGGTAGAGCGCAAGACAAATGGGGAACTGTAAAGAAAGTAAGAAAGTACACCGAAAAGCCACACACACAGGCCAGGTACTGAACTTCAATAGTAACCATCCCAGCATACACAAACAAAGCTGCGCGCGAACACTATTTAAAAGGGCATCAACACACTGCAGCAACATGGAACTACGCTGGGAAGAAGAAGCATACCTCTTCTAGGTTTTCAAGGATAATGGATATCCAAAGAACTGGACCTGAAGATGCCTACACGAACAACATCAGGAAGCTACTACTTGCCCCGACACACTCATCACACAACCAGAACTAACCACAAGACTCCTACGACCGCTGGGCATCAGAGTGGCATACAAGCCCACATCAACTCTATGACAGATGCTCACCTGAACTAAAGACCCACTCCCCGCCATGGACAGGACCAATATCATCTACAAGATCCCCTGCAGAGACTGTGAGAAATACTACATCGGACAAACAGGAAGGAAACTAACAACAAGAATACATGAACACCAACTGGCTACAAAAAGACACGATCAATACTCACTCATCTCAATCCACATGGATAAGGAGAACGATCAATTCGACTGGGACAACATCAAGATCCTGGGACAGGCTAGGCAGAGACAAGCCCAGGAATTCCTAAAAGCCTGGCAATCCACAAAGAAAGCCATTAATAAACAAATAGAACTCGACCCCCTTATACTCCCCATTATGAAGGAAGGCTGGAAGTGAGACAATCCAGCTCAATGGACCCCAGAGTTTAAAAACCAGGCAGGAAAACACACCAACGCTTCATCAGAGGCTGCACTGGGGCTGTTACCAAGCACAGTAATGAAACGTCTGCAGAACAACAAACCATCTTGGTAAGCCAACCAACCTCAACACCCACAACCTTATGTTCAGTACATTTGAACTATTTGAAAGGATTTTATAACAAATATTAGAGGCAAATTACAATGCTTAACCAGGTCATGATACTTTAATTGATTTTGAGCTGAGTGTCCTACGCCATTACCAAGGCTATATATGAGAAATTGCCCACCTTTCCAGCTGAGCTGTTACCGTAACTGTCATCCATACCTTTTCTGGAGATCAGTCAGCTCAGTTGGCTGGTTTGTGATACGCAGTAACGCCAACAGTATGTGTTCAATTCTGCTGGGGTTTACCATGAACATCTTCCCTTCTCACCTTTCACTTGCCTGAGGCATGATCACCCTCAGGTTAAACCACCACCAGTCACTTCGACCTTATGAGAGAACAGGCCTTGAGCCCAAAAGAACTTTACCCTCACTTCGTTATTTCCAGATCTGATTTTTTCCAATGCTCTGCTGTCTGTTCTTGTACTGAGGGCACTGTTAAACTTGAGTTCATTAAAAATTCTGTCAACTAGATCCTAATGTGCACTTTGTCTCATTCACTGCCACACCACCTCTGGTTATGCTCAATTTTAAATTTTTTTTGTATTTTCAAATCCTTCCATGGCTTCACTTCTTTCTGTCTTTGTAAGCTCCTCCAGCTCCATGACCCTCCAAGATTTCTGCTACTCGCAACTTCTAGTGTCTTGCACAATTCCAAATTTTATCATGCCAACATTGGGCAACACCCTAACCTCTGGAATTTTGTCACTAAACCTATCTGGCTCACTATTATGAATATTAGGAATAAACATTAAACCCCTTTAACTTCAAAATCAACCGTACAAATACTCAAAATTGAGTGATGAATTATTTTGTTTCATTTCAAATTTCCTTTCTTGGTTGGCACAGCTGTCCTTGCTTTCCTCCCAGCAAATGTCTGTATTGATTCAATATTATTTTCTTTTGTTAATGTCTCCTCATGAGACCCTGAAGTGAGGCAATGGCCTCATGACATTACCACAACACTAGTCATCCAGAGAGCCAGGCAATGTTCTGAGGGGGTTCCGGATTTGAATCCTACCATGGAAGATGGTGAAATTTGAATCCAATAAAAATCTGAAATTAAGAGCCCATGATGACCATGAATCCCTTGTTAATTATCAGGAAGAAAACATCTGGTCCATTAATGTCCAGAAGGAAGGAAAACCGCTGTCCTTATCTAGAATACACCTCCATTCACCCACCTTCCTGCAAGAATGCCATCCCCTATTCCCAATTCCTTCGCCTGTGCCCCATCTGCTCCCAAGATGAGGCATTCAAATGTCCCCTTTTTTCAAGGACTGCAACTTCCCTGCCACAGTGGTCAAAAATGCCCTCAACCACATATCTCGTGTTTCCCGCAACTCATCCCTCAAACCCCATCCCCACAATAACAACAAAAAAAGTATCCCCATCGCCCTCATGTCCAAGCAAACAACCTTCGGATTCAATGTTTCATCCTTCGCCACTTGGGCCACCTGCAATCTGACCCCACTACCAAGCGCATTTTCTTTAAAGGGACGATTATAGTGTTGAAATTTAAATCAACTTCTCTTAAATCCACTCATACGAATAACATAACATTCTGTGTTTCACCTCAGTCACAGGAAGATCCAAGAAAGACCTTAATTTTGCTTCTCTGGGTGCTGATGATCTTGTCCCACAGAGTGGATCAAATAAGTCAATTTCCTTTGACAAGTTCACGCTTAGCCAAAATTATGACCAAACAGGCTTTTTTGTAATAAATCAACGCATTCGTTCAAGTGTTGCAAATGTTCCTCCCAGCAACGGGTAAACATTAATCAGTCACCTATGTACACCAAACATTGATGCAATTCTTTACTGATCTTGTTGATTAATTATTGAAAAATGTTAGTGAACTTTTCATTCCAAATGACACAAAAGGAGTATTTGGGGACACAAAAGCTTTCTTTTTTGGCTCTACCAGTCAATTGCATTTGCTAATATCCTTTCATGAGTCATTTTTTTTAATGAACTGTACATGCCCAATCTTCTCCATACAGTCCTCCAATCACGGAATTGATAAATCAATCAGTTTTTGTCACTACATTGACTTCACTTTGGAGCTTAGAGGCTCTGAAAATGTTGATGTTTTCGCCAGGTCACTTGCTGCACAGGGACAAAGATTTATCGTTAGCATTGCCACAGGAGGCATTTATGGCATTTAGCTTCATTTGCCCTAAAATCTGAGGCTTTCTGCAGTCAAGGAGTCAGTTGCTTATAAGTGATGCTCAATACTTGATGATGACAATTCTTTTCATCTTTGAAATGTCTGAAGAAGCTTTAGCCCTTGAATAAAAGTGATGAAGAGACCAACAGGGAGATTTTAAGATTGTAACTCATCATGTATTTACATATTTGCAACAAAGTGTCATCCATGTCACCCATGAGCCCTCAGTTGGGGTTTTTCTTCCTCTCCCTCTCACCATGTCTAAATGTAATCCCAATAACCGCAGTTGGGGTGGAAGGAGACTCTGTTGGTCATCCTGACTGGCGATCCTTGGATATATTTGGCCCTAGATGGCCCTGGCCCTGTATTAATGAGCAAGCAGTACAGCACAGCACAACGATTCTCACTCAGTTTGTTTCCATGGAGATCACTGCATCTTCACATGAGCAGCCACCCTCTTATCTGTCTACACTTGCACTTTTTGTTCATATAAAGTGAGGACACTCCTGCCCACCTTCTTGCCACCAGACTTTGTCCGCTCTGTCTGGTTATAAGGCATTTTTTTTCTGCAATGAGACAAAGGGAGGGAGTGAGTATGATGGAAGTGAACGAAGGAGGTATTAATGGTAATGCAGAGGCAGGGGAGGTGTTGAGGTATCTTCAATAAGTGAGGAGGGAGTGCAGAAAGCAGGAAGATTTAGTTATTTTTGAGGATGAGGAGGGTGAGAGTTGTTGAATGAACACAATGGTTTTATGTGAGAGGTAGACACCAGGAGCCTTGGTGAGAGATGTGTGCAGTGGCAGAGTTAGAGTAAGTGTTGGTGACCCTGTGAGTGTGAAGTATCAGAGAGAAAATGGTGGCACTTATTCCTTCAGAGTGTAGAAGGTCATTCACCATTTTTCAGCATTACTGTGTTTTGCTATTGACACATGACATTGCAGTGGCCTGGGTCACTATCTCCAACCAGGCTGTCGGGATCTTGTTGCCATGGCCTGCTTTGTTAGTCCTCAGCATGAAGGTTGTCCCTGCTTTTAACTACACTGTCCATGATCACTGCCAGCTCCCTGTTTACAAAGCAAGGAGCAAATGTGCTGCTCTGTGCTGTTCATTAATGTTCTTTAGGGAAGAAAACTGCCATCCTTACCTGGTCTGGCCTATGTGTGACTCCAGACCCACAGCAAAGTGGTTGACACTTAACTGGCCTCTGAGAAATTAGGGATGGACAATAAACACTGCCAGGCTAGCGACGCCCTCATCCCATGAATGAATAAATCTGTGCCACATCCCCCTGATGATAGTATAACACCTTAAGGTGAATTGCAGCTCCGGGCTTGTGTGGAGCCATGTTTTAAAAATGGCACTGGTGATGTGACCATTGCACATTCCCAGCAGCAACGAGCACTTGCACCTCTCCTGCTGTACGATTGTATGAGCTGGGCCCTGAGGAGGCCTGTTGCATAACTAATGAGCTGCAAAGTAGATAATTGTTTAAGAAAAGTCAATATGGGTCACGGCAGACTACCCACTATGATTCTCACCAAATTAAAAAAAAACACTTTGCCAGGAACAGAAAAACTCAGCCCAAAGTTTTCAGTAAGGACGCATTTCAAAATTATGGCATTATGAAAGTGAGATAAAATTTACTTTAAACACTGTGGATGTTTTACTGCAGGCTGTTGTTTTAGATAGGTTTGACCCTATTGTACTATCCCACATCTCATTGCATATCGTCTTTTTTCCATTCTCTTAGCTGAATATTTTTAGATGGTCTTGCAAAACTGATATTGGATACTTTGAAATATGCTCATTGTAAGAATTCTATATCACCCTGGTATCGCTCTATATACATCATAAAAGGAATGATTTCTTACTTTTGATTGTTGCATGGAATTATGATAAAAATAAAGTCAGAAACTTAATTCATTTTTAATACTAAAGATAAAAAAAGTCAGAGCATTTTATACTTGCAGGTTTTTTTCTGCTTATCAAGATTAAGAAAGTCTGTAAGCGAGATAAAGAAAATACCTGCCACACAACAACAGCATGCAATGCTTCCAGCTAGTCTAAAGCACAGTTTCCATGCAGATTGCAACTCCTAGCAATCTATTTTAAAAACATGTCTTCAACTCAACCTAAGAAAGACACTCCTTGCTGTGCAAGTTTGACATTTCCCTTTCAGGAGCCATCCAACCTTATCTCCATTCATATTGGGATTGCCAATTTGTGGCAGTTTGTTTTGTGAGTCCATGCCCTCCAGGAACAGCATAAACTTATTTCGCACAGGAACCTTATAGCAAACAGAGGAAAGGGATACTAGTTTGAAGTTGAATTCAAACTTAACTGCTAGTGTAGAAAGAACAATATGTTAACCTATTGCTTTCTGTTGGTATTTTTTAACTTTGTGCAGTTTTTGCTGGGTGCCTTTGCATGGGAAAATCATATTGAAGAAATATATAATGTAAAATAAGTAGCACTGTGCATCATCTGTAATGAAGAATTTAAATTATTGCAATAAATGAAAGGACATGCCCCTAAGGGAACACAGAACTGTTGTTGTATTTTGTCTTTTAAAAATTTGTATGCCTTCGTCATATTAGCTGTATATTCTGATGTATAATGATAAAATTGGCAAGCATACGGAATGAGCTGCCAGAGGAAATGCTAGATTTAGGTACAATTACAACATTTAAAAGGCATTTGGAGAGATGCATGGACAGGAAAGGTTTAGGGGAATATGGGCGAAACAGAAGCAAATGGGGTTAATTCAGTTTAGGAAATCTGGACAGCATGGAAGTGTTGGGCTGAAGGACCTGTTTTTGAGTTGCATGACTCTTGGCTCTGTGAGCGTACAAAGTATCTTGTGTTTTCTAACAGTAGAATAAGAGTGTGGTTTAAATTATTAGGTTGAGCTGGCCACTCCTCTGGACAATAGATGAATGTCAATTGGGTATCCCAATATTGACCTTGGGCAGTTGAGAGTTCTGTCATTTCAGACTGTCCAGATCCTCAGAATGATCTCTTGATGTGCTACAGTAACTAATCTCAATTTAAAATCCCTAAAATCTATCTGAGGTGGAAAACAATATTAATTGCCAAAACCATGCTAATGACAATGGTAGGTCCACAATAGTTAATCGCCATCAAATACTTCCTGCATGTGGCCTCCTGTTACTGCAGCAAACTAAGTGGTATTACATTTTGGAGACAGTAAGGACTACAGATACTGGAAGATAGAGTCAATAAATGTGCAGTTAGAAAAGCACCAGATCAGACAGCATCTGAGGAGCAGGTAAGTCAATGTTTCAGGCTGGAACCCTTCATCAGGACTGGGGAGGGGCAGGCGAGCCCAGAAATAAATAGAAGGAGGGGTTTGGGCTGGGGGGAGAGTAGACAAGATGGAGATGCATTTGGGGAGTTATTACGGTTGGACAGTGGAGAGGGTGGAGTAGATAGGTGAGTAGGAAGGTGGACACTTTGAGAGTGGAGAGACTTTGAATCTGGTGAAGTCAATATTCAGGCCATTGTGTTGGAAGCTGCCAAGGCAAAATATCAGGTGTTGTTCTTTCAGTTTACGTTTGGCCTCACTCTGAGAGTGATGGAGGTCAAGGATGGACATGTCACCTGGAGAGTGGGAGAGGGAGTTAAGGTGAATGGCAACGAAAAGGTCGGGTTAGTTGGTTGTTGCAGAGCACAGTGCTCCGTGAACTGGTCCCCAAGTCTGTGTTTGTTCTCCCTGTTATAGAGGAGACCACATCAGGAGATATAGATACAGTAGATGAGGTTATATTTGGAAGGATTGTTTGGGGCCTTGGACAGAGGCGAGAGGGGGAAGTGTAGAGGAAGGTGTAGCATCTCCTGTGCCTGCTGTGACATCAACTTTGCCAACACCTCCTGTTGCACTCTCAAATTCACCTGGACTATTTCTGATACCTTCCTCCCCTTCCTGGGCCTCTCCATCTCCATCACCGGTAACCCACTCACCGCTGACATCCATTTCAAACCCACTGACTCCCACAATGACCTCGACTACACCTCCTCTCACACCCCTCTCCTGCAACAATATAATCCCATACTAACAACTCCTCCACCTCTGCTGCATCTGTTCCCAGGCTGCGGCATTCTACTCTAGGAATTCGCAGATATCCTCCTGCTTAAGAGACTGTAGCTTCTCCTCCTCTGTTATTGAGGATGCCCTAAACTGCATCTCCCTCATTTTCCACATGTCTGCCCTCAAACTCCCTCGCCGCAACAACAGTAAAGATACTGACCCTTAGTCCTCACATACTATCCCACCAACATACATTCAGACCCCACCAGCAAAAGATATTACCCTCCCCACCCCTATCTGCTTTCCGCGGGGACCGTGCACTCCTCGACTCCCTTGTCAGCTCACCCATCCCACCAACCCCTCCACCACACCTAGCTCCATTCCCTGCAACCACAGGAGGTGCTACACCTGTCCCTACACCTCCCCTCTCACCTCCTTCCAAGGCCCCAAACAATCCTTCCGAATCCAGAGATTCACCTACACTTCATCTAACCTCATCTACTGTATCTGTTCCTCCCAATGTAGTCTTCTCTATACTGGGGAAAGCAAATGCAGACTCAGAGATCAGTTTGCGGGCATCTGTGCTCTGCACACACCAACCAGGTTACCATCCACTTTAACTCCTCCTCCCACTCCCCTGATGACATGCCCATCCTTGTTCTCCTCCACTGTCAGAGTGAGGCCAAATGTAAACTGAGGAGCAACAACTGATATTTCTCCTTGGGATCTTACAGCCTAACGGCTTGAAAATTGACTTCACCAGCTTCTAAATCCCATCACCCCCAATCTGTCCATCTTCCTACTCACTAATCCACTCCACTGTTCCAACTGGCCAAGCACAATAACTCCCTACCTGCATCCACCTATCCCCATCCAACCTACCCTCCCCACAGCCCCACCGCCCTCCCTCTATTTATTCCTGAGTTCTTCTCCCCGTCCTGAAAAATGGCTTCAGCCCGGATCGTTGACTTTCCTGCTCCTCAGATGCTATCTGACCTCCTGTGCTTTTCCAGCTCCACATTTATTTGTATTACATTTTGGCAGTGACAGGAAATGAGCAGGAACAAATCAGCTGCTCATTATATACTCACCTTAATTTTGTTTTTCATTTCAAGAGAAACATTGAGTGGGCAGTATAACAGACAGTGATTCCATAATTGGCCATTTGCCAGAATAGACAAAAGTTAAATTCAATCAGATATTTCCTTCCTTTACTCATGTGTGCTCTCACATGACATTTAAATACTTTAAAGCCACAATCATTTATGACACTGCCAGCCAGTAGAGTACAACAAAGTTAATTTCTCAAAATTATATTTGTGTAAAAAGAACAATTGTGCACTCATTTGTGGTAAATTATCCTGTAGAAAAATGATCAGACATGTCAGTCAGGTGCTCTCACTACATTCAGTGGTAACAAGCTACCTAGCCTGTGCAACAGTATTTCAGCACAAAATTTCTTAACTTAATAAGTCAAGGTTTATGCAGAACTGTAAGTAAATGTGTAAACGTATTTTAACCAAATAATTCAGGAAATGGTGACCTGGCTTCCAACTTGTCTAAATGATAAGATTTAGATATGTTTAATATCAAGTAGATTATTCTATAACCAGCTCAGTTTTCTGTGTAATTTATTGATACAATTAACATAATTCGTGACCACATTATTCCCAACAGCAGTATAAAAATATTCTCAATATATCGCAAATATAGGCATTCAGTACTGAGAGACATTTGGAGGGAAGTTATTTTCAAATTAACCTATATTTACATATCTAATGAACATTAATTAACATCATTTATCAATGTGTTATCTCTAACAGCAATCAAGCCACATTCTGTATCTGTCTTAAAAATAGCACTTTGCTTCTATATGCTGAAGATTGTCTAAATGTTATGTTAAAGAATTTGCATATGCTAATTATGCATGATTGACATAATTAATTGACTTGTCAATAAAACTTTAACAAAACATTTTTAAGTTTTTTGTGTTATAATTAGTTTAATTAGAAAAATGTTGGATTATATTCCTAATTTCTACAGATGTTGGAATGTATTCTTTATGCTCTTACATGCTTTTAAACTAGTAGATGGTACTTTTTAATGTATTAATTACAGATATGATTCGATGTTTGCACAGCTAAGAATATTATGAGAATATTGCATGCCCTTACAAGACAAAGGATTTTCAATGCTTGAATAATAGCAGTTAGAATTTCCATATTGTTATCTTGGTCAAAACTAAATAAATAGTTAAATAGAGGCAGGGTAACGGTGGGATCTTGGCCTGTGTTCTAATATCACTTTCCCATTGATAAAAACATAATATGATCTTTAATAACTTCAACAATTAACGATTCCAAAGAAGAAAGTATAAAACAGGATTCTACTTTAGAGCTGATTTATGATGATTTTATGTCCGAGAATTTATCACTCATTCGAAACTGGGTATATACAACAAAAATAAATAAGTAACAACTTTTTGGTTGATCCAGCATAACAGATTATGTACTGTAGGTCATAATTCTGAGAAATGTTACGACTGTCACAGATTAATTATATGTAAGAACTGACAGTGATGACAAGTGTTCAATGATTGGCAAAGTGAATGGATTCTCATGTAAACCAGTAATCCCATTTTGCACGCTATTATTTTTCCATTCGTAATGCAGTTCTCTTCTTTACGTACTCCAGGCACAATGCTTCAACCAAGTAGAACTACTGGCAGAACTGTGTATCATCATGAGAATTGTAGCATTCAAAGCTAACAGCATTTATACTGTCTGTCAAGAAGTTTTTTGTCAATCATTTTATGATCAATTGTCTTTGGGGTCGAACTAGGATAATTTAGTTCTATGCTTCAAATCAGTATTGTGTGACCACATATTTTGTAATGTACCACACCAAATGCTCGTGTTGGGCTAAATTTTCCTATCTCTGTGGTGGCGGGATTGGAGGTGGAGGGCTCTGTAGAATTGAGAACCACATTCAGAGAAGTGTCCAATGCATTCCCAGCAAAGTGGCCTGGGCTATGATTAGGACTGACCACCCATCAATGGCAGCCAGCAGCCAATCAACATGGTTAAAGCTCCAATTAGCAGTAATTTTTCAACATTGCTGGCATTATGTCAAGTGGAACAGCCCCCAAAACATGCATAAACAATTATCCAAATGGAAGTGGCCTTCTTGCAGGAGGCACTGCAGCTGGATCCTCTATCTTCCAAAGAGTGACCTTCCCTCCAAAAAGGGCATACCCACATCTTTTCCATGCCCACGACCCTTAGTTGTAAACAACTTCTCCTCAGTTATAACAAAGTTATAGGATCCTAAGATGCTGCTTGGCCTGCTGTGTTCATCCAGCTTCACACTTTGTTATCTTGGATTCTCCAGCATCTGTAGTTCCCATTATCTCTGATCACAATTTTCTCCTCAGTTATTTCCCCTCCACTCTGAGGTACCCAATGGCTTTCAACCATTATAGTTTTATATTTGAGTAATGTTTCTGAGAGCATCTCCACTTTGAGGGCCCTCATTGCCATGGTGGTACCCAGGTCTTCTGATGGTGCTATTGAGGCTCCTGAACTGTCATGCCATTGACTGGGCCTCCAGCAGTGGGAGCCTGCCTGCAATCTCCGTAAGGACAGTGGGTGAAGAAGTGAATATGTAAGAGGCCTCATACTTAGGATAGTGATCATTCTGTCATTAGAAATAGGTTCTTTTTATTTATTCCGTTCAGAATTTTGATGACATTTACTGACTGCTCTCTTAACGTTATAGGGAGTAATTCTAGCTTACCAACAGGTGGTGATAGACCTGACACCACAGTTAGGAATACAGATTACAATGACTCTGAAGAAATTACACAACTCAGGAGACATCAGTGAGACAGACTACCAAAGAATGAAGCCAGAGATCTCCAACACACCCTGATTCTATGGGGTCCCCAAGGTACACAAACTGGGGTCCCCTTCAGACCCATCGTCTCACTACCAGGCACACCAACATATAAACCTGCCAAAGGACTGCAACAGAAATTGAAATACTTCGACAACACTACCCATTCTATCCACTCATCCCAAGAATTCCTCAACATCATCAAGCACACCAGGATAGAATGGGATGAATTGATGATATCCTTTGATGGAACAGCGCTAATTACACCCATAAACAATGAGCTAGCCAAAGAAACAATTGCCACATTGCTGGATGAATCAAGTAGGCAGGTAACCCAGAAAACCAACAACAGCAATAAGGACATCACCATGAAGCTACTAGATCACCTTCAATGACAGGACATACAAACAAATCAATGGAAAACCAATGGAGTCCCTAATATCAGGACTGATTGCAGAAGCAGTAATGCAAAGTTTAGAACAGACAGCACTCCCCTCTATACAACCCAAATTTTGGCTCTGATATGTAGATGACTCCTTCATGATTACTAAATGCACAAAACTAGAAGAAACCCACCAATTCATAAGCAACATCCACACCAGGATAAAATTCACAAAAGAAAAAGAGAACAATAACTGTCTACTCTTCCTCAACATGATGGTAGAATGCAAAAACAATGGGTAACTCCAGACTAGTGCACACAGAAAGACCACACCTATGGATCAGATACTCAATTACACCAGCAACTACCCCAAAGCCCACAAATGGGGCAGCATCAGCACCTTATTTAAATGATCCACCACACATTGCAGCAACCTAGAACTATGCAAAGCAGAACAAGATCACCTGTACGTGTTTTCAAAAGGAATTGGTACCCAAAAAGCACAATCCATCATTACCTCCGAGGCAGACCACAACAGCAGGACATAATGTGGCCAGACTCACTAATCACCCTATCGTACATCAAGGACATTTCAGAGATGACCACAAGATTACTCAGGCCCCTAGGTATCAGAGTAGCCATAAACTGACAACCACCCTACGACACCTACAGACAAAAGTAAAGGATCCCGTACCCAAAAGCAGCCAAACTGGGGTAAAATACAAAACACCATGCAAGGAGTGTGAGAAACACTACATAAGCCAGACCAGAAGAAAACTGACAGTACAGATACATGAACGCCACCAAGAGAGATGATAATTCTCACTTGTCTCACTATACACGGACAACAAGGGACACAAATTTGACTGGGATAACACATCCATAATCGCACAAGCCAAACAAAGACACACCAGGGAACTTCTGGACGCGTGGTATTCCAACCGGAACTCCATCAGCAAACACATTGAATTAAACTCGATGTAGAAACCACTGAGAAACAGAACCAGAAGTAATACCAACCTCCCCTGCAAACTGAGGCATATAAATAACCTCCCCTCCCACTACCAAAGCCAGCCTAGCTTGTACCCGCCGCCCTAACCTGTCCTTCCTTCCACCTATCCCCTTCTCCCACCTCAAACCCCACCCCCATCTCCTACCTACTAACCTCATTCCGCCCCCTTGACCAGTCCTCCCTGGACTGACCTATCTCCTCCCTACCTTCCCACCTACACTCACCTTTACTGGCTCCATCCCTGCCTCTTTGGCCGGTCTATCTCCTCCCCACCTATCTTCTCCTCTGTTCATCTGCTATCTGCTTACCCCTCTCTCCCTATTTATCTCAAAACCCCCATCCCATCCCCCAATTCTGAACAAGGGTCTAGACCCGAAACATCAGCTTTCCTGCTCCTATTATGCTGCTTGAACTGTTGTATTCATTCATCTCTACACCTTGTTATCTCAGGACAGAACACCAATGCTTCACCAGAGGCGCACTGACGATGTTACCTGGCAGGGTGACAAAACGTTTGCAACCAAACCCAGCGGCTCGCCTAGCATATCTACAACCTCAGCCAGAACCCAAGCTACAAATCTTGAAAACATTAAATTCAAGCTTCTCTAGACTGTCTGCAGGAGTTCCTTACTCCTGGTATCGTTCTATTTTGGATGCTAGATAAGCTAAAATTTGAGAAAAGGAAGGTATTAAATAGGATCCTTTTATTGATGGGATATATCTGAGGATGCAGAGAGACTTGCTTGATTGTACATAACTTTGAATAATGCTGAAAAGAGACACATTGCCGAAACATTTCAACTTTCATTTGCCAGTACAAACTCATGAATACCAAATCTTAAACAACACAACAGTTTATACTGAAAGGGAAATGATTGATTGGCAACTTAACTCTGATTGTTCAAAACATTGCCAGGAAGAAAGCATTGGGAATGTTCAGCTTTCCACCTTCTGGGTAACACAAAAATGATGTACAGTTTGAAAATATTTCTTTTATCACAAAAAAATAGGTTTGGCACATCAATGTGCATTACTTTTAATCAGCATAAATGAACCACGTTTCAAGCTTGACTGAGATTTTTAAACTGATTGTTGGTGTAGCTTTTAGCACATTTAGAATTGTCGGTAAGATGCTACCTAACTGTGGAATCCTATCCAATAGGAAGCATTTTGTTTCAAACATAACTGCTTGAGTATTACCTGTCCATTGTTTGTTATGAATAACTGTGTTTTACCAGGTAATCTTTGGAATACACATCTCTGGGATTGATAACCACCCAGCATGTCTTTTCCTTTCGTATGAATTGTTGTAGTTGCTTGAAATTTGGCATTCTTGCATTTTTACTGATAAAAAAAACCTGCAGCAAATAGTCACTCTTTTCAGCAAGGTGAGCTGAGAGTGACAATTCAGAGGCATTGGCTATAATCTTGCCCCACTGGCATGAGGAAGTGTAATGGCAAATTGTTATATCCTTGTTCAAAAAATGGGTTAAGTCCAGCAATTACAAGCCTTTCAGTTTCAACTCATTGGTGCGAAAGCCTTTGGAAGCTTCAAGAAAACATTGGCAGTCACTTGGACATGTGTTAATTAATTAAAGAAACCCAACACATTTTTCAAAGCCAAAGTATATTGCACTAACTTGATGGAGTTTTTTTTTAATGAGATAACAAAAAGATTGATGTATGTGAGATGTATATGATATGATTGATATACCAAAGAGGTGCCTGATAAATGCCACAATAGGTTTGTCAACAAAGTTGATACCCATGGAGTTAGTGGATAAAATAACAGACTGTTGGTATGTCTTTGAATGACAGGGAACAGAGAGTAGTGGTAAGTAGTCATTTTAGGGCTCAAGGAAATTATGCAGTGGAATACTCTAGGTGCCAGACTTAGGACCACAATTTCCTGAATATTGTAACAGCATAGGCATGCTTGTAAAATTCACAGTTTAAAACAGTAGATGCCCAAAGCCTGTATATATTGAGAATTGTCAAAAGGATAATGATAGACTTCAAGAGGAAATGGACTAGAATCGTTGGATACATGTCAGATGAAATTTAATGCTAAGAAGTCATATATTTTAGTAAAGCAAATGAGAAAAGGTAAAATAAAAAAGAAAGTCGCAATTCTAAATGGGTAGAGGAACAGATGGAGCTGGGGTATAAATTTGCAAATTGCTGAAGCAGCTGGGGTGTAATGAGAAGTGTGGCGTGAACGACAAAAAGCAGCTGGGCTCTTTTGATAGAAGCAGTGAGTAGAAGGGCAAGAAAGGTATGCTGAATCTTTATAAAATACTTATTCAGCCTCAACAGCAAGATTGTGCCCAAAATGTATGAAATTGTTTCCAGGGATGAGAGAAATCAGTGAAGTGGACAGTGAAGTGTGTCTTAGAGAAAAGAAGTTTGAGAGTAAATTTGATTGTAGTGCTGCAAAACATGAAATGGCCTGGACATGGCACAGGGAAACTGTTGCATTGGTCAAACAGTTGAGAAGAAGCTGACACTTGTTTAAGATGATTGATAAAGGAGCCAATAGTGACATGAGGAAAGAATGGTTTATGCAGCGAGTGGTATGGATCTGGCAAATATGACCTGAGATATGGGAGAGGCAGATTTCATTGTTATTTCAAAAACAGGTTTGCTAAGAACCTGAAGAAAAAGAAACTGCAGGTCCTTGGGGTACGCTTGCAGAGGCCTGATTGTATGGGCTGAGTGCAGTAACCACTCCATGACTCTTTTCTGAGGTCTGTCTGAAGCCTTAGCATCTTTGCTAAAATATTGTCAAAACTAAACATAACACTCCGACCGGTTTTATAAACAGTATTTTACTTGTCTCCAATGTAGGTTCTGACTCCCGTGGGGATACAGGCTACTACCAACCTGGTTTCCAAATCAATGAAAGCAATGTGCATAAATTGTATTTGAGATGTTATAAAATGAGTGATACTATGCCAGCAACACATTTTACATCTCTGACAAATAATATTATGTTGATGTTACTGGAAATAAAAATCAGGTGAGATATAAAACAGACTGCAAATTCATTATCACCCATTTTACACAATTGCACAAAGTGAAAGTTATTTCGATGAATACTAACTTGCATTTGATCATGCAAGATATCATTTTATCCACTTCATCACACACACACACACACACACACACACACACACACACACCTCCACACACACACACACACACACACACACACACACACACACACACACACACACCTCCTAGCAAAACAAGCTGAAGTGGGAAAAGCAGGGCAATCTTAGCATCTAAATTCCCTCACAGTTAAGAATAACTGGAGCTACCAAGACCATTATAGAAAGTGCAGAAGAACTTAAGAAAGCAATTAGGAGAGCAAAGAGAGGATATGAAAAAATAATGGCAGATAAAATTAGGGACTGTCCACAAAACTATTATGAGGGAAGAGGATAACCAAGGACAGTATAGTCTCCATTAGGGACCAAAGGGTCAATCTGTGAGAGGGGCAGAAGGACATTGGTATAGTGTTTAATGGTTGCTTCATTTCTGTCTTCACTTGGTAGAAAGAGGACATAAGAACAGAGACAAAGGAGAGATTGACTAGGTTGGGATTGTTTTTACTGGAGTCCCGACAAATGTGGGGGAAGCTCATAGAGATTTATAAAATTCTAACAGGACTGGACAGGGTAGATGCAAGGAGGATGTTCCCAATGGTGGGTGTGCCCAGAACCAATGGTCACAGTATGAAGCTTCAGGGTAGAGAATTTAGGATGGAGTTGGGGAGAATTTTCTTTACCCAGTCAGCTTATGGAATTCATTACCACAGGAAGTAGTCAATGCCAATTCATTGCATGTATTCAAGAGGTGACTAGGTGTAGTATGTGGGTGAATGGGGTTCAAGATTAAGGGGAGAAAGCAGGATTAGGCTATTGAGTTGGACGATTAGCCATGATCATGAAGATTGTGGAGCAGGCTCGAAAGGCTGAATGGCCTCCTCCTGCACTTATCTTCTATATTTCTGTGAACCTCATGGGTTCTTGAGCAGTTTGACATAGGGAGTGAAGAGGTTGGGAGGTCTTGGCAGGCTTAAAAGTCGACATATATCCAGGTCTGCTGTTGCAGATTAGGGAGGAAATTCCAGCGGCTCTGACCTAAGATTTTAATTTTTTTCTGGCCACAGAAAAGGTGCCAATGGACTAGAGGATAGCTAATGTGGTTGCACTTTTCAAGACAGTAGAAGGAATAAACCAGGAGTTACAGATGAGTGAGCCTCATAGCACTGCAAAGGAAAATGTTACAGAAAACTCTGAAGGTAAAAATGAACTCAACTTGGACAGGTAAGGTTTGATCAGGAATAGTTAGCATGGCTTTGTCGGTGGGTTTGGGGGGGATATGCCTAACATATTGAATTGAATCGAATTGAATTGAATGGGTTGAGGAGCTGATTAGTTGTGTGGATGAAGGTAGGACAGTTGATGTAGTTGGTAGAGATTTCGCAGCAAAGCCTTTGACAAGCTCCCACATGGCAGACTGATACAGAAGGTAAAAGCTCACGGGATTCAGGGCAACTTGGTAAGATGGATCGAAAATTGGCTTAGTTACCGACAGAGAGTGGTGGTATAAGGCCATTGTGTGACTGGAGGCCAGCATCTAGTGGTATAGATCATAATGTAAGGGAAGATGATAAGTAACTTTGTGGATGACACAAAGATCTGCTGTGCGATTAATAGTGAGGAAAAAGAAACACAAAAATGGAAATTGCTGGAAAAGCTCAGCAGGGCTGGCAGAATCTGTGAAGAAAAAAAATCAGAGTTAACGTTTCAGGTTTAGTGATCTTTTCTCAGAACTTCTTCAGCTGGTAGCTAGGAAAAAGGTTGTTTATTTTAATGCTGAAGATAAGGAATAAACAACTGGTAGAGATAGAGCCCAAAGAGAGAAAGAACAGTTGGGCAGACAAAGGAGTGGATAATGATCAGCCTGGGAGAATGAATAGCTATTAGTGTACAATTTGTGGCTAACAATTGGTGTAATAGCAGACCATGTGATAACGAAAATGTGCAATGTGGGGGCTTGGGGTAAGGACATGGGAGAAGGCGCCGCAAGCCCTCAAATTGTTGAGCTCAATATTGAGTCCAGGAAGTTGTAGAGTTCCCGAGTGGAAAACAAGGTGCTGTTCTTCTAGCTTCACTGGAACATTGCAGCAAGCCTGAGTCAGAGACTCTGGCCAGTGAACAGGGTGGTGTGTTAAAGTGGCAGGCAACTGAAAGCTCGGGGTCATTTTTGCTGATAGAACGTAGGTGCTCTGCAAAATGGTCATCCAGTCTACACTTCATTTCCCCAATGTAGAGGAGGGAACATTGTGATCAGTGAATGCAGTAGACTAGTTTGCGCAAAGTGCAGATGAAGTGCTGCTTCACCTAGAAGCTTTGGGCCTTTGGATACTGAAGACGGAGGAAGTGAGTGAGCAGGTGTACTACAGTGACAGGGGGCAATGTTGGGAGTGAAGGAAAAGTAGACTAGGGGGTCCCGGAGGGAACAGTCCTTGCAGAAGGCTGACAGTAGAGGGGAGGGGAATATGCGTCTGGTAGTGACATCCGACTGGAGGTGGCAGAAATGGCAGCTAATGATCCTCAGGATGTGGTTGCTGATGGATGGTAGGAGAGGACAAAGGGGACCCTATAGTTGTGAGAAATAAGATCTTAGACTGGTTGGTCAGATAGGTAGATCAGTGGCAGAGGGAATTTAACCCTAAAAAGTGTGAAATGATGCACTTTGGATGAAATAATGAGAGAATGGAATAGTCAACGCATGGCAGGTTACTAGGAAGCTCAGAGGGGCAGTTGGGTGCCTAATGCCTGAAAACAGCAGGTCAGATTAATAGGCAGTTGAGAAGCCATGCAGGATGATTGCTTTATCAATCTTGGCATTAAATATAAGAGCAGGAAGATTATGTTGGAACTGTACAATACTTTGCTTAGGTTACAGCCAGAGTTCTGTGTGCAGTTCTGGTCACTGCACTGTACAGAGAATGTGATTGCTCTGGAAGGCGTGTAAAGGAGGTCTATCAGGATGTTACCTGGGATGGAGCAGGTTAGCTATAAAAGGGGGCTGGATAGGCTCAGGTTATTTTCTTTGCAGCAAAGAAGGCTGAGGGGAACCTTCAGATGTATTTAGATGTATAAGATTATGAGGAACATTGACGGAATAGGGCGCAGTAATACCCCCTGGTTGAAGGGTCAATATTGTGGGAAAATAATTTTAAGCTGAAGGGCAGGAGGGCAGGAGGGGACTTGAGTAAACCATTTTCACCCAGAAGATGGTGGCAATCTGGAATGCACTGCCTGGAATAGCAACAGAAGTAGGAAGCCTCACAGCCTTTAAAGAAGTGTATGGATCTGCACTTGAACTGTCATGACCTTCAAGGTTATGAGCCAAGTGCTGGAAAGTAGACTGAGCAAAATAGGCTAGAGCAGTCTTGATGGGCGAAATGGTCTCTTTTGTGTTGTATGACTCAATGGCTCTGTGGCCAGGTGTCAAACTTCAATTTCCTGTAAAGATGGTTGGGCACCACACCTCAAAAGTGCATTTACCAACTCAGCAAAATCAGCAAAACAATCTGAGAATTGATACTTTATTTGTAGTTTAACATACAAAATAGATTGAGTTAGATGTTTTAAAACATACACAAATATTTAAAGCAGATCTTTCTGTTCTGCTGAAATCAGGGCCCTATTAACTTGAGGCTGTGCAAGTAAAAGGTGACTGTTGTGGCCATGTTGCTAGTGCACTTGGGAGATTCTACACATAACCAGTCAAAACATTAAACCAGTCATTAGAATGACATCAGAAGGAACATTCCTACCCATCCTAAGCCAGTCTCCCATCCCCAAGTGCTTATTCAATCTTCAGGTAAGAATTCACTACAATCTCATTGTTTGATGGCAGAGTCTCCTGGTGACTACGGTTAAGCTACATGATTCGTTGATTCTGTACAGGAATCCTCAAAGAGCCATCAGCTCTATTGTTAGCACATGCAAAATGCCAAGCCCTTGTTTCCAACATGGCAACTTATTTTTGTCTTTAATGGCAGGTGACGCATTTCTGGCTTGTTCTCAGTGTGTGCTCCCCTTTATGTTAGAGGCCTAGGTGCATGGACAACAACCTGACAAGTGGTGCAGTGTTTCAAATTTCTAGCTCAGTATGGCACTCCTTCAAAGTCAGAAAGCAATCACCACAAGGATTGCACGATGGCCGCTCAAGATACTGAGCTTACTGCAGTGAGGAAACAGACCTCACACCCTGCTGCCAATTAAAGCCACAGTCTGATTAAAACCCAGCATGAGCATCTGCCATGAACAAACACCACTGCTACTTGAACAGATGTTTGTGTTGGACTTAGAACCGAAGGAAAGGCAAGACACTGGAGACTGAAGCAAACATTGCTTGTACTTGCAAAGATCCTTGAATAAGTTGCATTGAACATCAGGTTATTTGTTTTAGTCATCTCCTGAATCGATGGTTCTGATTTAATTCCTCAGATGAAATGTATTAATAGTATATCTCAGATGCACATAATTGCATTGAGATGTATATTTCCAAGTATATCTGAGTATAATTGCAAAAGAGAATGAAGTACGTATTTTTATTTATATCACATTGTGAAAATGTTGCCTTCATGGTCACTCTAGGAATTGTTATTAATCGCAGTGTTTGGCGCTCTCTGCTGGTCATTATAAATACTTTCACTAAAGTCAATTGGTTGGAATGTGCAACGTTATGTGTCAGTAACTTGCTGTCATCAGATTGTCATAGTGTGATATGTCTGCAGGTGATGACTGAGCCTCTGTGAAATCAAAATATGATGTTCAGCCACTTGACAGCATTGCAATTCATTGGCATGACCTTGGTGTATGTTTTTAGCAGGTGTACAGTGAATTAGAAGCGTGTGATAAATATCTCCATTTACTGAATGATTTCTATTTGCCAGTTTGTTCAACAAGCATTACTGCCATTTTCATTTCAAGCATCTTAATCCAAATCTCTTAGCTTCACTGATTAGACAGGCACATAATAGAAATTTAAGCTGCAGCAATTGCATTTCATTGGCTAACCAAACTATCAATCATTTTGATAAGGTTAAAAACAATAACTTGAAATAGTTTGCCTTAATAATCCACTGCAAAAATTTTTCAAATTTAAGACCTTTTTTAAAACCCCAATTAAGTCAGTGATTGGAGAAATGTGAGAACAATTTCAAAGTTGGACTGCCCGCAGATATCAGATGGCTATGGTTCATAACGACTGTGAGACCTCAGCCTGGAGTAATCAAAATCCATTTTAAAAAAACTGATCCGCAAAATGCAGCACCTTCTTACAGGGATCTATGTGTTTGCTTAAGTAACTCCTTTTGTTTGCTGTGATTTTGACAAATCATGCCAGAAGCCAAAGTGATGACATGGAGATTACATCATAATGAAACAAGACCTGAGTCTTCACCACTAAATTGAAATAGTCAAAACAAAATAAAAGACTAAAACAAGCACCGAAAATGCTGGAGAAACCCAGCATCAATAAAGGACTCAATGTTAGCTCTGTTTCCCTCCCCATGGAAGCTCTCAGACCTGCTGAGTTTCTCCAGAAATTTCTGTGCTTGTTTGAGATTTCCAACATCCAGCAGTCATTAGCTTTTATCAAAATGAAAGACCAGATGGTTAAAGTTTATTCACTATTGGTGAGAATTGAATCAGAGAATGAAGTATCCTGCTCTCACATACAATAAATCTGAAAATTCATGTCATGTGTCAGTGAGAAGGGAAATGTTAACAGACTTGTGGTGCTCACTTTGCAAGTTATTTCTCTAAGAATGTCAAAATTGCTCTTAAATCAGTCACATTTCATTTAAAATGACGGAGCAAAATGAAGGATCGCTACCAAAACCTGGCAATGTCAGAACATTTGCATTTCAGTTGGGGGATAATTTCTGTTAACTACTAAGATGCTTGTAAAACTCAAATGCCATTAGAAGTTATTATTCTGCCATCTTTATGTGCAGGTTTTTTTTAGATGTTATGACGTGTCTATTTCAGACAACATCAATGTCAAGTCAATGTACACCTTAAGGAATTTAAAAAAAACTTAGGATAATAATTGCTGGTAGATTAAACAACATGTGTTATGAGTTTATTTTGGAAATATACCACAAATATCAGTTTAGCACCAGAATCTACTTGTAAAACAGTGCGACTGCAGCACTAGGCTATGCAGAATCAAATTAGACATCTTGCAGTCAGGGAAGGTATAGGTCTCTGTAAGTTTAAGAATGCACAAAGCTACACTGAACAACATTACAATGTCAACAACATTTCTCAAATGTTTTAACAAATGGAACAGACTGATGGGTCAAATACCACTTTTCTCGCCCTTGACCTTTTCCCACATTCTTCAATGAGCACACGATATGTTGACAGTTTTTTTCAATGTCTGGAATTATTTTGTAACCTTAAAATGGAAGTTCAAGAACTTTGTTCTGAAGTTATTCTGCAGCCTGTGCAAAATCAATGTGGAATGAGGCTACCTTTTTGAACAAATCAGAAAGGGTGGCATGGTGGCTCAGTGGTTAGTGCTGCTGTCTCACCTTGCTGGGGGCCTGGGTTCAGTCCCATCTTTGGGCAACCATCTGTATGGAGTTTGCATGTTTTCCTTGTATCTGCGTGGATTTCCTCCAGGTACTCCAGTTTCCTTCCACAGTCCAAAGATGTGCAGGTTAGGTGAATTGGCCATGCTAAATTTCCCATAGGGATGTGTAGATTAGCGGGATGGGTCTGGGTTGGGATGCTGTGAGGTTCAGTGTGGATTTGTTGAGCCAAAGGGCCAGTTTCCACACTGTAGGGGTTCTATTCTATGATTCTGAAGTCCTACAACCTTTTTGATAAGTGGCCTGAACCTAGTTCAAATTAATGCAAAATTAATTTATGTTAGTGCTTCTGATGTGTACGTAGTGTTGAATCAGTTGAAAATCTGCAGTAAAACTATTCTATTTGAAGAAAGATGAATTGATTAGTGACAAACCTGCATAAGTTGGTTTTAGCCATGCCTTCAAAAATTAAGTTGAACATTACTTTTCACATTAGGTCAACTCTGTAACATTACAGTGTGGATGAGCAGAAGCTGAAAGAATAATTCACCAGCTTGAAGCTACAAAAAGCTCAAGCATTTCCATTTGTAATGATAAAGCTAGATGCCAGGTACCTAAGGCTGAATGCAGATTTGAACAATTATTTATACTTTAATAAATGTAAATGAGGTAGTGAAGATAATCCATTTTATCTCCGGGTATCCATGGTCCATGCTGATTGTCTTGAAGGCACTTTGGCAAACAATATCAACTGGGACAGTGTGGTTCAGAGATTCATCACACAGAACTGGTGTCAACTTGCCTCAAATTGGAAAGTTCAGGCTGCTGAAATGCTGTTAAACTGCGGTATCACATGGTTATAAGTTTAATGAAATGTTTATGTATAAAATCAATTTATCACTAGATATTTTCAGTGTAAAATCAATGAATGCAGCAATGTTCTATTGTGTTTTATTAAGTATTCACAATAAATATGATCATCAAGCGATTAATGTATTTACATAAACAGTTGGTACAAAAAGCACAAAAGAAAGATATCACAGAGGCAAATAGTTCTTGCTTTACTTTATTTTATTTTATATTGCTTCATTACTCTAATTATACTGTTTAAAAGCCAGCAGACAACAAGGGCCCAAAAGTTGTGTAATATTCGTGACATTTTTATTGCATTTTCATACAATGTGTTGATGGATGAATGTGTACCTCTGCATTTTGAATTATTGTATAGTTCAAGGAAACTTAAGAGATATCATTTCAGTTATATTCATGAAAATTTTGCATGTAGTTATTTCCTGTTAGACGTATCATTTGTAAGTGTGAAATGGTCGTTGATACAAATTAGAAGCTTTCTGCATGATTGCATTAAATATCCATCAGTGATCATTCATGCATGCAACTGACAGGAAGAAATTTGCAGGTGATGACTTTATCACAGAAGTCTCATTTACTCAGTGATTTATTAAGGATTTGATTCTGAGCCAATATCTTGTTTATCTACGTTAACTCTTCACACTCTTATGCAGCAAAAAATATGTCTCTAAAATCTGTTTCTGCTTTATCATTACACATGTAGCTCTGAATATGTAAAGGAATTGTTTTCATTCTCATCTATTCCCTCTGCATTTGACCTTCTGCTGCAACATAAGTCATACTTTGCTGTAATTTTACCATTAATATATGCAATTGGTTACAAACTACAATACCTTTAAAGCTAAAGAACATTGCAGGATTGAGCATTTACATTTAGAAAGAATTGAAGTAAGAATAAATATTGGCCCTGAATTTATTCAGATGGTCTTTTGCTGCTTACTATGAATTTTTCAGAAGGCTGGCACAAACCCCAGAACAAAGAACCTATAAAGGGGCTAAATTAAATTTCCTCTGAAATTGTGCACAGGGAGCACACTGCTCAATTAACACAAGTCTATCAATCACAACGCAATGACAATCAGTGAGATAACAAGGTGTAGAGCTGGATGAACACAGCAGGCCAAGCAGCATCAGTGGAGCAGGAAAGCTGACAATTCTGGCCGAGACTCTTCTGCTTGGCCTGCAGTATTCATCCAGCTCTACACCTTGTTATCTCAGATTCTCCAGTATCTGCAGCTCCTATTATCTCTGAGACAATCAGTGAGACTCATTTTAGTATGTTTTGTCTTCTCTCAGCCAAACAATCTTCGACCTATGCTAATATGTCAGTCCCTATATCATGAGCTTTTAACTTCTGCCAAACTTGATGTGACACTTTATCATGTTGACGTTGTATGGGTCATTGGGAAGGCCACTTTTGGAGAACTGTGTACAGTTCTGGTCACCTGCTATACAGAGAACATGATTAAATTGGAGATAGTTCAGAAAAAAAATAAATTACTAGATGGTGCCACGTTGGAGGGTCTGAGTCACAAGGAGAGGCTGGAACATTTTTCACAGGAGCATAGGAGGTTGAGGGTGACTTTATAGAGGTTTATAAAATCATGAGGGGCTTAGATAAGGTGAATGGAAAAGGTCTTTCCCTTAGGATTGGGGAGTTCAAAACTAAGGACCATATTTTCAAGGTGAGAAAAGGAAGGTTTAAAAGGAACCTGAGGGACAACTCCTTCACACAGAGGATGGCATATATGTTGAAGGTACTGCCAGAAAAGTGGTAGATTCAGGTACAGATGCACCTTTTAAAAGACTTTTGGATAATTTTGATGAACAGGAAAGATTTAGAGGGGCCTGGGCCAAATGCTGGTAGGGGGGACTAGTTTAGTTTGGGAAACGTGGTCAGCACGGACGAGTTGGAGCAAACGGTCTGTTTCCATGTGCTATGACTCTGTGACTCTATAACATGCCAACCTGGAACAGTCGACTCTTTTGATTTGAATAATAAATTGCTGAAAAAAGCACTCAGGTTTCTGAAGAAGGATCACTGGATCTGAAACATTAACTCTCCAAAAATGCTGCCCGTTTTCTGAACAATTTCTGATTTTATTTCAGATTTTCAACATCCACTGATCTTTGCTTCTTTTTGATTCATTTGAATTATTATTAAGTCCAGCCAGTGGTACTCATGCTGGTCATTTGTTGGACACATCAGGATTGGTTGAATATTGTCAATGACTAGACCCCTCTCCCCATCCCCCTTTTCTGATGAAGGGTCTAGGCCCAAAACGTCAGCTTTTGTGCTCCTGAGATGCTGCTTGGCCTGCTGTGTTCATCCAGCTCCACACTTTGTTATCTCGGATTTTCCAGCATCTGCAGTTCCCATTATCTCTATCCAACATAATGTTTTGTTTGATTGGCATTCAAACCATCACCTTAAATATTATATACTACTGGCACCATAAGATGCCTTGCAAAAATTACCAAATAAGCCAATTAATCAGATACAAAGCTCTTGGCAAGTGGTTCAGTATTAATAAAACATTGGATCCCTACTCCCACAGCTCAAAATACAATTTTGCAGATTATGTAATAGCAGAAGCAACTGTTCACTCTTTTCATTTTTTAAAAATTTCTCTTGTTTTATTCCTGCTGTCACTATTATTTTGAGAATTTATCCGGTCAATTTACTCCCCAGTGCTATGTAACCACGTGTTTGAGGGTTTGCAATAATGCTGCTGTTGATTCTGGTTCTGAGGAAGGGTCACCAGACCAGAAACGGTAACTCTGGCTTTTTTCTTCAGAGGAGCTGCCAGGCCTACTGAGCTTTTCCAGCAACTTCTGTTTTTGTTTCTGATTTACAAACTCACTTTGCCAGTACAGACCCTTACCCAAGGAGGGGCTATTCGGACTGTGAGCTGTGCCCCCCCAATCTATGAACTTGGCCACTGGGGTTTTACACCAGGAAGCTGTCCTCCCTTCACCCCTTTTGTTAAATGTCCCAAAGTATTGAAATTAGACAAGACACGCTTTTGGTGAATGAAGCCCAACACCCCTCCAGTTACAGACTGAGCATTCATGTGAAATGCTTGAACCATTATAGGCACAATGTAATTAATGAGATGGGTAATGGTCAGAAAGGAAAATCCTAAGTCGGATTTCAAACTAAATATGATAAAAAAACTTCCAAGTTCAAACTAACAAGGGGGAAATTTAGTGCTGATATTGGAAAGCCCTTTTCATGAAATTCATGGCTTCAATGAGCTGCCATAGGGAGTAAAGAACTTAAGGCTACTACCAGCTCACACAGGAAATGCTGGAGAAACTCAATCAATCTGGCAGCATCCCCAGAGAACAGAGTCAATGTTTTGAGTGCAGTAAGTTCGGAACGCTTAACTCTGGACTCAAAACATTAACTCAATTCCTATCTCCACACAAGCTGCCAGATTTGTTCAGTTTCTCCAGCATCATATGTGTTTATTTCAGATTTCCAGTATCTGCTGTATTTTCCTATCATATAAAGGCTAGTATTATGTGGAATATAATAAAGGGGTGGCAGGGTTGGAAGATGAGTGTGCAAATGAAGATTCTTTCTTGATTGCTGAATTAAAATTGGCCAAAATGTTCCCTTTGCTTCCTGCCTTGTACATATCAAATGATCCTGTACTCTCAATGATCAGGGTTTTATTGCGGACGGCCCTGGATACATTCCCCAACGATTGGAGAAAATTTGGGAGTCCAGACTTTTTTTTAAATTGCAGGTCCCTTGACCTTGTAATCCCCAGTTTATACAGATGAAAGAGAAGATGAACTAGCCTCTGATGAAGAAGTACCTGATGTTTTTGTTCTCCTGGAGCCTTGTGTTTCAGCTGGCAGAGGTACATTCCTTCACTAAATCTCCCAAGGTAACTGAGTGGTATGAAGTGTTGCCTATATGTGAGTTCCACACAAGGATACAGCTTGCCCTTAAAAGGTTCAAAGAAAGGGAAGGTATAAAACTGCAAGGTCAGAATGGGAATCACTGATATGGAACTTCCAGAGTGAATAGTGTATGTCATTGTGGTTTTAAAGTAGGACTTGTAATTATAAAGTAATCAGTCACAAGTGTGAGAAATAACACAACAAGTAAATGTTGCTTTTGATCATTGAATTCACTTAAATTACATAAGCAAATGTAGCTTCCACACCACAAGATCACACAAATTAATAATTACTTCAATCTGATTTGATGCTGTTAAATCAGGAAAAAAATGTTAATATTAGCCTGACCATCCAAAACTTACCTTCAGAAGAATTGTTTTTTCTTTATTTATTAACAGGATGAGGGTGTCGCTGACCAGGCAACATTCATTGCCCATCCTTAATTGCCCAGAGGGCAGTTAAGAGTCAACCACACATTGCTGTGGGTCTGAAATCACATGTAGGCCAGACCAGGTAAGGATGGCAGTTTCCTTCCCGAAAGGACAAAACTGATTCTGTTGCTATGGACAGATTGTGAGTTTTAAAATTAATCTCTAACCCTAATCTCACTAGCTCTCCATAAGTAGAGAGGTATTTTATTTTATTTCCCTTTTTTAAAGAAGTGGGGCATATTTCCCCGTTTTCTCAGCTTGTGGACTCTGACTTTTCAAAGACCACAATAACACTATTGTAAAAACAGAATTAAGTTTATCTCACATACTTCACATCTCAGTCATGTTTACAAGGCTCTTGGATGCAGTCACATATCAGGATGTTGCTATCCATTGTCTTAGGATGAGGCACCCCATGCCCATGGAGCCTGCCCTGAGATGTTGACACCCAGGGCCCATGGAACATGCTCTGAGATGTTGGTGCCCAGTGCCCATGGAGCATGCCCTGAGGTGTTGGTGCCCAGTGCCCATGGAGCATGATCTGAGATGTTTGTGCCCAGTGCCCATGGAGTATGCCCTGAGGTGTTGGTGCCTGGTGCCCATGGAACATGCCCTGAGGTGTTGGTGCCCAGTGCCCATGGAACATGCCCTGAGGTGTTGGTGCCCAGTGCCCATGGAGCATGCTCTGAGGTGTTGGTGCCCAGTGCCTATGAAGCAGGCTCTGAGATGTTGGTGCCCAGTGCCTAACATCGGGATCATTCAGAGAAGGCACAGATCTAAATTTGCCAGGTACCCAGTTTGACTTCCATGTCAAGTTTTATGGGATGTGAAGCTTGTTTGGTAGTTTGAAAAATTGAATATTAATGAGGTAAGTTGATCAGTTAATAACGTTTGTAACAAGGAATAAACTCTATTAATTGAAAACTCACTGCTGATGAGCAGTGACCTCAACATACTGCTCTTCAAAAACATAAAAATGGGACTGGACATTCCTGGCATTGAGATAGGCCTTGATGTACACAAATCTCACCAAGACCCATGTCACTCAGACACCTGTAAGATTCTCCCCTGTGTCTCTGTGGTAGTGTATGATCTAATAGTTAGCATTTCAGTCCTCTTCAGAGATCTGTGAGAGGTTGATTGTCTGCCTGATTTTGACTTCTGAGAAGCTTCTGAGAAGTCACTGTTAACTCCATGTTTTAATGTGTTTTTAAAACAGTCACGTAGTAATTAAAATGGAGCGAGAGAGAGAGATACATCAATAAAAGTTGTTTCTTGTTTTACCTGTTCATGACAATGCATGTAAGGATCATATATTTATTTCTCAGAACTTAAAAACTACAAGCAGCAAAACTAAGCTGAAATTTAACTTTGTGTCTCTCCAGATGCCATCCTTGCATCACTCATATGGATCTTCACTATTCATCTTGCAACCAGAATGCTGATTGCTGCAGAGTTGAAGCGGGTGTAACACTTGGCCGACAAGTATTTCCTTTAGGATAGTGGCTCTCAGAGTTTCTTTCCCAATTCTTTTGTGTCATTTCTATATCCATAATTTTCATGTTCAGGTCTGCATAGGGTTTGGGTGGAGTAGTGGAGGGGGTATATGTTGGTTGTTTGCTTGTGAGAGGTGAAGGACAGGGAATATAATAATCACACCGTAAAGAGGGTTTCAGCCCTGTCTGGGGTTGTTCTTCCAAAGACCAATTCTATTTGTGGCACTCCCATTCTTTCCTCATTTCCCTGCATATTTCTTTTTCTCCTGAAAGTGTCGATCCAATTCTTTTGAAGGTTCCTATTGAATCTATTTCCACCAACCCATCAACCATTTTGAACCTTAGCCATTTATTGCAAAAAATAGCTTTCCTCTGGTTATCATTATTTAACCAATCATCTTAAGTTTCATTATTAACCCTTAATCAATAAGAATTTCTCTTTATGTACTTGATATGAAGCCTTCTTGATTTCAAACACCTCCAACAAATTTCCATGCAACCTTATCTGTTGTAAGAACAGCCTACCTCTCACAATCTATCAAAATGTCTATTAAAAGTTAGCACTACAGCCTCACAGCACCAGGGACCAGGATTCAATTCCAGCCTCGGGAAACTGTCTGTGTGGAGCTTTTACATTCTCCCCGTGTCTGGGTGGGTTTCTTCCCAGTACTCCGGTTTCTTTCCACAGTCCAAAGGTGTGCAGGGTAGATGGATAAGCCAGGCTAAATTGTACATAGTGTTCAGGGAGGTGTAGATTAGGTGGTGTTTAGGGGGAATGGGTCTGGGTGGGATGCTGTCAGGGTCGCTGTGGGCTTGCTGGTCCAAAGGGCCTGTTCCTGCACGATAAGAATTCTTTGATAATTCTATTCTATGATTCTATAACTGTACTCACTCATCCTTAGAACCATTTTAGAAAATCTCTTTGCTGTTCTTTCCAAAGATTCTGTTACTTGCCTAAAATATGGTGCCCACAACTGGAAAAATTAGCAGGGGTCAAATTGCAGTGAATGCTTTATATAGGTTTAGTATAGCTTCCTAGATTTTGTACTCCAAGTTCCTATTACTCATGCTTAAATATTCTATTGGAATTCTTTGATGAAGTATCATTCTATAAATAAGAGGGACCTCATTTTTTTTTATTCATTAATGGAATGAGGGTGTTGGTGTCTGGGTAGCATTTATTGCCCATTTTGAATTGCCCAGAGGGCAGTTAAGAGGCAACCACATTGTTGTGGGTCTGGAGTCACATGTAGGCCAGACCAAGTAAGGATAGCAGTTTCCTTTCCTAAAGAACATTAGTGAACCAGTTTTTTTTCAACATTTGATTCACTGTCATTATTAGATTCAACAAAATATTGAATACAAAATATTGAAAGAACAAAATTCAACAAAATATTTGTTGGATATTTTACTTCAGAAATTACTTTCACTACATAGCTACCATATATTCAACTGAAAACTTGTGGCCTAGTTCATCATCTATCACACTTTGTTAACTGCATCAGGTCAGGTACTTCCATGGTCTTATATTGGAAAGAGAGTATGAGAGATTTATTTAAGTTAACAAACATATCTTATTAATGAGTTGCAAGATTTAATACAGTACATAAGAATGCTTGCGATGTTTCATAATTGGATGTACCTTATTCTGAAGAAGCCGAAATAAATACAGAAGGTAATGTTCTAACTTCACATCATCCTCGCATGAAAGAGTGAAGAAGGGGACCTTTAAAATGGAAAAGTAGCTGCCAAAAGTCAAAATATAACCCTCAAGAATATGTTGCAAAGAGTCCTTGAAAAAAATAATATATTTTGACCTCTGTACCAGAGTGAATATTGAGCCTGATGTATGAAAAAAATGTTGGCTCAGAAACTGTGATCAAGCAGATTCCTGATATGCAAAAGAGCGAAAATAAAAATTAATACAGTAATTCTTTACTATATTTGTAATATACTGTAGCAAATCTATAACTACATGATGCATAATCACATAGATATGAGTGAAATGACAAAATTATCAGTATTGTACTGTATAACTTTACAGATTTTTGATGAGAATTATGATATTCAAAATAGGTTCTTCTTTTCTTGGAGGTTAAAGAAAAGGTTCGTGCAGGTAGGAAGAACAGAATGACTTCTTCACTAAGCTGCAAAGGACAAATCTTACTGTGAAACGGAGAACAGCATTCTGCCAAATAGTTCCCTGAAGTAATAGCTCTCTGATGAAGGGTCTAGGCCCAAAACGTCAGCTTTTGTGCTCCTGAGATGCTGCTGGGCCTGCTGTGTTCATCCAGCCTCACATTTCATTATCTTGGATTCTCCAGCATCTGCAGTTCCCATTATCACTCACCCATTCCCTGAAGTTGTGGAGCTACCAGATGTCAGGTACCCACATTGATATGAATGCTAGAAATGGACAGTGCCAGTGAGAAATGAACTGGGAATATGTTGAGACAGCATATTACTAATGAACTGATGTGCCTGTGTCAATCACAAGAAAAAGATCTACCACTGCCATTGAGAAAGTTTAAAATGTGCCTGGAAGGATAGACATTACATCCAAAACCTAATTAGAGTTTAAGTGAATACATTCAGCCTCTTCCAGTGCAGTTGTAATTAATCTGATGAAATGTTGTCTGTTACTTTAGACATTTAACTTCACAAGGGGAACTTTTTTTTAGGTCAATTAAATGTACTATCAAAGTAGGTGAAATATCTTCTTTAATTAAGAAAAGAAACTAAATTACATATACTTTAATGGAATTCCTAAGCAACACAGGGAAGGTTCCCAAACCATGAAAAGCACTCAACTAATGCTTCATTCCTTACACAATCATTGGTGCATATAAATGGCCACGATAATTAATTTTCATTTAGAAATTCTAGATTGATAGTGGAGCTACGGGTAAACCTCTTCCTTGTGAACAATTTGTGGTCCTGGCACCTCATTTTTATTCTACCTCTGCTATTATACCCACCTTCCAGTGAGTTTCATGCTGTGCCACTCTGACGATTGCCTGCAACATCTTCCCTCCCTTACTCTGAGCACCCCCTCACAACCCCACATATCACTAACCCTGCAAGGCTTCTGAAAAGCTTCCTCACTCCCTTGGAGAACCCCGCTACCTTTCCACCACTTGCACTAGACTTAACAGGCCATGCCACCTACTGTCAGATCACTCTATTGCACTCTTACTTTCGCTGCAGGGGTAGGCAGACCAATAAACGGGCCATAACAGGCATAATAAGGTCGTGTGGATGGAAGGGTGCCAAAAATTACTCTTCAACTCCCTCCTCGTTCTCCTCTCCACTCAAGGCTCAAGTCCTTACACTTACAGAAGACTGGGAACAATCCTGGGGAGATGCCAAAACATCCATGACCTTATAACCAAGTAAGTACCGGTCCACCTGCCACTCTCCCATTAACCACACTGTCAGTGCCAATGTTAGCCACTGGCCATTACATCTTCTCTGTCTTATGTCTTGCTGGCAGAGCTGGCATCACTGCTAACGCTGCAGTGAAATAGGCTCAGCTCCCCCAGAAGCCACCACCTCGACCTCTGGGGACAAGGTCTCAGAGTAAATGTTGGCAAGGCTGGAGAGGTGATGGTCTAGTGATATCATTGCTGGACTGTTAATCTAGAAATCCAAACCATATTCCAGGACCCAGCTTTGAAACCCACCACTGCAGATTGTGGAATTTGAATTCAATTAAAGAAATGTTTGGAATTAAAAGTCTAATGTTGACCATTGTTGGTTGTTGGAGAAACCCATTATAATAACTCTTAGGGAAGGAAACTGCCGTCCTTATCTTGTCTGGCCTATCGTGACTTCAGATACATTGCAATGTGGTTGACTCTTAACTGCAATTAGGGAAGGGCAATAAATGCTGGCCTAGCCAGTGACACCATCATCTCATGAATGAATAATTAATAAAAGGCTACCTCCTGCAATTTTCACCAACTTGGAAACTGTCATCTCTGTGGGTACGTTAGGCCTCAAGAGCATGGGGCAACAAACTGAGGGCACGTGTCAGTGGTTTGCTAATGATTTGAATATGTTTAAGTGCTTTACCAGTATGCCTAGTTCTTAATCTCTCTGTGAAGGCCGGAAAGGATTGATTCATGATCTGACAGCACTTCATGGCCACAAGTTCCATGGAAGGAGCTCTGTGCTGAGAGCAGACTGCATCATCTGGAAAATGAAGAAACAAAGTGTACAAGGCATTGGATCAGTCAGACACCTTTAACCCTCCTATACAAAATATCTCTTCTTTCACGGCCTCTGGGGACAAAAGTGTACCTTTCAATGAGTTGCCTTGCAGTGTCAGTGGCAGGGTAGTGCAATACACAGAAGATGGTAATATTTTAGGATGACCATGGAATAGGCACCCTGCAGGCCTGTGTCCTGGCCAGCATATGAGTCTGTGTGTAATGTTGTTTTCCTTTAAAAGCCTGAACTCTGGGTTCTGCAGCCCCCTTGCTCACATGTGGAGTCATTTACCCTACCCAGTCCAAGCGTGATCACAGCCATTTCCTTCCCCACTAGGAGGTTTCGATCTCTAGCACGATGGGATGTGTCAGTGAGCATTCCTCAGACAGGGGTATTCAGCCTCACAGTGAGATTAGGGTGTGTTTCTGACATTCCACATCCCTTTTTCAGCAGCCCAACTCATGAACACCAGACACTTCCTATCTCCCCTGGTCTCCATCCAACCCATCTACAATAGCCTGTACCTGCCCTCCTCCTCTCACTGGTCTTCTCTGGATTCCCTTACAGAAATTTGCAATGTTAATTTCTTTGCTTAAAAATTTAGACTTTTCTACCCTACTCCTCCCGCTGCCATTTTTAATATCCTGAATTCTAGTCTTCAGTTTGTATCTACCATTCTACCATAGGCTTAGAAGCTGCTGCCCTTTCTCAATCTCATTTCATACTTTATCAGTTTTTCTGCTTTACAGGGACCACCTCCCCTCACCCTGGCCACTGAGTGCCCGAGCTAGGAGCAGTCAGTCACTCCCTCCCCAGATGCTCCTGATAGTCCAAGACCAGCTCCTCCCACATTACACTCTTCCCAGCCTGATTCACCCTCTTGAAAATCTTTCTGAGCTATACCTCACAATTGTAATGTTTCCTTCCACATAGCCGACAGGTATCCCTCCCTCCAAAACACTACCCTGCTAAGTTTCTTTCCCAAGCCAATGGCTGTTGTTGGACAACATACCTCTTAATTCAATCTCCCCTTAGTTTCTGTGAATGGAGGCAATGGGCTGACTATGGTCCACTCCTTTGAGTGTCCCTAACTGGACAAATATCAGATACAAAGTGCCTAGGCCCCTGACTGGTGGTTGTGCACTTCCCTGATCATTTTAGACCTATCGCTTGGACTAACTTCTGTCGGCAGAGAACAGACCATGACCCACTCCCCGTTTGCAAAGGCACAGATTCAAAAACACTGTAAGTAGGTGTCTGACTGTGGCCAATCCTCTAGTTTACCTCCCTAAGACATTGAGACATGCATACCTGCTTCTTATGTCTACAGCATATTTGCCCCATAAGCTGTTGGCACATGGTGCACGTATGTGCACTGGTGTAGCACACTGCATTATAGCAAGATGCAAAGCCCCTTTCCTGACGACTGCTGAACAGCAATGAACACTGCCTGGTTAAGTGACTGTGCTAATCAGCACAGCACAGGCAGCAACATTGTGAGTGTACAAGTAGGTGCTATATGAGTGAGTGTTAAGAGAGCAAGTGGGCAGTCCTGAGGTGTAGCCTGATCCAATCTGTGAGCTGTTCAATGCTAGTTGCCAGAGGGCTCTGCAATGCAAATTTGTGTTTCCTACGGGTGGATGAAAGAGGAGCTGTGAGGAGTTGACAAATGCCAATTGGCTGTGTGCTGTTGGTAATCATTGATCATGGTTGCAGTTTGATTGCGCCCAATGTTGAAGGACCTTTGACACAAGCAGCAAACTGAATCTGTCAGCTACACACTCAAATTCCCACAGTCAGTTTTTCAACATGTAACTTATTTGGTGAGTTTCGAAAGGTAGCTGAACATAGTGAGAAACTCACTATGTCACTTGTGAAAATTATAAATCATAGAGTGACTTGCTCCCAATGTCGAGATGGGCCTCACCAAAATTCTAACCTCACCAGAACTCTAGCCTATATTTCTCAGACACCGACAAAATTGCACGCTAAACAGCACTGTAGCCATCCTTTTTATTCATTCATGGGACGATGGCATCACAGAGTAACCAGCATTTATTGCCTGTGCCTAGTTGCCCTTAAGAAGGTGGTGGTGAGCTACCTCCATGTGCTGTAGTTAGACATACAATGCCCGTTGGGAGGGAATCGTATTTCAGAATTGACAAATAAAGTAGTGAATAGATAAGTGAGCTCCTTGTGCTAAATCTATGTCAAACTTTGGTTAGACCATACCATATTTGCACAGTACAACATTTACATGGATGATATCAGAAATCCAAGTGTGTCCTTATCAAAAAAAGGATTGACAGGCTGGAACTCTTCCTTAATTACCTAACAGAGGTCTTTAAGATTATGAAAGGTTTTTATGGGCTGGATACAGAAAGACTGTTTTCAATCTAGAGAAAGGCATAAAGACCATTAAGACAGTCATCAAGAATCCAGTAGAAAACTCCGAAGAAACTTATTTTCCCAAACAGTGCTAAGAATGTGGAATTTGTTATCATAGTCAGTTATTGAAAAGAATGCATTGAAGCGGAACATAGGCTAACACTTGATAGAGTAGACAATTTATGGTCGCAATGATAGATTTGGATGAGAAAAGAGAGAAGGAATGTCATAACAAGGCTGAAACATTTGGATCCAGCTTTAGAGAGCAATACCAAATGGATAATCATCTCTGCATCCTCCAGATGTTTCCAGTATCACAGAAGTCAGTCTGCGACAAAGTTGACTCATTTGACATGATATCATCGAACTAATGAAGGTTCCCAACACTGCAAAGATAGCGCCCTTACAATATTCTATCAATAATACTGAAGACCTGTACCCCTAGCCAAGCTGTTCTAAAATTGCTAAAACTCTCATAGGGATGTGACAATGTGGAAAATAAGATTCTTGAGTAGATTTGTAGCTCAGGTTGTGAATCCTGTAGTTGGTTCACTTGCCAAGCTGGTTCATTAGTTTGCAGACGTTTCATTACCCTGCTGGGTAACATCCCCAGTGCAGCCTCCAATGAAGCGCTGTTGGTTAAAGCACGTGGTATTTAAACACTGGGGTCCATCAGATTTGATTATGTCATTTCCAGTTTTCCTTCACTGTGGTGTATATATAGGGTCTAATTTTATGTCTTTATTGATGGCCTTCTTGGTGGAGAGCCGAGCCTCTAGAAATTCCCACGCTTATCTCTGTTTAGCGTGTTCTAGGATCCTGATGTTGTCCGAATCAAACTGGTGGTTCTCCTTATCCGTGTGAATGGAGACAGGTGAGTATTCGTCATGTCTTTTTGTCGCTAGTTGGTGTTCATGTGCTCTTGTGGCCAGTTTTCTTCCTGTCTGTCCAATGTAATAATCATAAACACACGGCATGGACTGACTGAGCTGTATAGCATATTCCTATGCCGTGTATCCTTTATAATACTACGTATTACAATTGCTGATGCATCTTCTGTATTGTCCTGTGAAAGTTCCAATTGATTTTTGCAAATCCTGAAAAGAACACATCAACCCATCAGATTATAATTTGATGGACCAATGTACAAAAAAAAGGAACAAAGTAAAATTTTAGTTCCTATAGGCATTTACCCAGCTTGTAGGAACTGTACAATGCTGACAAAAGCAATACTTTACCTTTTACTCTAACTGCAATCTCTAAATCAGGCGAGCACATTTTCAGTAACATTTCAGTAAAATTTCTGAGTGTTCACCTGTATTATTTAATTCAATCTGACCCGAGAAATACCGATCAACACAGTTACAGGCACATGCTAATTATACACTACCCATCTTCATCCCTATGGAGGCTTGTCAAAAATTTTACGCTGATGAAATTCACTTTGAACATGAAGATTTCCACATTTACAATTTAAATGACATTATCAATTTTAATCATGTATGTAATTTGCTTTCAGAAGACTCCCTTTGGTCAATGAACACAGCAGGTAATTGAGAATGGATCTGAAGAATATTTTTATGACTTTGGATCCATGAGGAGTGCTTTCCATAAAACACGATCGACAAAGCACATTAGAACATAGAACATTACAGCACAGTACAGGCCCTTCGGCCCTCAATGTTGTGCTGACCTGTCACACCGATCTCAAGCCCATCTAACCTACACTATTCCATGTACGTCCATATGCTTGTCCAATGACAACTTAAATGTACCTAAAGTTGGCGAATCTACTACCGTTGCAGGCAAAGCGTTCCATTCCCTTACTACTCTCTGAGTAAAGAAACCACCTCTGACATCTGTCCTATATCTTTCACCCTTCAATTTAAAGCTATGCCCCCTCGTGCTCACATTCACCATCCTAGGAAAAAGGCTCTCCCTATCCACCCTATCTAACCCTCTGATTATTTTATATGTTTCAATTAAGTCACCTCTCAAACTTCTTCTCTCGAATGAAAACAGCCTCAAGTCCCTCAGACTTTCCTCGTAAGAACTTCCCTCCATACCAGGCAACATCCTAGTAAATCTCCTCTGCACCCTTTCCAAAGCTTCCACATCCGTCTTATAACGCGGTTACCGGAACTGTACGCAATACTCCAAGTGCGGACGCACCAGAGTTTTGCAGCATAACCTCTGGGTTCCGGAACTGGATCCCTCTATTAATAAAAGCTAAAACACTGTATGCCTTCTTAACAGCTCTGTCAACCTGGGTGGCAATTTTCAAGGATCCGTGTACATGGACACCGAGATCTCTCTGCTCATCTACACTGCTAAGAATCTTACCAATAGCCCTGTACTTTGCCTTCCGGTTACTCCTACCTAAGTGCATCACCTCACAGATAATGGGAACTGCAGATGCTGGAGGATCCAAGATAATAAAATGTGAGGCTGGATGAACACAGCAGGCCCAGCAGCATCTCAGGAGCACAAAAGCTGACGTTTCGGGCCCAGACCCTTCATCAGAGAGGGGGATGGGGTGAGGGTTCTGGAATAAATAGGGAGAGAGGGGGAGGCAGACTGAAGATGGAGAGAAAAGAAAATAGGTGGAGAGAGGATAGGTGGGGAGGTAGGGAGGGGATAGGTCAGTCCAGGGAAGACGGACAGGTCAAGGAGGTGGGATGAGGTTTGTAGGTGGATGGGGGTGCGGCTTGGGGTGGGAGGAAGGGATGGGTGAGAGGAAGAACAGGTTAGGGAGGCAGAGACAGGTTGGGCTGGTTTTGGGATGCAGTGGGTGGAGGAGAAGAGGTGGGCTGGTTGTGTGGTGCAGTGTGGGGAGGGGACGAACTGGGCTGGTTTAGGGATGCGGTGGGGGAAGGGGAGATTTTGAAGCTGGTAAAGTCCACATTGATACCATTAGGCTGCAGGGTTCCCAGGCGGAATATGAGTTGCTGTTCCTGCAACCTTCGGGTGGTATCATTGTGGCACTGCAGGAGGCCCATGATGGACATGTCATCTAAAGAATGGGAGGGGGAGTGGAAATGGTTTGCGACTGGGAGGTGCAGTTGTTTGTTGCGAACTGAGCGGAGGTGTTCTGCAAAGCGGTCTACAAGCCTCCGCTTGGTATCCCCAATGTAGAGGAAGCCACACCGGGTACAGTGGATGCAGTATACCACATTGGCAGATGAACCTCTGGTTCACCATCCATGGTGAAGATGAGGTGTTGGGGGCCAGGGAATTGGAAGTCCTGGAGGAGGTGGAGGGCGTGGGTGGTGTCACGGACGTAGGTGGGGAGTTCCTGGACCAAAGGGGAGAAAATGGAGTCCAGATAGGTGGAGATGAGTTCAGTGGGGCAGGAGCAGGCTGAGACGATGGGTCGACCAGGGCAGGCAGGTTTGTGGATTTTGGGAAGGAGATAGAAACAGGCCGTGCGGGGTTGGGGAACAATGAGGTTAGATGCTGTGGGTGGGAGGTCCCCTGAGGTGATGAGGACCTCCTCCAGGACTTCCAATTCCCTGGCCCCCAACACCTCATCTTCACCATGGACGTCCAGTCCCTATACACCTGTATTCCGCATGCAGAAGGCCTCAAGGCCCTCCGCTTCTTCCTGTCCCGCAGGCCCGACCAGTCCACCTCCACCGACACCCTGATCCGCCTAGCCGAACTTGTCCTCACCCTCAACAACTTCTCTTTTGACTCCTTCCACTTCCTACAGACTAAGGGGGTGGCCATGGGCACCCACATGGGCCCCAGCTATGCCTGCCTCTTTGTAGGTTACGTGGAACAGTCCCTCTTCTGCACTTACACAGGCCCCAAACCCCATCTCTTCCTCCGGTACATTGATGACTGTATCGGCGCCGCCTCTTGCTCCCCAGAGGAGCTCGAACAGTTCATCCACTTCACCAATACCTTCCACCCCAACCTTCAGTTCACCTGGACCATCTCCAGCACATCCCTCACCTTCCTGGACCTCTCAGTCTCCATCTCAGGCAACCAGCTTGTAACTGATGTCCATTTCAAGCCCCACAGCTACCTGGAATACACCTCCTCCCACCCACCCTCCTGCAAAAATTCCATCCCCTATTCCCAATTCCTCCGCCTCCGCCGCACCTGCTCCCACGATAAGACATTCCACTCCCGCACATCCCAGATGTCCAAGTTCTTCAAGGACCGCAACTTTCCCCCCACAGTGATAGAGAACGGCCTTGACCGCGTCTCCCGCATTTCCCGCAACACATCCTCACACCCCGCCCCCGCCACAACCGCCCAAAGAGGATCCCCCTCGTTCTCACACACCACCCCACCAACCTCCGGATACAACGCATCATCCTCCGACACTTCCGCCATCTACAATCCGACCCCACCACCCAAGACATTTTTCCATCCCCACCCCCGTCTGCTTTCCGGAGAGACCACCCTCTCCGTGACTCCCTTGTTCGCTCCACACTGCCCTCCAACCTCACCACACCCGGCACCTTCCCCTGCAACCGCAGGAAATGCTACACTTGCCCCCACACCTCCTCCCTCACCCCTATCCCAGGCCCCAAGATGACATTCCACATTAAGCAGAGGTTCACCTGCACATCTGCCAATGTGGTATACTGCATCCACTGTACCCGGTGTGGCTTCCTCTACATTGGGGAAACCAAGCGGAGTCTTGGAGACCGCTTTGCAGAACCCCTCTGCTCAGTTCGCAACAAACAACTGCACCTCCCAGTCGCAAACCATTTCCACTCCCCCTCCCATTCTTTAGATGACATGTCCATCATGGGCCTCCTGCAGTGCCACAATGATGCCACCCGAAGGTTGCAGGAACAGCAACTCATATTCCGCCTGGGAACCCTGCAGCCTAATGGTATCAATGTGGAATTCACCAGTTTCAAAATCTCCCCTCCACCCACTGCATCCCAAAACCAGTCCAACCTGTCTCTGCCTCACTAACCTGTTCTTCCTCTCACCCATCCCTTCCTCCCACCCCAAGCTGCACCCCCATCTACCTACTAACCTCATCCCACCTCCTTGACCTGTCCGTCTTCCCTGGACTGACCTATCCCCTCCCTCCCTCCCTCACCACCTATACTCTCTCCACCTATCTCCTTTTCTCTCCATCTTCGTTCCACCTCCCCCTCTTTCCCTATTTATTCCAGAACCCTCACCCCATCCCCCTCTCTGATGAAGGGTCTAGGCCCGAAACGTCAGCTTTTGTGCTCCTGCGATGCTGCTGGGCCTGCTGTGTTCATCCAGCCTCACATTTTATTATCTTGCATCACCTCACACTTGTCTGCATTAAACTCCATTTGCCACCTCTCAGCCCAGCTCTGCAGCTTATCTATGTCTCTCTGCAACCTACAGCATCCTTCGTCACTATCCACAACTCCACCGACCTTAGTGTCATCTGCAAATTTACTAACCCATCCTTCTACGCCCTCATCCAGGTCATTTATAAAAATGACAAACAGCAGTGGACCCAACACAGACCCTTGCGGTACACCACTAGTAACTGGTCTCCAGGATGAACATTTCCCATCAACTACCACCCTCTGTCTTCTTTCAGCAAGCCAATTTCCAATCCAAACTGCTATATCTCCCACAATTCCATTCCTCCGCATTTTGTACAATAGCCTATTGTGGGGAACCTTATCGAACGCCTTGCTGAAATCCATATACACCACATTAACCGGTTTACTCTCATCTACCTGTTTGGTCACTTTCTCAAAGAACTCAATAAGCTTTGTGAGGCATGACCTTCCCTACACAAAACCTTGCTGACTATCCCTAATCAATTTATTCTTTTCTAGATGATTATAAATCCTATCCCTTATAACCTCCTCCAACACTTTACCAACAACTGAGATAAAGCTCATTGCTCTATAATTACCAGGGTTGTCTCTACTCCCCTTCTTGAACAGGGGAACCACATTTGCTATCCTCCAGTCGTCTGGCACTATTCCTGTAGACAATGATGAGTTAAAGATCAATGCCAAAGGCTCGGCAATCTCCTACCTGGCTTCCCAGAGGATCCGAGGATAAATCCCATCCGGCCCAGGGGACTTATCTATCTTCACCTTCTGAAGGATTTCTAATACCTTTTCCTTCTGAACCTCAATCCCACCTAGTCTAGTAGCCTGCATCTCAGTATTCTCCGCGACAACATTGTCGTTTTCTAGAGTGAATACTGTTGAAAAATATTCATTTCGCGCTTTCCCTATCTCATCTGACTCCACACACAACTTACCACTACTATCCTTGATTGGGCCTAATCTTACTTTTGTCATTCTTTTATTTCTTAAATACCTATAGAGAGCCTTAGGGTTTACCCTGATCCTACCCGCCAACAACTTCTCATGTCTCCGCCTGGCTCTTCTGAGCTCTCTCTTTAGGTCTTTCCTGGCTACCTCATAGCCCTCAAGTGCCCTAACTGAGCCTTCACATCTCATCCTAACATAAGCCTTCTTCTTCCTCCTGACCAGAGATTCCACTTCATTCGTAAACCACAGCTCCTGCGCTCTACAGCTTCCTCCCTGCCTGACAGGTACATATTTATCTTGGACACACAAGAGCTTTTCCTTGAATAAGCTCCACATTTCTAATGTGCCCATCCCCTGCAGTTTCCTTCCCCATACTATGCTCCCTAAATCTTGCCTAATCTCATCGTAATTGCCTTTCCCCCAGCTATAACTCTTGACCAGTGGTATACACCTATCCCTTTCCATCACTCAAGTAAACATAACAGAATTGTGATCGCTATCACCAAAGTGCTCACCTACTTCCAAATCTAACACCTGGCCGGGCTCATTACCCAGTACCAAATCTAATGTGGCTTCGCCCCATGTTGGCCTATCTACATACTGTGTCAGGAAGCCCTCCTGCACACTCTGGACAAAAACTGACCCATCTATAGTACTCGAACTATAGTGTTCCCAGTCAATATTTGGAAAGTTGAAGACCCCCATGACAACTACCCTGTCTCTCTCACTCCTATCGAGAATCATCTTTGCTATCCTTTCCTCTACATCTCTGGAACTATTCGGAGGCCTGTGGGAAACTCCCAACAGGGTGACCTCTCCTTTCCTGTTTCTCACCTCAGCCCATACTACCTCAGTTGACGAGTCCCCAAACATCCTTTCTGCAACTGTAATACTGTCCTTGACCAACAATGCCACATCTCTGCCCCTTTTACCATCTTCTCTGTTCTTACTGAAACATCTAAATCCCGGAACCTGCAACAACCATTCCTGTCCCTGCTCTATCCATGTCTCTGAAATGGCCACAACATCGAAGTCCCAGGTACTAACCCATGCTGCAAGTTCACCCACCTTATTCTGGACGCTCCTGGCATTGAAGTTGACACACTTCAATCCAACTTCTTGCTTGCCAGTGCCATCTTGCTTCCCTGAAACTTTATTTCGGACCACCCTACTCTCAACCTTTTCTATCGTCGAACACAATTTTGGTGCCCATCCCCCTGCTGAATCAGTTTAAACCCACCCGAACAGCCTTAGCAAATTTCCCCCCCAGGATATCGGTACCCCTCTGGTTCAGGTGAAGACCATCTTGCTTGTAGAGGTCCCACCTACCCCAGAAAGAGCCCCAATTATCCAAGAATCCAAAACCCTCCCTCCTGCACCATCCCTGTAGCCACGTGTTCAACTCCTCTCTCTCCCTATTCCTCGCCTCACTAGCACGTGGCACGGGCAACAAACCAGAGACAACAACTCTGTTCGTCCTAGCTCTCAGCTTCCATCCTAGCTCCCTGAATTTCTGCCTTAAATCCCCATCTCTCTTCCTGGCTATGTCGTTGGTGCCAATGTGGACCACAACTTGGGGCTGCTCCCCCTCCCCCTTAAGGATCCCAAAAACATGATCAGAGACATCACACACCCTGGCACCTGGGAGGCAACCCAACCGTGAGTCTCTCTCGTCCACATTTCTAATGTTGAACATTAGTTGAAAACTGATCTTTCAAAGCAAAAAGAACCATCAAGATGTCTCAAGCTCATTTTAAGAGTATCAGTAATCACAACGTGGATGAGGGCAAATGCATTTTTTTGCAGTTTTTAGTTGTTAAAATTACAATATTTTCAATCGGATTTGGCATTCACTGAGGTAAATATATTTGATGCACGGAAAGTTGGTGTTATGTTTGTTATCTGGTATACTTAATATTCTCCAAGACCTTGCCTTGAAGATTGGAAAATGTCAACTGTGGTAGTCATCTATAAACACCTTGTGATCTTATAAGCCGGAAGTTCTATATTTTGTGGCATATTAAATTAATTAATATGCAGCAGTGTTTAGGAAAATATCTATTCATGTTTTAAGCTTTTAATTCATCTTTTGCAAAGAACTATGATGCAAGGATTGAACAAGAAAAACCAAATTGGGAACCTTTATAATTCTATTGATTAAAAACATAGTAATTACATACGTTTGATCATGGTTTTCAAACATAATTCTCAGTGAGGATATTTTCATTGAACTAAATTTGAATTACTAATTGCAAGTTGTGTCTAACTGCTTTAAATTTAAAATCTATACATAAGCTAATTTCATTCCACCCAGATAATCTCCAAACATACAGGTGAGAAGTCATAAATTCATTATTCTAAACAATTGCATGTTATGTTATTACTGTGAAATCAGGCAGCTTAATGACCACAGAGATACTATTGTAAAAGTACTGTTCAGTTCAATTAAATAAAATGGCATATCACAATCCCCAAATTAAAACATTCAGCTGACTTAGAGGGGTAACTAGATCTGCTATACCCAAGAGAGTTTACAAAAATAATTCAAAAGGATTGCTTTTAGTTCTCTATAAGTGAATGGGTTTTGAGTGAATTTAGCTTACCCAAGGCATATAAAATAAGATTCCCAGAATCACTCTAACAAATACAAACTACTGCTGAGATATGGGAACAAAGAAAAAATGTCTTACTCTGGATCAAAATTTGATATGCAGCTGAGATGGAGTTGAAATTGTGTGGATCAGGCTCATCGTCATTCCTTAGCCTTACTGATGTAATTTTGTTAATTTCACACAAGTACCTTTAAGAAATTTTCTAGGCTGTCATAAAATCACAGAATTATTACCGTGCAGTCCCAACCCTCCCAAACTATATTCGTGACTGAAGTTTCTTATCTCTGGAACCATATTTGTAACCCTCTTCTGCACACTCCTCAATGTGTTCACAACATTTTGCAAGTGACACCCAGAACTGTGCACAATGCTCCAGCTAATATCTATCTAGTGTAATCTATAATTTCAGCACATCCTCCTTGCTCTTGTGCTCCATGATCCAATTAATAAAGCCCAGGATACTGTAAATACTTCTAATCAACTTGCTCAGATGTGTTGTGACTCACTTCTGGTACAGGTTGAACTTGAACCCCGGTGTTCCAGCTGAGAGGATTGGATAATTCCCTGTGCCACAAAAGCCATTCACCCCAAACTGCACCTCCCCCCAGTACTCTCTGCTTTATCAACTGCTCTCTCAAATTATCTAGCCACCTGTAATGACTACACACATATACATCAAGATTCCACTGTTCCTCATGCAATTTAGACTAGTACCATTTATTTTTATAATGTCCCTTTATATTCTTTCTCTCAAACTGTTTCACCTCACACATCTTGTCACTGAATTTCATTTGGCTCCTATGCACCCACTCTATCCATATGTCAATGTCCTTTTAAAATTATACGCTCTCCACCTCTCAGGCTACAATACATTCCACCTTTTGCTTCATCCACAAACTTTGAAACTGTTCCTTGAACATCAAGGTCCAATTTATTGAGAAATCAGCAAAAGCAAATGTCTCAGTATTAACCTGGAAACTCAATGACAGACCTTTCACTGAAAATATGCATTATCCATTGCTCCACTTCCTAGCGCTTAGTCAATTTTGTAGCCACTTTGCTTTTGCTTCTTTTATTCCATGAACTGTGACGTTGCTCACAAGTCACTTGTGTGGTAATGCATGAAATGTCTTTTGAAAGTCCCTACATATCACATCAAACACATTACTTTAATCAACTGTCTTGATTAATTATCGAAAAAATTCCAGCGTTAGCTAGCAATGCCGACTCTCTTTAATTAAACTGTATCTGCCCATGTAGCTACTAATTCTACACTGAATTATTGTTTCTGGATGCTTCCCAACCAGTAAAGTTAAACTGGATAAACTCAGCAGGTTTAGCAGCATCTGTGAAGGAAAAAGAGTAAAGTTTTGAGTCCAGTGACCCTTCCTCAGTTCTGAGCTGAGAATGTTAACTCTGTTTTTCTCCTTCACAGATGCTGCCACACCTCCTGAACTTTCTCAGCAACTTTGCTTTTGTTCCTGATTTACAGCATCCACAGTTCTTTTGTTTTTTTAATCGAAATTAAACTAACTGGCCTATAATGGCTGGATTATCCTTACACTTATTTTAACGAAGGCATAGATTTTGTAATAAATTGCTTCATTTTTGCACCATCCCGAGTCAAAGAAATTCTGAAAAATTATGAACCATACCTCTGCAATTTTCACTGTCATTGACTTAGTTATCCTTGGATGCGTTTCTCCCAGACTGATTGCCTTTACAATTTTAGGTGCAGACAGCCTATCCAATACCACCTCCTCAGTTTTGAACTCTTTAAGAGGTTGAATTTCCTTCTCTGTCACCAAGGCCTGGGTAATATCTATTTCCTGGTAAAGACAGGTGCAAAGTATTCATTATTTAGCAATGCCCCCTGCATCCATGTGTAAACCTCTGCTTTGGCTCCAATTGGTCCTACTCTTTTTAGCACCCTGTTCTCATTTTTGTACCTATGGAAATATTAGAATTCCTAATTATGTTAGCCATCCTTTGCTTATCTAGTTAGCATTTTCAACTCCCTTTTTACCCTTCTGTATTCAGCCTGATTTTACATTCCCAACCAGAAACCTGTTATTAACACACTTTTTCTTCTTTACCTTAATTTCCATCTCCTTTTTCTGGATTTATATGTTCTACCTTTTCGTTTTGAGGGAATATGCCTTGTCTTTGTCAAGACATCTCTTTTTTGAAGGTAGCCCATTGCCCAACAACAGATACAGGATGCCCCTTGCATCCTGTATACTCTGTTCAGCTTCATTTTTGATTGATTGAAGTCAGCTTCCCCCTAGTTAATTAGACTTAACAATGACTGCTCACTGTACATTTCCATCATCTTAAACATTATGAACGTTATGATCACTGTTTCCCAAAGTTCCCTCACTCATATTTGATCGACTTGGCCCAACTTCTTTCAAAGAAGTTAACCTAGTAGTGCTTCTTTTTTTCATTGGACTGGAAGCATACTGCTTCAGAAATTTCTCCTGAACACAATCTTGGAATGCATACTCCTCTCTGAGTATTACACAACTACTGTACCAGTCTACATTTCAATAATTCAACTCCCCCTTACAACTACTGTCTAACGTTTTCACTCCTGTAATTTCCTTGCAGAATTATTCCTCAACATCGTTTCCACTCAGCCTGCTTTTCTTTAAACAGTCCCTCTGGACCAAGGATGACTTTCTTCCCCTCTAGTGTTGTAGGTCCTGAGATAGCTGGCCAATCTGAAGTTCGATCCACACGCACTGTCTCGGGTGAACAAAATGTGCTTGAAATGTTCTTGTTTTGTTGCTGCTTTCAGTCTTTGTGCTCCCCTCCTCCTGCACCTATTTGAGATGCTCCAGATGGTTGGTAGCTTCACTGATGCTTCTCTTGAGCAGTCCAGGGCAAGACAGCCCCATGAGTTGATAATTTTTCTTTCAGATTCTTCAAGGTCTCCTTGGAATGCTTTCTCTGGCCATTTTAACATGAAGAAGTTTGGAATAAAGAGTTTCTTTAGGAAGTCTTGTGTCAGACATGGGTTGAGTCTGGCCCAGTCTTTGCAGTTGATCGATAGCACCAGATGCTTAATGTTGGGGATATTGGCTTGATAAAGAGTGCTGATATTGGAGTGCCTATCCTGTCACTGAATTTGCAAGATTTTCCAGAAGCCTTGCTGATGACATTTCTCTCAGGGCTTGAATTATCTGCAGTATATTGTCTATGTCTCTAATGTATCCAGATGGTCAAGTGTCACAGCTACCCTGCACATTATGAGTGTGGTGCTAGGCCTAAGGTCTTTGTCATCAAACAATCTCTTCCACAAAGGCTGTGCTGGCGTACCAGAGGTGATATTGAAATTCATTGTCGATATCTGTCCTCCTGAAAGGAAGTTCCAAAGGTATGGCAATTGAAGTATGTTGTCCATTGGTTCACCATGAATGTTGATAGCCAGGGCACAATGTTATGTGGGAGAAGGATGTTTAGCTGAGGAAAATTTTCTTATGTGCATTTGTCAATACATTGACAAATTTTGTGGAGCTCAGTTTTTGAATGTGCACCTATACAAGCATCATCTGCATGCTGCAGATTGAAGGCAGAAGTTGGGTAGCCTTGGGTCTGGATTAGGCACAGCAAACATTGAACAGTTTCCAGCTCATTTTGTATGGAAACTCTGTTCCAGCCAATAGCTTCATCGTTATAGAATGGACTGTTAAAGCAAGGAAAATGATTGAAGCGAATTGGTGCAATGAAACTGTTCTATTTGTCCTCAGTTTGCACACATATGAAGTCTGTGCTGGGTGTAGTGGTGAGGACCACTGCTTGCATGTTGCTGTACAGTAGGCAGACAATGGTGACTAATTTCTGCATGCAGCCAAATATGAGGAAAATACTTTGTAGGCCTTCTTGTTCAACAGAGCTGATGCTTTAGTGAAGTCATAAAAGACCACATCTCTGCTGTCTCTGCACTTTTCTTGAATTTATCTTGCCGTGAAAATTATCTCCACTGTGCCTCTTAATCACTGGAATCCAAATTTAATTCTAGTTAAGCATAGAAATATGAACAACAAGCACAGGAAAAGGCATTTAACTCCTCAAACTTGTTCCATCATTCAGTCTGATCATGGCTGATTATGCTGTTCAATATCTTGTTCCCACTTTTACCCCATACTCATTGATCCATTTAGCCCTAAGAACTATATCTATCTCCTATTTCCAAGCGTTCAATGCTTTGCCCACAAACTTTTTCTGTGGCGAAGAATTCCATAGGCTCATCGCTCTCGTGATAAGGAAATTTTTCCTCTTCTCAGCCCTAAATGGCCTACCTCATTTCCATTTATTGGGAAAGTCCTTCCTGTATTTATGCTGTTTAATCCTGTTAGAATGTTATAGGTTTCTATGAGATCCCTCCCCTTCTTCTAAACTCCAATGAATATAGTCCTAACTAGTTCAGTCTCTCTTCGTATGTCAATCTCATGTTTAAAATGCACTCTGATTCCAACACCTCCTGTTATCTTAGAGTCATAATAATTTATTATTCTCTATTCTATTACTAACTGTTTTTCCCAGATTTTTGTACACTCTAGCTTTCCTGTCTGATAATCTTTTCTGTTTTACAAGTCCACACTGATTTAGTTAATGCTCTCACAACAGCTTGCATAAAATATCCCACAAGGAAATCAGTTCTAGCTCTGTTCAGATGCAACCTGGCTGGTTTACATTGGTTCCATCTCTCACAGAACCACTGTAGGATTGAGTATTGTTTTAAAATAGCTAATCATTTTGACTTGACTAAACATTAAGCTATTAACTTCTATTCTATCTAGTGGAGGTTAATTATCAAACAGTTCTGTCAGAAATAAGATCCAATGACTCAGTTCAAAAGCAAAGAGATTAGTTTGTGATTTTATTGCTGTTTGATAGCTCAGGCTAAGGTAAACATAGGCTAACACATGAGAATTTTCAGAGGTAAAAGGTTTTTACTCAAAGACAGGGCCATATTTTAAATTGATTTTGCTCTACAACTTGATGTATGTAACAGGCTTATGGGTGTCATTAAGATAAGGTTCACAGTGAGTTTTGTCTTCATGTAATAAAATCAGAAAATTCTGGAAAAACTGCTCTGTAGAAGAAACATATTGGACTCAAATATTAAAACTGTTTCTCTGTCCATAGATACTGATAGACCTGCTGAGTTTCTCCAGTATTTTTGGTTTTGATTTCAGATTTCCAGCATTTGCACTATTTCAATTTTATCTGTAGACATGAATTCAGGCAATCACTATCCTTCTTTTATTTTTCTCCCGTTTCTCACTTTTGGAATGGTGAGTTGAAGTTGAAAATTGAACTTTGATCTTTGATCAGGGACTTGTTTTTCAAAAAAAAGGAGAGAAAAAACGACAAATATTTGACGTTGGAAAGTGGCCAGGAACGATAATGCAGGCTAACTACTATTTTAAAGACACAGTAGATAATTAGGCACCAAGATGTTACTAATCTCAGGGACTCAAAGCTAGTTGGATGTGGAATTGGTCATTCAGGTGTAAACTGGTGGTCTGAGGAAGCTGTTTTCAATGATCTGTAACTTCGGAATTCAAGCAAGATATATGATCCTGTGTGTCTGTAAATAACATGCAACTTAGTCTTCTTGACTAGCCTACTAAGAGGGGCTTCCTCAAATGCTTCAGTAAAGTCTAGATAAACAATGTCTACTGCCCTAACCTCATTGATAATCCTTGTCATTTCCTGAAAAAACTAAAATAATTATGTGAGACATGATCTCCCCTGCACAAAGCCATGCTGACTATCCCTAAAAAGGCCATTCTTCTCTGAATACATTTAAATTATTCCCTAAATGATTTCTTCAATAATTTCCCTACCACTGATGTAAGGGCCATTGACCAATGATTTCCTGGATTATCCCTATCACCTTTCTCAAAAAATGGAACAGTATTAACAATCTCCTCTCTTGCCCCCTTCTGGCATAGATCCCAACTGGTCCTTTAGGCTTAGCTACCTTAATGTTTCTCAAGACACCCAACAGCTCCTCCTCCCAAATATCAACATGCCTCAGATTATTAACACATTCTCCCCTAAATTTACATTAACCCATATCATTCTAAGTGGTAAATACTAATGCAAAGTACTCATTAAGGGCATCACCCACTTACTCTAGCTCCATGTACAAATCCTCTCACTTGTCCTTTAGTGGACCTATCCTTTCCCATTCCAGAAGAATATATTGCGGCTGCTCTGTGACATCCAAGATCCTGACACCGTGAAGGTAATGTACTGGTGTGTAACAGTTTTAAGATTCTGGAGAAATCTCGCTATAATATCATGGGGCTGGTCCCCATTGAGCATAAACAGAACAGTGTGGGTGAAATTATTTAGAATCAAGAAGAGTTTGTGAAGAATTTGTTGAGATAATCACATTTAAACAATAGTCTTTCAAGAATGTCAAAGTAGTGTTAATGCATGGCGTATCTCAGATTACTGTGCATAATTGCATTTAATATTAATTTTACCATAAACAATTCTCTAAAGATGTAGAGGGCTGTAGACCATTCTTGCCTTCTCCTTGACTGCTCTGCTATGAACACAAACTCTCAGATGAGGGGACATAACAAAAATGGTGTCAGTGATAGGATCCACTGCCAAAAAACATGTGGCAGGAGTAACAACTTAAAATCAGCTCTGAAATTCTCTGAAGAACAATTCAAAAATTCACCTTTACAAAAATATATAGTCAATACAGCTTTGAGACCAGTTAGTGAGGCTTCAAGTCCCCAAGCTGAACAGCTGCCATGAAACGAAGCATCTCTAAACACAACACTCCTGTGAAGAATCCTCTAACAACAACTGTGTCAATAAAATGCTTTATGCAGCCAAAAATAAGGGAAACAAACTTTGAGGAAAACACAAACAAACAGTGAGAGCAGTAGAATCCCACCATTTTCAGCCAAGGAGACAAATCCAGATTGAGCACTCATGAAAAGAGACCAAGCACAGGACACCCAAAGCAGGGTTGATTGCTTAGAGGAAAAACCTAAAAAAAAACCTGGGCTGGGAAGTCATTTCGCAATTTTGGCTCTTTCTTTGAGTATAGATTTGCCAATGAGCAAGTTTTTAAAAAAATAGATTTTCAGAAAAACCTGGGTGTAAGAGTTACTTGGAAGGTTTATAGCGTTACAAGTGAAATCAGTTAAACATTTATTATATCAATGTTTCATGTGAGAAATGTTAGTTTTAATCAGTAATCTAGCATTTTTACTGATTTTAATTGTTGAAGCAGATTGCAATGGGAAATGGCATCTAGTATCGCTGTGCAAAAGTAGAGTTGTACCGAAGCCAAAGTCTGAAGATTGCTCTTGACCTTGCTTTCTACCCAACCAGCTGGTGGAGCCCTTTTGAGATCTTTCTCTTGTTTTCATCTATCAGCTTGGCTGTTTACAGCTCTTGCAGTGTACAGCTTTCAACGCTCGGTTTCTGTTTTCATAGCTTCATATTCTTCCCTTAGAGAATTTTGTGAAGTGGAAGGTGTTGCAGGCTGATTAATACTTTATGAGGCCTCATGTGCACAAGCCTTTATACAGATACGGAGTTTTATAGTCTTCCACATTATAGTTTTTATTATGGTCATAGAACCATAGGGATCTACAGCACAAAAAATGCCCTTCAGCCCATCAGGTCTATGCCAGTCAAAGACAACCATGTAACTATTGTACTTCCATGGATGCAATGAGAAGAAGCAATTCCACCAATTGGAAATATGTATCCTGCTGGATGTCCAGTCAGAATGCATGTCTCCATTTATCCATACTGTCAGGATAATGTTTCAACCTCTGAAACCTCTGACTCAAAGGCAGGAATGTTACCATGAAAAGAAAATTGCATTCTCCAAATATTTCTGATAAATATAGCAATTATAAAGGTTCAAGGTTGGTACACTGTAGCATACTTTTACCTCCCAATCTCAAAAATACTGAACTGAAGGGCCGCACGGTGGCTCAGTGGTCAGCACTGCAGCCTCACAGCAGCAGGGACCCAGGTTCGATTCCAGCCTCGGGTAACTGCCTGTGTGGAGTTTGCACATTCTCCCTGTGTCTGCGTGGGTTTCCTCCGGGTGCTCCGCTTTCCTCCCACAATCCAAAGATGTGCAGGTTAGGTGGATTGGCTATGCTAAATTGCCCGTAGTGTTCAGGGGTGTGTGGGTTATAGGGCGTCTGGGTGGGATGCTCCAAGGGGCAGTGTGGACTTGTTGGGCCGAAGGGCCTGTTCCACACTGTAGGGGATCTAACCAATTGAAACATTGGGAAATGGTCTTATGGATCACATCAAAGATGGCAGCGTGCTGAAGATGGATTTGGATTGTGAATTGTGGTCAATAGTCAAATTGCTTGAAACGTAACTGACAGGTGAGACTTTTCCTTTTATGCACAGTTAATCAATTGATGAGCATAAATATTCCATTCCTGTGTAAATGTAAATTCTGAAATTTCTGGGAGATGAAATTACCTGGCATTCATTTGGTCAAATTTTATCTTTGAGTGAAAGTAGAAACAAATAGAGTTGGTGACTTTCCCCTGAGATTTACTTGTGCAACATAAACTGCTTTCTGGCTGTTTTCATACTTGTCCAACAAACAGAGTTGTATAGCAACAATTAGTTGGAATAAAGTAAAAAGTACTCAATGTTTTAACAGTAATGTTTCAATCTGTGTTCCAAACAAGAGAAAGGCTCAGACGGTGTCACATGAGTACTTACAACTCATTTAAATTAGCCTGAGTAAGAATCCATTCTGGACTATCAGTGTGGCTCACAATCTTTGCTTTGCTCTTGCAATAAACTAGAATGTCTTATAGAGGTGGTCCCAGCAACATCAAGTACTTGATAAGCTGCGGCTCTCAAATAAGATAATCTACTGGTGAGAAATCTGTGGAATATGATGGGTCAAAGTTGAATTACATTTAATATGATAAAGTCATAACCTTGAAAATCATTTCACTACCTTTACATTGAAGCATAATTTTTATAGTTTTATTTTCTTGGATATTCTTTGAATGTTACATGTCAATAACAAATAATTGAATAAGTTGAAATATGTCCAGTTAAATGCAGATCATAATGGGCTGAAATCGAAAGCATTCTCTTTACATTCATTTTCCCCTTTCTTTCAAATATTTTAATACAGCATTTTTTTTGCAATATTCTTCTTCTGATTTATTTGGAATATTGTGAATTACACTTTGCCTAATAATTTTTATATTAAAAAGCCGCATGACATTCAACTTGAATAAAAATTCCATCTTTTCTTTTATCAGAAACTAAATCCAAATGTCAAATATCAAAATTGATTATTTCCATTTGTGAAACTAAACAATTTGCTTAATTGTATATCATTTACAAGCACATGATTTCCTTGACTATTTACACTTAACATGCAGTGTTAGTGTATTAAAAATAAATGTTAACAATAATGCAAATGGAAGTTCTTTAAAAAAACATGAAAAGAAAATGAAATGAACAAATTGGAAGGGACTTCTTCACTATTTACTTTCTAGGTAGCACTTTGGCCTTTGGTAATTGCTCTATTTTCTTTTCTTCCAGCTCATATTTCCCAGTGGGAATGTTTGTTTGGGCAATGACGGGATGGCCAATGAATGGATGTCAGGCAAGTCAGGCGGCAATAGAATTGGTCTGTAACTATCTACAGTCACATTCACATCTACAGAGGTGAATATGTCTCACATTGCCGGTGGACTAATGTATGCAGAGGGCTCAGTTTTCATTGTAGATTGAGACTGCAGATCCTGTAGACCAGAGATATTTGGTCTTATTTTCAAGCTTTCTTTCCAGTGGAATCACCTGATCAAACAGCAAGATCAGTGTCACATCAGTAATACAATATTGCACTCATTTAACATTCATAACAACATCATGAATAGAATAGATATGCTGCATATAATGGTCACCACATATCACTTGTACCATGTACTGCACTTAGTTTAAAATTAAGTTATTGTTTTGTTGTGCAACTTTACAAAATATTTCATCTGTCAATATTTTGCACTGCAGAGCCAATTATCAAATACCTGAAACACTTATTGGTGCCAACAAAGCTCAGCTGTATTTTGTGATATAGGAAGCATAATACATTACAGACAGCTTTTGAAGCTCACAAGTACTTTCTAATAAATAAATAATTGTCAACATACACTTACGTAACTGTACCTTCTTAATCACATGCTTGTTTCCTGAGGTACAATGTTGTTCAAAATAAAAAGTAAAGATTTTTTCTGAATGTACATAGGTTTCTTTGACCTTTCTGTGTTTTCTAAGCTTAATTTTCCTAATTAATTGATAGCAGAAATCAAACAACTGAAAAAACATAGAGATGAATTTTGATTCCATCATCAATTGAGTGGGATATTGTATGGGTAGGCATGGCTTTATGCTTAAAGTTAAAACAGGCATTAATTCAGTGAGCTGGCAGCATGGAATATGGAAAGAGGGATGGGAATCCAGTGAGGCAACTGTAAAAAAAACAACAAAACAATCCAAAAGAATACTAAACTAAAGAGCAATTGATATAAAAGCTAGCAGCAAAAATATTAGCAAATACACTAAGAGAAAAAAAATGCTGAGGTAAAATGTGGAGCCACATTTGATGAGACAAGGAGTAGAGTTAAAGAGATGAGCAGCATGGAAACAGACTCTTTGGTCCAACTTGTCCATGCCCACCAGATATCCTAGATAAATCTAGTCCCATTTGCCAGCATTTGACCTATCTTGCTCTAAACCCTTCCTACTCATATACCCATCTAGGTGCCTTTCAAATGTTGTAATTGTACCAGCCTCCATCACTTCCTCTGGCAGTTTATTTCACACACCACCCTCTGTGTGAAAATGTTGCCCTTTAGGTCCCTTTTAAATCTTTCCCTTTTCACCTTCAATCAACACCCTGGACTCCCCCATCCCGAGGGTCAAGACTGTGTCTACTCACCATATCCATGCCCCTCATGATTTTATAAATCTCTATAAGGTCAGCCCTTAACCTCCGACACTCCAGGGAAAATTGCCCCAGCCTATTCAGCCTCTCCCTATAGCTCTAACCCTCCGAACCTAGCAGCATACTTATAAATCTTTACTGAGCCATTTCAAGTTTCACAACATCGTTCCTATAGCGGGGAGACCAGAATTGCACCTAGAATTCCAATAGTGGCCTAACCAATGTCCTGTACAGCCTCAGCATGACCTCCCAACTCCTATACTCGATGCACTGGCCAATAAAGCAAACCAAATGCCTTCTTCACTACCCTGTCTCCCTGCGATATTAAGAAATTTTGTTCAATTAATTCCTCAGCCATTTTTATTGTGGAGTTGGAGGACCAACCGTTCCTGACTCAAGGGATCTAAAAATAAGATCACAGAATTTAATAAATAAAATTAAAAAGTTTGTGAAGAAAATAAAGTAAAGTGGAGGTTCACCCTCCTCTGAGGACTGAAACCAAATCACCCAAAGAGGAGCACCTTGCCTTGTAATCTGTAAAAGGAGTGTGAAATTGGTGTAGACTACCTTTCAGCAACTTCTAGTGGTTAAAGAAAATAAATCAGTGACACACTTCAAAATCAACAAGTAACAATTTATTTATCTAACTCTAATAGTGAAAAAATTAACTAAACTATTAACAAACCAAATAAATTTCTTCTAACGACTAACTGTTCCTGAACAAAACAAAATTCTAATAGTATGCTGTTTGAATAAATACAAATCCGGCTTATACACAAAAAAGATTCTCTCAAAGTTACAACCAGGTATTGGGTCTTCCAGAATGTCCTGTGCCTTCTCCATCAATTCTTCTGTCAGGAATATTAACTAGCCATTGGTCCTGTTGGCATTTATTTGGAGCTTTCTCTAGAGCATAGAGGGGGTCTGTGACAGCCAGCAATTCTCTCTTGACGGCTGACAGCTGTTAACTCTTGCAGATGGCTGATAGCTCTGTGGCTCTTTCTAACTGCCCCTTTCTTTTTATTGCCTTAATGACATTTCAATTTCCTAAAATAAGATTGGTCCTATGTTGTAAAAACCATCAGGATTAAACCTAAGATAAACAGGTGTTGAGCTGGATGAACACAGCAGGCCAAACAGCATCAGAGGAGCAAGAAAACTGATGTTTCAGGCCTAGACCCTTCTTCAGAAATGGGGGAGGGGAAGAGGGTTAAATAAATAGGGAGAGAGGGGGAGGTGGATCGAAGATTGATAGAGGAGAACATAGGTGGAGAGGAGACAGACAAGTCAAAGAGGTGGGAATAGAACCAGTAAAGGTGAGTGTAGGTGGCGAGGTAGGGAGGGGATAGGTCAGTCCAGAGAGGACGGACAGGTCGAGGAGGCGGGATGAGGTTAGTAGGTAGGAGATGAGGGTGGGGCTTGAGGTGGGAGAAAGGACAGGTTAGGGAGGCAGGGACGAACTGGGCTGGTTTTGGGATGCAGTGGGGGAGGGGGAGATTTTGAAGCTTGTGAAATCCACATTGATACCATTGGGCTGCAGGGTTCCCAAGCGGAATATGAGTTACTGTTCCTGCAGCCTACAGGTGGCATCATTGTGGGACCGCAGGAGGCCCAGGATGGACATGTCATATGAGGAATGGGAGGGGGAGTTGAAATGATTCCCAACTGGGAGGTGCAGTTGTTTGTTGCGAACCGAGCAGAGGTGTTCCGCAAAGCGATCCCCAAGCCTCTGCTTGGTTTTGCCGATGTAGAGGAGGCAACAATGGGGACAGCGGATGCAGTATACCACATTGGCAGATGTGCAGGTGAACCTCTGCTTGATGTGGAAAGTCTTCCTGGGGCTTGGGGTGCGGGTGAGTGGGGAAGTGTGGGGGCAGGTGTAGCACTTCCTGCGGTTGCAGGGAAAAGTGCCGGGTGTGGTAGGGCTGGAGGGGAGTGTGGAGTGGACAAGGGAGTCACGGAGAGAGTGTGGTCCCTCTGGAAAGCAGATAAGAGTGGGGAGGGAAAAATGTCTTGGGTGGTGGGGTCGGATTGCACATGGCAAAGTGTCGGAGGATGATGCGTTGGATCCAAAGGTTGGTGGGGTGATATGTGAAGATGAGGGGGATTCTGTTTTGGTTGTTACTGGGGGGAAGGGGTGTGAGGGATGAGTTGCCGAAAATGTGGGAGACACGGTCAAAGGCATTCTCGACCACTGAGGAGAGGGGGGAAGTTGCGACCCTTGAAAAACAAGGACATCTGAGATGTTCGGGAGTGGAATGCCTCATCCTGGGAGCAGATGAGCCGGAGGCAAAGGGATTGGGAACAGGGGATGGCATTTTTGCAGGAAGTGTATTCTAGGTAGCTGTGGGAATTGGTTGGTTTGAAATGGATATCGGTTTCCAGGTGGTTACCAGCGATAAACAGAGAGGTTCATATATCTATGTGTCTGGTTCAAATTTATTGGCTAATTTCAAAAGGTTGTTATCTTGATAAAACTGCCACTTGGCCTGCTAACTGCATGGGCTTTAGATACAAATGTTTTAGTTTGGGTTCAGTCTGTGTACTTGCAATATTTTAAGCCTCTACTCACAGACATCCATTTTAAATCTCTAAGCATAGAAAAAGCACATAATCTTTTAAAGGGACCATGCAATGCATTCCCCCTAGCATTTTACAAACACCAAATGCTTATATCCTGCCTCCCAATGCACAAGGACTCTACCCAACTTTGTAACAACATCAGAAACAGAATGAGTCTGCAATTAAACAGTTATCAGTTAATCAAAAAGATAAATGAGCCAGTAAAGACTTGAAAAGTATTGAACATGTATGATGTTAGAATGTCTTTAAATGATTTAAATTGTCAAAATATCTCCACGTGCTACATTTAGCATTTTTAGCATCATCATTTTCACTGATGTATAAACAGGTGAGAAACTCAAAAGGGAATAGTAAACACTCAGATCAAGGCCTGAGAAGAGATTAGTTGCCAAGATACCATGTATGATATGTCACAGTAAAAAGCTAAGAAATGGCACCCACGCAGTACAACATACAAAGATTTTCAAACAGATTTGGAGACTGAAAAATTTAGAAGCAGGTCGAAAACATCTGTATGTAGCATCATGAAATTGCATGTATGCATTGTATTGTAGATAGATACTTCCAAAGGTAGCCAAAAGAATAAGGATACAACCTGTTTGTTTGGCAAATGCAGGATCCATACAACTGTGTAGGTCCTCTGGAAAATTGCAACTGTGGACCTATCAGGGCTGGGAACCAATTATGTTACCCTCTTAGAGGTCAAACCATTCAAAACAGACAAAACTTAGATAGATCCCCACAGCCACACACCATTCATCCTCCTATCCTTGTGGCTCCAGTAGTGCCTTTGCAGGTGCTAGTTAACTTAAGAGTCTAGACCACTGTCATCCTTGCCGAGGATAGATCAAAACTGGACTATTGGTGCACAGCTGTTTGAGGTCATCTTCCAAGACCATCTGAATGTGCCTGCCATGAATGTCAGCAACCATATGCTTCCACAAGTTGACCAGCTCGGCATGGTAATATTAGACTAGACAAAAGCATCTACAAGTCAGGCGTGGAGGAAATGCACAAGGGTGATTATTTGGCTTTGACTAAAATATTTGAAAGTCTGTGAATGAAAATTATCTTGAATATTTTTGGCAGTGACTTTTCTTTCAGCATGTCTATGGTGGGGTCCCTTTGCCTGGTTTGTTGTTACTATATTGCCGATTCAACTGATATTACACTCACCTTGTGGTTAGATTTAAAGATCTATATGCCAGAAATGGAAGGAGCAGACATGTCTGTGCTAGCCCCTTGAAGTCTAAGTTATTTTGGCTCACATCTGTAACTGTAATTCTTGCGATCTTGTAGTAACCCTCCTTCTTAGTTAATAACAGCGCTTCTTCTGTGAATTTTCTGTGATAGTGTATCTTTTTACCATTCATTACCAGATAGACAAAACAAAAGCAAAAGAGGTTTGGTGCAAAGAACCATGTCAAACAACACCCAGACACAGCCACTGGTAAAGGTGGCAAATACAGCAAGCTGAGATAACACTGTGTAGAGCTGGATGAACACAGCAGGCCAAGCAACATCAAAGGAGCAGGAAAGCTGACGTTTCGGGTTGAGACCCTTCTTCAGAAATTTCTGTTCATCCGTCTCTACACTGTGTTATCTTAGATTCTCCAGCATCTCTGTAACAAATATTGCAAGCTACCAGGTACGGTCATTGAGGAAAATCCTCCATCCTCCTATTCCTCTGTTTCCCCCTTTGTCCACCTCTTGCTCATTCCCTTCCTTTTTTTTCACCATCACCAACTCATGTTCTGCTTACCTGATCAAGGTAAAAAGGTCTGCGCTGCATAATTAGCATACTATGGAAGATGTAGCAACCGTCAGGAATCAGAGCACATGGCTTGACTATTCTAAAGGTCTCCTCCAGAACAGTCCATGCAACAAATCAGACTTCAGGCAGGCCAGCCTGAATGACAAGGTAAATGAGTTAGAATCAAATGAATTGATTGAGAAACTGACAGCTCCACAGAATAGATTAGCAATATCATAGCAGTGAAGCTACCTGGAAATCTGAGAGTGGGCATTGGCCCAAAGGATCCAAATAAAGCCCTTGCTGATCCATGCCAAATATTGAAGGAATTTTGCTACAGCTTGCAAATGCAGTTTCTTCATGGCCTAGATGCGTGTGTTAGACACTAGTGAGTGAAGGTGGATGAGAGCATTGGCTTTCTAACCACATGCCAATGGTTTCCTTTTATTTTCACGTACTCACATTGACAGTGTGAGAGCTAGCAATCTTTATGGAGTGGAAGCTAATGTGGATGATTCTTTAGTTTATGGATAAGGAGACACAATGGGAAGAGGCGACAGCAACTCATATTCCGCTTGGGAACCCTGCAGCCCAATGATATCAATATGGACTTCACCAGCATCAAAATCTCCCCTTCCCCCACCGCATCCCAAAACCAGCCCAGTTCGTCCCCTCCCCCCACTGCACCACACAACCAGCCCAGCTCTTCCCCTCCACACACTGCAACCCAAAACCAGTCCAACCTGTCTCTGCCTCCCTAACCAGTTCTTCCTCTCACCCATCCCTTCCTCCCACCCCAAGCCGCACCTCCATCTCCTACCTACTAACCTCATCCCACCTCCTTGACCTGCCCGTCTTCCCTGGACTAACCTATCCTGTCCCTAACTCCCCACCTATACTCTCCTCTCCACCTATCTTCTTTTCTCTCCATCTTCGGTCGCCTCCCCCTCTCTCCCTATTTATTCCAGAACCCTCACCCCATCCCCCTCTCTGATGAAGGGTCTAGGCCCGAAACGTCAGCTTTTGTGCTCCTGAGATGCTGCTTGGCCTGCTGTGTTCATCCAGCCTCACATTTTATTACAATGGGAAGAGGCTTTTGTTGACTCCAATCAAAACCCATATTTACTGCTAGTCAGATTGGGCTAGATGACCATGAAGCTGAACAAAATAACTTACAATTAAAGAAGCCCAAACTCAAGTACATAAGCCATGAATTAACAGGAAAGGTCTCTTCCTCAAAATGTGAGAGCTGTAGTAGTGATGCAATGACCATCAGATATAAAAGCAGGACATTTTTTTAAATTTAGTAACTATTTGGCAAAATCCTTGAGCAATTTGTCATCAGAGTGTGAACTATAAATCCAGCCCATGGCCAACAATATGCAGTGTTATTGGCTCACAGAACAAAAAGCAACATTCACAAAAATCATCAATTCCAGTGCTGCAAATCGATTACATACTTGATGAAGTCACCCTGCAATGCGACACCAATGAGACAGGATTTGGAGCAACCCTAATGCAGCAAGGACAACATAGTTGTATTTGCATCCTGACTGTTAACACAAGCCGGACAATGTAATGTTCAGATTAAGAAGGAAAGTCTCACCATTGTTTCCACTCATGTACATCTTCATCAATACCTACTTGAGGCAGAGTTACTTTTAAGCATGACTACAAGACGCTCCAAAGATTTTTCCTTGAGCTGTTGCTATCTGTTCCAAAGCATCTTTAAAGAAAGCTACTCTGGTTATGGAGAAACCATCTGGACTTGGCAAACAGGCAAGGGGTTCAGATGTATATTGCAGATATGTTGTCACATGCAGCACTCCCAGTGAAGAAAAGAGAGAATGTTATGACTATGTGATTTTTTTCTGACTCAGCAGGCTGGGTGATCGGCCATGCTAAATTGACCGCAGTGCACAGGGGTGTGTGGGTTATGGAGGATGGGTCTGGGTGGGATGCTTCAAGGGACGGTGTGGACTTGTTGGGCCGAAGGGCCTGTTTCCACACTGTAGGGAATCTAATCTAATCTAATCATTCTCTGGAATTCATCAACCCAGCAAAGACATTGTATATGATAGACGAGAACCTTGCTCAAATCAAATAAACTACTGAATAAGATGTAATTTGCTTGGCTTTTCAAACAGTAGTGATGAGAGGATAGCCCAATAGCATCACAGCCACACCTACTGACTGCCCATGATGACTTAATGGGCAAAGGAAATAAAGTCTTTACATCCACGGAATTGTGAGGAAAAATGCTGACGCGCTTCCGTAAAATGCCACCAAGGAATTAAGTTTCAGGAAGGCAAGAGATGTGCTCTGCTGACCAAATGTGAGCAACAAATTCAAAGACTGATCAACCAGCGTCGAGATTGTAATTAATTCCCAAACTAAATAAGGCAGAAAGCCACAAATGGTCCATGACAACCCCGCAGGCCATGGAAGAAGTGGTAAATGTCTTCACTTTCACAGAAACAGATTATCATGCGATAATAGTACTATTCTGACAACTGGGAGGTGGAACAGCTGACTGTGATGACTTTTGAGCTTGTTGAGTATTTGACAGTACACTTCAGCTATTACTGCATTCCCAACAAGATTTACAAATGAAGAATTCACTCATTTCATTAACACACGGCAAAAATTCAACATCACTGTAAGCCCAGTCAAATGGAAAAGTTGATGTGGCAAACAAAATTGCTGAAGGAATCATAAAGAAATCGGGCAGGATTACTTGAGTGGGGGAACACATCTACGTAATGCAGGGAAAATAATCTGGTACATTTTCTAATTTAATGCTGCGTCCAAACTGCTCTTTTAATAACCAAAAAAGCTACTCGACGTCCAATGGCAGAAAGCCAAACTTCATTTTTGAGAAGACTCTCAAAGCAATGCTGGGTCTGAACATTGGAGAGCCAGCCAGGGTACAGCCATCAATATTCTCATCAAGAGTCAGTCCAAGCGGCAACTTCACATCTGTGTAAAGTAGTTATCACCTCAATTGCTCAAAGTGAAATGAGTGATCAGATATACCATTGCAACTGCAGGCACATATGCACAACAGAGAAACTTATCCTTAAGTGCAGACAGCTTATCAGGGAGATACAAACTCATTCACCTGCACAGTCCATGGATCAACCCGCACAGCCAGAGTTCCACAGCAACCCAACAACAGAAATGGAGCAACAACAGATACCACAGTAACAACAAATACCGAGAATGATACTCCTGGTGAAGGGACATTATCCATATGAACAGAAAACAATAACAAGCATGTGTTTCATTGGGAAAACAGCATGGTTTATAGATTATAGACACAATGCAAAGAGACTGACAAGATTAATAAACTGCTAGTGCAGGAGAGCTGCCAATATGCAAAAACAATAGTGTATACAGTGGATAACTTGTGATTTTACTTCGTATAATGTGGGCTGTGTTTGGAATGAAATGCAGTCATGAATAAGTGTCTTTCCTGGTCAGTCCTAGTCATGTGACCTTTACTTTGAGGCATCTATTTTGCAAAATCTTCAAGATTGAATTCCTTCTGACCAGATTGTTGTGCTCAGAGCAAGCTCGATGGATGTGCACAAATAGGCAAAGGAAGTAGATAGTTTTAAATTCCAACTCTAACATCTTACTTTTTCTCAAGGCTACTCTTATCAGTGCCTGGCAATTTCATCACTCATTGTTAGCGATTAAGGACAATCTTAAAAGATTGCCAATACAATGTTTCCAATGTATAAACAGTGAGTTAGAACTCCTGCCCCACAGCACCAAGGACCTAGGTTCAATTCCAGCATTGGTTGACTGTAAGTGTGAAGTTTACAATTTCTCCCTGTGTCTGCAATGGTTTCTACATGGGGCCCCAGTTCCTTCCCACAGTACAAAGATGTGTAAGTTAGGTGGATTGGCCATGTGACATTACCACATGTGTCTCGGGATGCGCAGGCTAGATGGATTAATAATGGGATACGTGGGGTTATGGGCATAGGGTAGAGAGAAGCTGGGTTTGGGCAGGATGCTTTTTGGAGAGTTGGTGCAAAGTTGATGGGCTGAACAGCCACTTTCTGCACAGTAGAGATTCTATTCTAACTCACCCCTGCTGTCAGGCATGTTGTTATGAACCTGTTAAAGGGCATTAAAGATTTCAATTACAAATGCCAACTTCTATTGGACTACAAAATCTCCCTTCCACACATCAGCTTTCAGTCCAGATCACTCAACAGTTTTTGCAGTCTAAATTCCCATTTCAATTCTCTTCTCTCTCACCCTGCAGCAGATCGCCGATTAAGAACAACATTTCTCAATTTCTACCCACCAGCATCGAGCACTCACAAAGGGAGGAGATAATGTGATGACCAGTTGTGTCAGTACATTGGTATGTCACAAAATCAATAATGACATTTGGAGACCAAAATACAACATGAAATGTAGGAATGCAACTACAAATGTTTTGTTAATTGGTCAATCTGCAGAAAATTAGATGGAATGCTTGTAATGTATTCAACCTCAGGGAAAGAATGGTCTCTCTGCCATTGAGTTTTCTGTACAAAAAGCTCCCAAATCCAGAAAAAAATTGGTTTCATCACAAAGCCAGAGGTAGGAAGAACTGCCAAAGCTGGAGTCAGAGATAACACAGTGTGGAGCTAGGGCAGTACAGCAGGCCGGGCAGCATCAGATGAGCAGGAAAGCTGATGAAGAAGGGTCCTAACCTTAAATGTCAGCTTTCCTGCTTCTCTGATGCTGCCTGGCCTGCTGTGTTCTTCCAAGCTCCACAATGTGTTATCTCATCACACAGCCATCTACTTTCCACTGACCTGCATGCCCTGAGGTCACAGGAGTTAAAGAACTAAGAGAATCTGGTGGCAGGATGGAAATAATATACAGGGAAAATGTTGCTGATCCCAAATCAGTGGGAGTTCCAAGTACAACAAGCTCTGATTTGCTGAAGTGGCAATATTTTGCCTCCTAGGTTGTTTGTAGCTGCACCCAGAGGATGAAACCTAAATTTAAGGACATGCACGGACAACAGAAGAGGGTTGACAATGTTTGGTACAGTAAGCAGGCAGGTCATCATTCAGTTGGAGTCAGTTAGAGAAACTAGCCAACAATATGTTACTTACTACTCTCAGAAGTGTGGAATTTTCATTATTCTGCTGTTACCAGGAATGTCTGTGCATTGTATTAAACAAAATAACATTTGATATAAATTTTAAGCCACAGACAATTGCACAAACTGTTGGCCTTTTGATTTATGTTTTCTTTTATTTAGCTAAATGGCTGGTTACAGTGACTAGATTAAGAGGCTAGTAATACAAAGGCCTGAGTTAGCAATCAAAGAGCCTTAGCTGTTATTACATGATGGAAGTTCAGCAATTTAGATTCATTTATAACCTGGAAATGCAAAACGTGAAGCAGGTTGGCAGGCCACCCTGGTTTTCCAGTCAGAAAACTAACCACCTTTCTTAATTGCCAGGTAGAAGTATTAAGGAAAGTATCAGATTTAGGCTTCTCAGCAATCATCAACTGGCCACTCAAGCACTATAACTGATGGTGGATGAAAAAGATTGCCAATGGACCTTTTCACCCAGAACTTAGAGAGGTGGTGTTTCTCTTCAAGGTCAATTAGCCCAGTTATTTCCACTTCTCACTGCCACCACCACTGTTTTCTTTGCTCAAGCTAGCCTATGTGGCTCTGATCTCGAACAAACATCATTGATGTTGGTCATACCTTGGAGCAGCATCTTGGAAACGTGTGAAATAATATAATCTTGCTTGATCTACCAAGCGATTTAACTGTTTTGACCATCACAAATCACTCCATTAATGTTGGACATTCCTGATCCAAAGACGCAGGATTAGTTTCAGAAGTTGAGCAAGGATGCTGAAACTGAGATAAATACCACTTTAATACAAAAAGACCTCCTTGATGTATTTCAAACTGGACACTAGAGGACAAGGTAGCATAGACAGTCCACCTACCCTGCACAAATTTGGACTAGAGCGCCTGGAGAAAACCCACACAGGCACAGGGAGAATGTGCAAACTTCAAACTCCACACAAACAGTGGCCTGAGGGTGGAATTGAACTTGTGTCCCTGGTGCTATGAGACAGCAGTGCTAACCACTGCCACCACACCACCTTGAGGGGAGATTTCAGGGGATTTTTTAGAGGGATCCATATGCAATGAATTGCCAACCTGTTTCTCAGATACCTCCCTCAGAATAAGCTACGTGATGGTTTCCACATAGTCTCAATGCACAACTCCCATCTAACTGTAGAAATGACATCAGAATACCTGGACCTATGTTTGATGCGAATGGCCCTCCATCAGAACTAATATTGAGAAAGTATGCATCAGGACTGTGGGCATCACAGCAACATTTACATCCAATGAGGAACTCTTGAATTTGGAAAAGGTTTTCTTTGCAATGCATATTGTATATGAGTTATAGCCTGATACATGCTGTTCATGTGAATGAATGATGTAGAAATACCTCTTCCTTAGAATGTGAATTAGGGCTTTAATGAGACGAGAGTACAAACAGATTTGCAAGTGCCTGAGTGAACTATTCACAGGGCATGTAGAGGATAATGTGGATTTCAGACAAATGCTCCATGGATATTGAGAATCACATTTTCAGCCCAATAATTTCTACCTATTCTGACCACACCTTCTTAATTCATTCTGATTTAATCACTGAAGTCCTGGATCTTATTCACAAAGTGAGTTTTCTTCCTTTCAAAAACCTTCAGAAGTGTGGAGGTGTAAACATTTTTCTTTGCCCATTATAAGTTAACTAATTTTACATAGTATTTTGTAGGTTCTCAGCTTCAATATTGTCTATTTGCAGACACTACTTATAATTAAGTTGTCTCATCATTTGAAATTTGGGTAACTGTTCAGTACTTCTGAATGTTTCTATACAAACAGAATTGATGATAAGAACAGAAATAATGAAAGCACAAAATGAACTAATATTTGAATGTAATTTATAATTTTCCCCAGCTGCCAGACTAAAGATAACTGTTGATGTCAATTTACAAAAGATCCAAGCTCGGGTGCACAGACATTTTATCAGAATTTTCAGACAACACAAAAATAAGGAATGTGAAGAAGATTGGAAGTAACGTCAGGACATAAGCAGCTTAGTAAAATTGGCAGAAAGATGTTGACAGAATGTTAATGTAGAGAAGTATGAGGTGATGAAGAAGATAAGGATTACACTAAATGGTAAAGCTTGAAAGAAAAGTAGGTATCAAAGAGATTTCAGGCTCAGATTTGCAACTCTTCAAAAGTAGGGGCAAATATTAATTGGGCTGCGTACAAAGCTTAAGGTTTGTAAGTTGGTGTAGAGAAGCAGAAAGGCAACAATATTTATTAAAGTTGTAATCATTATTTATGTTGCAATCAGAGAATAACATTCAGTTTCAGGCATCCTGTCTTCAGAAGGCAATCAAAACTGCGGATAAGGTACAAAAGAGATTCACTAAGCTGATAATAATAAGATTGCTGTGAGGAAACACTTGAAAAAAATGATTTTTTTTCATATGTACAGAAATAGTTATGGGGAGAGCCACTTGATATGTTCAAGATAACAGTGCACTGACTGGAGACCAGGAAAATGTATTTTTCCTGGTCATTGGGATGGTATTTATACTATGTCTAGCTCATGACCAAAAGAAATCATTGGCAAATGAATTTTGGCTTATTTAAAGTGGTACACAGTATCCCTTTAAAGATTATTGATAATGCACACATGGTATTCAATTCTACCTCAATAGATTATAAATTATTCACAATTCATGTGTCTATAAGTCCAGAGAAGAAGGAAACTTGTCTTCACTCTGGCCTTGTAATTCAGGCAATATCGGATAAGTTTAGATATCTGTATGTCAGAGATCAAGATGACTTTGAAGATGTGGATGTGAAGCAGATCATGAGGTTAGGGACTTGTTATTGCTGTCTCAGGAGTTCTAATTTATTTTAACAAAGGATATCAGACTTGGAGGAATTTCAAAATGCTTTTAAGCCTTGCAGTTTCTAAAAGATAATGGTAGCATGGACTTTCCCTGCAGTCCTTGTCTTATTAGTTTTACTCTGCAGACTGCCCCATCACTCCCTCTCCTCCAGACTATTCTTAGTTTGGTGACAGTTTCAGTATGAGAGAGCTAGTTTCAGTCACCTACTCAATGGCCATGTGGGTTCAATGTGTAAGGTAATAGGCTTTTACACACGTGGATAACTGGTTTTGGAGACAGTAAGGACTGCAGATGCTGGAATCTAGAGTCAATAAACTGGGGATTTTTACAGACCCTCCCCTCATAGTTACAAAGAAGTGGGGGAGTGGATCGGGAGGCAGATACTGGAAACGTGCAGAATTCACAAAGTTGGAGTCATGGGTGGATTCAACTTTCCAAATATTGATTGGAAACATTTCAGTTGTAGTAGTTTAGATGGAGCGGATTTGGTCCAGTGCATTCAGGAAGGATTCCTGACACAGTATGTAGATAGGCCAACACGAAGAGATGGCACTTTGGATTTGGTGCTTGCCAATGAACCGGGCCAAGTGTTAGACCTATTGGTAGGAAAGCATTTTGGCGGTAGTGATCATAACTCTGTTACTTTAGCAATAGTCATGGAAAAGGATAGGTACATTCAGGAGAGTAAGGTTTATAATTGGGTGAAGGGTAATTACAATTCTGTTAGGCAAGAACTGGGTAACATAAAATGGGAACAGATGCTGTCAGGGAAGGCCACTAGAGAAATGTGGGGATGGTTTATGGAATGCATACTCCGTGTGATCGATATGATTGTCCCTAGCAGGCAGGGAAGATGCGGTTGAGTGGGGGAGCTTTGGTTCTCAAAAGAGGTCGAATGACTACTTAAGAGGAAAAAGGATGCCTATATAAAGTTTAGGAGACAAGGAACGTAAAAGGCTCTTGAGGCATACAAGTTAACCAGGAACGAGCTGAAGAAAGGGCTTAGGAGAGCTATAAGGTGGCATGAGTAAACCTTGGCAGATAGGATTAGGGAAAAGTCCAATGCTTTTTACACATACATGAGGAATAAGAGAGTGATCAGAGAAAGGGTAGGGCCAATCAAGGATTATAAAGGGAATTTGTACATGGAGTCTAAATAGATAGGAGAGGTCCTCAATGAATACTTTCCTTTGATATTCACAACTGAGAACTTGAAGATAGATAAGTCCCCCGGGGGATTTATCCAAGGATTCTATGAGAAGTGAGGGAAGATGTCGCACGGTCTTTGACAGTGATCTTTTCATCTTCAGTGTCCACAGATATCATGCCAGAAGATTGGAGAGAGGCAAACATCATTTCTTTGTTCAAAAAAGGGAATAGGCATAACCCGGAAATTACAGACAGTTAGTCTTACTTCAGTAGTAAGCAAATTATTGGAAGGGACTCTGAGAGATACGATTTATGTTCACTTGGATAAGCACAGTTTAATTCGTGATAGGCAGCATGGATTTGTGAGGGATAGATCATGCCTCACAAACCTTATTGAATTGTTTGAAGAGGTAACCAAACACGTGGATGAAGGTGGAGCAGTGGATGTGGTATACAAGGATTTAAGTAAGGCATTTGATAACGTTCCCCATGGTGGCCTCATGCAGAAAGTAAAGAGGCATGGGATAGGGGGAAATGTGGCAGATTGGATTCAGAATTAGCTGACCCTTAGAAGACAAAGGGTGGCAGCAGACAGAAAATAATCAACATGGTGCTCAGTTAAGAGTGGTGTACCACAAGGATCTGTTCTGGGTCCTCTTCCATTTGTGATTGTTGTAAATGATTTGGATGCAGAAGTGGAAGGGTGCATTAGTAAGTTCACGGACAATATGAAGGTGGGTCGAGTTGTGGACGGTGTGGAGGGCTGTTCTAGGTTACAAAGAGCCATTGATAGGATGCAGAGCTGGGCTGAGAAGTTGCAGATTGAGTTTAAGCCTGAAAAGTGTGAGGTGATTCATTTTGAAAGGACAAACTTGAAAGCAGAATACAGGGTTAATGGAAAGATTCTTGGCAGTGTGGATGAACAGAGGGATCTTGGGGTTCATGTTCACAGTTCCCTGAAAGCTGCCACCCACGTTGATAGAGTTGTTAAGAAGGCATTTAGTGTGTTAGCTTTCACTAATAGAGGGATTGAGTCCATGAGCTGTGACGTTCTGCTCCAGCTGTACAAAAACCTGGTTCGGCCACATCTGGAGTATTGTGACCAGTTCTGGTCGCCTCATTACAGGAAAAATGTGGAAGCATTGGAAAAGGTGCAGAGGACATTTACCAGGATGTTGCCTGGAATGGAAGGAAGGTCTTACGAGGAAAGGTTGAGAGAGCTAGGGCTTTTCACTTTAGAATGACGAAGGGTGAGAGGTGACTTGATAGAGGTGTACAAAATGATCAGAGGTCTAGATAGAGTGAACAGCCAAAGACTTTTTCCCAGCATGGAGGTAGCTATTACGAGGGGGCATAGTTTTAAAGTGAGTGGTGGTAGATATAGGGGAGATATCAGAGGTAGGTTCTTTCCTCAGAGAGTGGTAGGGCCTTGAAATGCATTGCTGGAGAGAGTAGCGGAGTCGGCCTTGTTAGGGGCATTTAAGCAGCTATTAGATAGGCAAATGGATGATAGCATAAAGTGGGGGAGGAGATTAGATAGACCTGAGGTTTAGGGTAAAAGTTCAGCGCAACATCGTGGGCCTGTACTGTGCTGTACTGTTCTATGTTCCAATAAATGTGGGACTGGAAAAGCACAGCATGTCAGACAGCATCTGAGGAGCAGGGGAGCCAACATTTCGGACCCAAACCTTTCATCAGGACCTGCTTTTGCAACTCCATGTGTATTGGATACCTGGTTTTGTCAAATTTCCTTTGTCATGCTCCAAAGCTTTTCAATTTAGAGTCTAGGAGTCATTTGACCTTTGAATTAAGCTTCGTAGAATGTTGTAGGTGTGAATCAACAAAGAAATGTTATCTCAGATACCTATTCATAGGGGTGAACACCACCTAGTGTGATTCAACTCAGAAATTTCTGGAGGTTGATAACATGGGTTGAAGTTGATGTCCTTGACAGCCGTTTTAAGTTCTTCAGTGGTTATTCATAAATAAACATAGGTAGTTTCAAAAGCTTCCATGTGAACACAGTGTGTGTTTAATGTTATGAATATGATGTGCGTTTCACTGGATATGTGAGAAGTGCATTGAGGATCTGTATGCATCCGAGGTCTGGAGCAAGTATTTTAATTTGGCTATTTTTCCACAGAGCTGTTTTGAGGCCTACCTCAAAATCAAGTCAACAACATAAAACAAAGAACTGGGGATGCCAGAGATCTGAAACAAATGGAAACAGAAACAATTCTGACAAAAGTTAATTGGAATTGAAATGTTAGGCCTGTTTTCTCAGCACAGATGTTGCCAGGCCTGCTAACATTTTGCTTTTGTTTTTGTTTTTGTTCATTTCAAATTAATTCAAGCTGTCCTGAACCATGAAGAGAGTTCTAATTTTTAGAAGTTTTATTTTGTCTGTTACCAACCCATTCATTTTGAAAAAAATGGATCACGTTGTGGATGTAAATCAGTCCAATGTGAAGCTTGGACCTAAATTACTAAAAGATTCTTAATTGAAAGGTTACCTAGGTTTCACTAGAGATTTAAGCGCAACAAAGCTCATTACTGGGGGTAGTGCCATACTGTTGGAGGCACTGGAGTTTTGCAATGAGTGGCTGAACTAAGGGTTGCCTCTCAGCTCAAGTTTCTGTTAAAAATTCCATGCTACTTTCCCAATTTTGGTGACAAGGAAAGTCAGGCACAGCGCACAATAGGCAGCAATAATCTGTAACCATCACTCCGCCTCTGCACCAAAAATGAAAGTGACAGCTTCTCACCCTCCACTAATCTGATCATCTGTCTCATTTCTATCTCATTGCTTTACATACAGGCTGTCTCCTGTCCCTACATTGCAACAGTGACTGATTACTTAATTGGCTATTGAAGTTCATGAGGATGTCCTGAGGGCCCAGAGAAAAACAACATGAATGTAAGCTCATTCTTTCAAATTCCCCACATGAGGTTCCCTGCCAGGAAGGCAATTGGGAGGAAAGAGTCTTCTCTACTGCGAGGTATTTTCAGATTTTAATGAACTGCTTTTCTTCAAATGACAATTCTTTCTTCATCTCATTTGAGTTGATACTGCACAGGAGAAGGAACGGAAGTGGGAAGAAGCAATGCAAAAATATTGGTCTGCCCCGTACTGAAAACCATAAAAGAGAAAATATATGTCCGAAATTCTGTTGTACCTCTGAGAAATATGGCACATTGCTGTTGTACAAGCAAGGTTATACAAAGGAAAAACAGTGTTCCACTGTAATATCCAGCAGGGATGTGTTCTGAATATATTTTTAAAGAGGTCTTAGCATCATCCTATCACGTGCTGATTCATTTCGCCTTTGTCAGCTCTTATAGACATTGCTTGCAATTACCCTGCTTCTCACAGGAAAATGGCATGCATGTAAAACCATAACATGACTGTTTGTTATATTATTCATTACGTTTTCTGGTTTTGACAAATATTTGCTATGGTTTCCCCCAACCATTGCACATATAGTTCTTTTTAGGTTGCTTGAAAGCTGTCAAAAGGAATCATAAATTGACACAAAAGCTTAAGTTATTTCTTTTGGCATATTGTGACTGCTGTCGCAATTGCTCATTGTACGGCCAATGTCTGCATGTTCTCCTGGTAGTCTTGTGTGACTCCAATGTCAGCTATTGGGTCAGCCTTAACTGCATTGCAATTCTAGCTGTTAAATAATAATGAAGTCATTTTTCAATGCTATTCCCACAATAGTCTATTTTCCTCGCAGGGATTAAATAAGTCCTGCCATTTTTCTCAACAAGTATCGAAGGTGATTTTATTTCTTGCTGTCTTACGTGACGCATGTTCTGAAGCAGATTTTGTGTAATGCTGTCATTCCTCAATGGATGGAGCACAGTACAGCTTTATAATGTGGCTGTGCAGCCCAGAACTGTAATTTCTCAGAAGACGGCCTCAAGTCATCATTTTTGCCGCAAGAGTTCATCCTTTCATTTCTCACCACGGTTCGCTCAGTACCTTTGCTCCTCATAAGCATTCAGCGCACACATTCATTGTGAGATCCTCCTTTCTTGCAAGAATTTGGAACAGTTTTTTTTCTGGGAACATAGCTGCAGTACTGTCCAAACTTCTCCTCGTTCATTCATTTCTCATTAGGATGTGCTCGGGTGCTAGCTTGCTGAACAGTTTGATCTTCTTCCTTCTGTGATTCTCCCCAGTCTGATTAACTGCATGGTTTCAGCAAGGTCATTAAGGTGACAGATTGTTTCCTTGATTCGCAGCTCTTACAGTTTTTAGTTCTCGTGGAAAGAGTCCAAAGCATCATTGGGCAGATTTTGTTGAGACTGAGCTCAGGTAGATTGAATTTCCTGATTGCAGCGATTTCAGATAATTGCAGGGTCTGGAGAAAACACTTGTAAATGGGTTATCTTTCATCTTAAATTGATGGAAGGAAATCATAATTTTGCAGCACAAAATGAGGCCCATCAGCCCATTGGATCAGTGCTAGTCATCTAAAGCAACTATCTACTTTAGTCCCAAAATCAGAACAGTCAATTTACAGTTTTGTATTCAAATCTACCCTTACCCACTCATCTGACCGTAATGTTCTGTGTGAATGCAGTGATAACATCAGACCACCCAGAGAAAGGCGGCCTTTGAAATATTTACTTAATCTTGTTGCTGGAGTTATGAATGTGCAATGGCAACCAAAGGAAGTGCACTAGACAGTAAATAACTCACTAAATAAAGGAGCAAGCTATTTTGTTGGGAGACTCTTTGCTTTAACTGTAGAAGACAATGCACTTTTCCAGTTGTAGCTTATGCCCTTTCTCCCTGATGATTCATCACAGCAATGCAGGGGGGTGGGGGTGGGTTGCAGATGCAAAGGAAGATGATGAGAAGTAAGATAATGTGAGGAGGATGATGCTGGGAGGCAAAATGTGAAGGAAAGAAATTTATTATGAAAGCAATACAAAATAGAGCCTGTCTTTATGTAGCACCTCTCACATCCTCAGAATATTTCAAAGTGTTTGTATAGACAGGTACTGACACAGTTGTAATACAGAAACAGTTATTATGTAGGATGAGGTTGTAACCAACCGATACACAAGGTTCCACAACTTATAATTTCTGCAGGATTCACAGTCCTCTAGGGTAGAACATTCCTTGTCTTTATTACATTTTGTGTGAAAAGGTGTTTCATTGTTAAGTTGTCCAGATCTAACTTTAAGATGGTGGCCCCTACTTTAGATTCCGGTACCAAAAGAATCAATTTGACTGTGTTTAACCAATGAAATTCCTGTTGCTATTTAATTAGAACACCTTCAATGTCCTAAATCAAAGAAATGCTTGCCAAGGTCTTAGGCTTGGACCTGTGCTGGGTGTGGAATCAGGATGCTGCTAAAAGTAGCTATGTAATCACTGTAACCTCTGAACTTCCACTTTCTGATGCTGGACGATCTGCTTTCAGCAAGGGACTTACATTTACCTCTTTATACCCCAACCAGAATGAATTTAGGGCACGACATGAACCATCAGGTCGCAGAGAGTTTGGGTGTGGAGCCGTATCGTGCACTCACAAGTAGTCAATGGCAATTCTATCACTGTATACCTCAAAGTTTCTGGTGCCCTGAATTTTTTTTAAATAGAGCCATTCAGGGACCAGCTGAGGGCTTCTGTACATTTATAGTTCTCTGCTTAAGATGCCATGTTTGACAGATCCCATCTCTTCATCACATTTCCGCTTGGTGTGTCCAGTCAGGCAGTGAGGACATAAGAATTTTCATCCATGCTGGCTTCCTGAAATTTTTAATTGTACCTGCATTGCTTCGAAAGTCTCCTACCACTAACCAGCAATGGTCATGGCTAGAAAAACACCTTACTCCCTTAAAATTCAACTCGGTCAGCCTAGATGAGTCACCACACAAGCTGATCCACAAACCCCTATGCCAGAAGAAACCTGTCCCTAGTCATCTCCAACCAACGTGTAAGGGTGCAGGTGTTGAGATTTATAGTAACATGGAAAAGTGAGAAATGCTTGGAGTCCTCCTCAGAAAGGCTGAGGTAAAAATTATGATCTAATTTAGGTGAGGCGAGGACACCTACACATTTTAAATGCTACAACGTGGGGCATACCCAGTCAAACTGCTGAAAGCTACGAATAAAACCATTGGGATTTACTGGGGCCTGTAGAGTTCGCACAGAGTGGGAGTCAGTCAGACAGCATAGGACACCAGGCTGCAGCTGCCAATCCTCGTACAGGCACACCTCACTGTACAGATCAGTTTCAATAAATCCCAGAGAGTTATCAGATTTAACTCCCAAAGGAAGGCTTGCCACATTTTCCCAAGCAGAAGCAAGCAAAAGTTTAACAGTACTGAGAGATACCAAGGCTAGTCAAGCTCTACTGCTGGGAGAGGTCATGGCTTTCTCAATATGGGGTGTGGAAACTGCCAATGTAATGGTGAAATAGATTGAATGAGGGTTCTTGCCCATCTCCCTTTACTTGGTTCCTCAGGAGTGTGACCCTCTGTCAAGACCACTATTTGTGCGACAGGGTCCCCATTCTGCCTTTGGACATAATTGGCATGTTCCTCAACAAGGGGCAGCACGGTGGCTCAGTGGTTAACACTGCTGCCTCACAGCGCCAGGGACCCAGGTTCAATTTCACCCTCGGGCAACTGTCTGTGTGGACTTTGCACGTTCTCCCTGTGTCTGCGTAAGTTTCCTCTGGGTGCTCTGGTTTCCTCCCACAGTCCAAAGATGTGCGGGTTAGGTGGAATGGCCATGCTAAATTGCCAAATTAGGTGGATCAGCAATAGGAAATTAGGGTTACATGGAAAGCGTAGGGGATAGGTCTGGGTGGGATGCTGTTCAGAGGGTCGGTTATTACTCATAGCCACAACAGGCATGAATCATCATGCTGGCTATTCCTCATTAATCTGGGCCTCTCCAAGTAACAGTTAAACCTATCATTCGATATGGATGCTAATTATTCACCCATAACCGGGGTCAGACTAACTAACGCACTTGTTGTTTGAGCCTAAGGTGAGCTAAAGACTATAGACCCATTACATAACTAAGGTTGCCTATTCCCACCTCCATAATGTTTCCTGACTCTGTCCTGCCTCAGCTTATCTGTTGCTCAAAGTCCAACTCATGCCTTCATTCTGTCCAGATTCAACTCTTCCAATGCACTCCTGGTCAACATCAGGCTGTCAACTATGCATAACCTTGAGGTCATCCAAACTCTGCTACCCGTGTTCTTATTCACATTGAACTCCATTTATTCATCACTCATTGACATTTATTGACTTCAAATTAAACAATATTTTGACTTCAGAAGTGTCCTCAATGTTTTCAAATCTTTCCATGGTTTCTCAAGCACCTCTGGTTGTCTGGTCCCCTTGCTTCCTTTAACTCTAAGATCACGTTACATTCCTTAGTGCCTAATTTCCTTTTATAAACCTCTCACGAAATGCCGTGGAGCAGGTTACTGAATTAAAGAAAATACCTCAATACAATGAAATGTTAGTCTGAGCTTTTGAATTGAAGTTGGCCCTGAATCAACCATTCTTTTTGATGTAAACAATGCTCTGGTAAATATGCCAGCTATTTATAAACATGCAGACCTTGAGTGATATAAGACAATGAGATTGCTCCCAAGCTAACCATTGTTGAACCTTCTTTAGAATATAGGGGATGTGTGACATCTTTACAGTAACTGTCACGCCATCACATCCAGGTGCAGCAACAGACAGACATCTCCTTTACTGAGAGATAGTTTTCTCTGTAAAATATCTGACCTTGTGGGTTAGATATTAGTTGATTGTTTATTGCTCCTTATTAGTCCCTGAAGCAAAGCATTTTAATTGTGGGAAGAGGATGCACTGCAAAACTCTTAGCAACAAAATAAATCTACCAGGTCACACTGACAAAGGAAAGCTTTAAGTGATAACATTGTCAATTAGATCAACGGTCTTTATTCACTTCTTATTGCTGCCTTGTGAGATTAGTTATTTGTTCTGTAACTTGCCTCTGACATTACAATCAGACTAGAAGATCTGTCAAGAATCACATAGATTCAGACTTTGCACAAAGGAACAGCATTTAACCTCATTGAGTATTCACCCCGACATAAGAAAGCAACTGTTAGTTGAGGTGGACGACCCTCTGGTGACTGCTAGATTTGATCATTATAAATCTATTTAATTCAAAAACACAGCTTGTTATATAAAGCACCTTATTACACAGTCTGCCTTACTGCTTGAATTTTTGTAAAAACTCCCATATTGTAAATCTCTCAGTTTGTTTTAACAGTATGAACCACGATTGTGGAATGCACTTTCCAAAAATAACATTTACCGCTGAGGGACTAACATGTGGCATATTGCTTGAAGATTTAATCAATTGCAGAAATCAGCAAAAAGTGCGAATCTGTGCACTAGCCTTTAATGGTTTCTATGCATGCACATCAAAATTTCTTTGCTCCTTCATAATTCCCAGTCTCACACTACTGAGAAAATATTCTGATTTGTCTTTCTCAGATCTGACATACGGGACGTCACATTTCCCCACCTTGAAGTCTATCTGTCAAGATTTCCCAACACCTACATAATATCTCCTTGTCACTTCCTAACTTTAAGCAGAGCGTAGCGTCTACAAGATGCTATGCAACAACTCTCCAAAGCTTCTCCGACTTTCAAAACTGGTAACCAATTGTCATTTAGAAAGACAAGGTCAGGTAATGCTTCAGAACACCACTGCCTGTACCTTCCCCTCCAAGCCATATACCATCCTGATTTGAAACTATATCACTGTTCCTTCACTGCTGCTGGTTCAGAATTCTGGGACTCCCTCCAGAGCAACATTAGGGGTGTAGCCACACATGCAAGGACCACAGCGGTTCAAGAAGTTAACTCAATTACACTTTCCTAATATCAATTAGATATGGGCTCAAATGTTATCCTAGCCAGAGATAACATCCCAACAAACTTTTTTTTAATGTTACCAGCTATTTATTAGCCCTAGCCTGAATGTTGCCCAGGTCTTTCTGCATTTGGACATGGAACTCTTTCATTATCTGAGGAGTTTACAAATGATGCTGGACCATTAGTGAACATGTCACTCTGACCCAAAGATAGAGAGAAAGTTATTATGAAGCGTGTGAAGGTGGTTTCACCATGAGTGCTATGCTGAAGAACTCAGAGCTCTTGTGGCACAGTGATAGCCCCCTACCCCTGCTTCAGCAGGCTTGACTTCAAGTCCCACCTAAGGTGTGATTTGATGTATCCAGGCAGACTGATTTTAAGGGATACATGTGGCACAGTGGTGGTGTTCCTGCCTCTGAGACAGGAGGGCAAGGTTCATGTCACATTTGCCCAAAGGTGTATAATAATATCCCTCAATAGTGGTCAGGGAAATATCGGTCCTGAAGAACTCCTACAGTGATGACCAACAATTAAGACGGTTGTCCTCCAAAATCACTTCATTTGAGATATTTGGGAGGACACTGGGTGATTACTGGGGACTGAACTAATGTACAACAATATGATAGAAAAGTAGATGATTAACATGAGATAATCATATTCATTTGAAGAGTCAATGCAGACTTGATGTGCCATAGAGCTTTCTTCTGCTCCGTAGCACTTCTGTGAATCACAAGGTTTTTCTTTGTGCAGGTATGACTCCATGGAGTGGAGCATTCTCCCTCAATTCCCATTGACTTATGTTGTGCTAAGGCCCCTTTATGATACACTCTATCAAATGCAGAATGGGTGTCACGGCAGTCCCAGTTAGGCAAGACAGTAATGAAGTCAGGAGCTCAGTGGGCCTGACGGAAACCAAACTAAGAAAACTGAGCAGGTTAATGTAGATTATCTTGCTCACACAACTGCATTACTTCCCAGTTTAGATTCACCGGCAAACTTTAATATACACAGGAATATTGCTGCTCCAAGTCATTAATGGATATGACTGAAAATCTCAGGTGCTGGCTTTGACCACTTGTAATGAAATATCTTAAAGGCTGGATAACCTTTAATTTTGTCTACCACAAGTCTACCTCTGTGCATCATCAAAGCAAATCAAATTTTTCAAAACAATTAACTTTAAGTCAAGTTATAATTCTCAGTAAAAACAAAAACTGTTGGGAGTGCCAAGCTGGCCTGGAAACACCTGTAGAGAGAGAACCAGAACTATCTTTCGCACCAAAACTGAAGGGAAATAGAGATGTGATCAGATTTATGCTGTTGAAAGGGGAAGGGGGAAACATAATGTCAAGATTTGGACAAGAAAAAAGGCTAGGAGAAATTAAGTTATGGAACAAAAGACAAAGGAAATGGGGGTAATGGTTATAGTACTGAAACAAGAGGCAGAACCTTACAGAGGCCTGAAAGACATGGGACATGGTGCGAAATGTCGTATAATCTGGCAAGCAATCCACAGAGATTTGTCTCGACCTTAAGAGCAACTCACGGTAGCTTTTCGCTAAGTGATGTATGTAGAGAGACAGGATTGTTAAGAATATATTCACTCAGCTCAGAACAATGAAGGGCATCTCATCAAAAGCTATAAAATTCTAACTGTTCATCTTAATTGTACATTTCACTGCAGTTTCCTACACTTCCGCCTGCTGTGACAAACTGTGACAAAGGAACTACATGCTGGACAACAGGCACAAACATCCAAGATATTCTCCATAGTCTCTGGCTGCAAGCACTCCACATTGGCATCTGTGTCCATCAGTCCCTCAGGATCCTCATGGAACCTCTCCGATCCACTTGCCCAATGTTTAGGAGGCACAGACAAGCACTGCAAGGTGCAACAGCAACAGGCATTGCGAAGCCACTGCAAGGACAGTTTGCAGCATGGACAGGCACACAGCTCAGGGATTGGACCAGGTTACACCCAGAGCTGCTCACTTGCTGTCTTTGCATTCACTCACCTATCACCTACCTGCATGCTGTCAGATCCCTACCCTGCCTTCCCTTATCTTTCTCTACCTTGCCCTGCCTTCCCAGTTATCACAGCTAATCAACCTAGCAGCATGCTATGCTGTCAGCAGCCTTCAGTCAAAGGTTGGATGGCCGTGTGTAATATCCACCTTACACCTGTACCACATGCTGGTGGCTAATGCAGTATGCCAGAAAGTCTTCAGGGAGCAGTCCTCACTGAAGTCCACGGAAGCACTTGTCTGCCTGGGGGACCTGGCACAATAAGTCAAGGTCAGCCTCTGACCTTGTGGATTTGCCATGATCAAGCATCCAGATGCTGCAGTCCAGGCCACGGTCAGACATACGGCTGCATTGTATCCAACCTGGGGCAAGGCGAACATAGTCAGGGATACATACAAGCATCAGTCTGAGGTCCAGGCACTTCTCATCCAGGGTTAGGTTACTCAAGGGGGTAGACAGTCTGTTCTGTCAAGAGAAGCTAGAAGTGGAATGGGATGGGGCAAAAAAAGCCTCCGCTGCAAGTAAGGGAGTTGGGAGCCTATTAGAAGGGATTGAGTGCAGACGGCTAGGAGAAGCAGGGAATGACGTTTGGGAAGGTGGGGCTGTGCAACTGTGCTTGGAATTGAAGAATAATACAGCAAAGGGTAGATGAGAATGGGGTAATTTGGGAGGGAGTGTTTGTCCGAAGGGGATTTTGAAAGGAGTTGCGGGGGGTGTGGGGCAGTGAATGACCACACTCCGTATGATCACCTCATATGCCAGGGGCTGAAGTGGCGCGGGGAGGTGGGGTTGGATGTGGGCAGCTGAAGGCTCAGGTAGATGAGTTGGATGGGGACTGGAGGAGTGTGACTTGGGATCCACAGAAAGAGGATCTATCAGGAAGGTGATCTCAATGTTTGTGATCACTTCGACTCAGGGGGTTACAAATTCATGCTCGAAGAGCATTCACTATCGTCTTCTATCATATTGGAAATCAAAGCTGTGAACTGGGGAAGAAAATGACTGCAACTACACCAGCGTGGGTGGGTTAAGTGCCTTGGTCCTTGAGGACCTATATACACCTTGATCATCTTCCTTTCACAGGCTGAAACAGACCCTCACCATTGACACCGATCCATGGTATGGCAGAACAGAAAAACCAGGAGCAGAACTAGGCAATTCAGCCCCTTGTGCCTGTTCCACCATTTAAATCATCTCACCTCAACCTCATCTTCATCTCCCTGCCCACTCTCCAGAACACTTCAACTCATTACTAATAAAAAAATCTGTCAATCTCCTCCTTCAATTTACTCAATGTCCTGGCATCCACTGCACTCTGGCATGGCGTATCCTACAGGTTCTTGACCCTTTGGCCTTTCAGCAATAAATAATAAAATTTAATTTGCTATCCTTACTACCTGCTTTACCTCAGTATTAATTTTCTACAAAATATGCGCAAGGACACCCAGGTTCCTCTGCACTGAAGCAGTCTGAAGTTTCTCTCCATTTAGATAAGCTGCCATTCTCTTCTGACCAAAATGAATAGCCTCACACTTAACCATGTTAAACTCCATGTGCCAGATTTTTGCCCATTCACTTAACCTATCCATATCCATTTGGTAAGTTTCTTATTTCTTCATTGCAACTTACTTTTCCAAATATTTTAGTGTCATCTGCAAATTTGGCTGTAGTACATCGTACCGCTGCATCTAAATCATTAATGCAAGTGGAGCCCAAAGACCAAACTAAGTGTAACCTCCCCTAGTTACATCTTACCAACTAGAAAAATACCAATTTATCTCAACTTTCTGTTTTTTACAGCTTAGCCAATCCTCCATCCAAGCTAATATATTACCACCCCCCCAACTCCCCTGTGATCCTACATTGTGCAATTACTTTTTGTGTGGCATTGCCAAAACATAGAAGAACAGAAGAAAGGAACAGGAGTGGGCCATTTGACCCCTTGAGCCTGCGATGCCTTTCATTATGATTATGGCTGATCATCGAGCTTAATACCCTAATACTGTACCCCCGCCCATATTTCTTGACCCTTTAGCCACAAGAATTACATCTACCTCCTTCTTGAAAGTGCATAATGTTTTGGTCTCAACAACTTTCAGTCGTCGTGAATTACACAGTCCAACCTCTATCTGGGTGAAGGGACTTCTCCTCATCTCAGTCCTAAAAGGTTTACCCCTTATGCTTAACTCTGGTTCTGGACTATCCCACCATCAGGAACATCCTTGCTGCATCTAGTCCTGTTGGACGGAAATGCCCTCTGGAATTGTAGATATTTTACATCTACAGGGTCACTATGAACCGCCTTGCCGTCATGTTCAAAGAAACCTAGCAAATTAGGCAAACTTAATTTACTCTTCATACAACCATACTGATTCTGGGATTGTGTTTTAACTTTCCAAATATCCTATTATTACATCCCTAATAATGGATTCGAACAATTTCCCAATGGCACATATTTCCTAATTGCTGCCTCTCTCCCTTTCTGAATAAGAGAATTATATTAGCATTTTTCTAATCCATTGTTTTTCCTGCATCCAGGAAATTTTGGAAACTTATAATTAATGAATCTAGCATCGCTGTTGCCATATCCTTAAAGACACTAAATGTAGGCTATCGAACCTTGGGAATTTGTCTGCCTTCAATCCCAATGATTTACTTAACACATTTTTCTCTAGTGAAGATGACTATTTTTCGTTCCTCCCTTTCCATAATTCTGTATTACCTCCTAATATTGGGATGGTACTGGTGTCATGCACCACAAAAAGTGAAACAAAATATTGATTGAGTAACTCTGCCATTTCTGCATTCGCCAATGTTAACTTCCTGGTTTCGTCCACTATAAGCCAATGTTTTCCCAGTTCCTACATCTCGGGTACATATGTTCAGATGTGGCCAATTTCAACAAAGGACCCTCCGAAATGTCCATCTTCTTCCTCAACCAAGGATTCCCCAGCACTGTTGTTGATAAGTCCCTCAACTGAGTCTGATCCATCTCCCACGCTTCCGCCTTCACCCCTTCTCTTCCCTCACGCAACAGCAATAGGTTTCCCCATGTCCTTACCTACCATCTCACCAGCATCAACAGCCAGAAGGTCATCAGACATTATTTCCGTCACCTCCAGCGAGATGCCACCACCAAACACACATTAGCTTCCCCTCCCTTGTCCACCCTTCCCAGGGACTGTTTCCTCCTGGACACCCTTGTCTACTCCTCCTTCATCCCCAACACCCCACTACAGCCACAGGGCACCGTTCCTTGAAATTGACAAAGGTGTAACACCTGTCCATTTACCTCCTCCCTCCCCAGTATCCAAGGGCCAAAACATACCTTCCAAGTGAAGCAATACATCATCTGAACTTCCCAGAATCTGGACTACTGCTTTCACTGCTCGCAATGTAGTCTCTATATTCAGGAAACAAAGGGTAGAATGAGTGACTGCTTTGCAAAATATCTACAGTCTGCTCGCAGAAAGGACCCTGAGCTTCCAGTTGCCTGTCACTTTAACACACCACCCTGTTCCCTGGCCAACATCTCTGTCTCTGGCTTACTTCAGTGTTCTGATAAAGCTCAACACAAGCTGGAAGAATAACACCTCATTTTCCACTTGGGGACACTGCAGCCCTCCAGACTCAATATCAGGTTCCATAATTTTAGGGCCTGAACTCTCCCATGTCCTAGACCCTAACCCCATACACCAGACCTTGTTACTATTACACACTGCCTATTGTTAGCCACTAAAAGGCCCCATTAACAACAATTCAGCCTCCCGGCAGGATCAATATCAATTCATTTGTGTGTCCAACTGTTCTTCTCTCTCTTTGGGCTCTATCCTATCGTTTACTTACTACCCTATACCCCTCTCTATTTTCTGCATATACACAAGATTTTCCCAGCTCCCATCCGTTCTGAGGAAAGGTCACCAGACCCGAAACATTAGCGCTGACTTATTTCTTTACAGCTGCTGCCAGACCTGCTGAGCTTTCCCAGTAACTTTTGTTTTTGTTCCTGATTTACAGCATCCTCCGTTCTTTCAGTTTTTATTCACTTTAACTACATTTTCCTCTTTGTATACTTAATATCGGCTATCCAATTTTATATTTTGTTCTGGTTTTCTTTTAAATTACCTTTGCTCTTTTTACTAATTTTTAGCAACCTTTGTTGATATTTAAAATGTCCCAAATCATCTAGCCTGCCACTGACCTTTGCAATGTCTTATTTTGTTTCATCTTTACATTGTGTTTGACTGCCTTGTTTATCCGTAAATGTTTTTTCCTCCTCTTGCAATCATTCTTCCTTTCTGGAATGCATTTTAATTTGGAGCAATTGAGTATCTCCTTAAAAATCTGCCACTGCTCATCCATTGTCCTACTTTTTAGTTTTTCCCACCCATTTAACGTTTAGGCAAATCTATCTTCAAGCCTGTGTAGTTATATTCATTTAGCTCCAGAATGCTTGCATCAGCATCCAGTTTATTGACTATCAACTAACTTTGAAATTCTAGCATACAATGATCACTCTTCCATAGAGAACCCCTTATTATGAGAGCATTAATTATCCCACTTTTTTACACAATACCAAATCCAAATTAGCTTGCTCGTGGTGGTTTCCACAAAATATTATTCCAAGAAACGTTCAATAAATTCTCCCTCAAGGGCTACATTGCCATCTTGATTAATTTGGCCTATATGTATCTTAAAATTACCCATGATTATTGCTGTTCCTTTCTTACAAGGCCCCGGTATTTTCTAATTTAAACTATACCCGATTGTGGCACTACTACAAATTATTACTACGAAGTAGTTTCATCAGTTTTCAGGCTGCAGGACTGCAATGAGCATTTTGGCCAGCATCAGCTAATTTTTACAACAAAAGTAATACTTTCATTTCATCATCACTTATCCAGTTTTATCAAAAACCACAAGGTGTTGGTTAAAAGTGTATCTTGATCATAATTTGAATCAATTTGATTGAGCTGCCAGTTACAAACAACCTGAAAGCTTTCCTGCTCCTATGATGCTGCATGGCAAGCTGTGTTCATCCAGTTCTACACCTTGTTATGTCACCATCACTGGTTGGCCAGTAGTTATTGCCTATTCCTAGTTGTCCTTAAGAAGGTGGTGATGAGCTGCCATCTTGAACCATTGCAATCAAGTTGCTGTAGATAGACACGCAATGCTGCTAGAAAGGATATTCCTGGATTTTGAACCAGCAACACTGAAGGCACAATTTCAAATCTAGATAATGAACATCTTGGAGGGGATCTTACATGTGGTGGTGTTCCCATGTACCTGCTGCCCTTGTTCTTCTAGATAGTAGTGGTCATGGTTTTGAAAGATCCTTTAAAAAGAATGTAGGATTCACTGATGGCAATGCCATTGAAGATCAAGGGGACATGCTTAAATTGTCTCTTGTTGGAGATGGGTATTGCCTGGTACTTGGGTGGCACAAATTGTACTTGCCTCATGTCATCCCAAATCTGGACATTGTCTAGGTTTTGCTGCATTTGTGCATGAATTGCTTCAGTACACGAGGAGTTGTGAGTGGTACTAAACATTGTGCAATCATCATGAACGTCCCGACACCTGACCTTATGATGGAAGGAAAGTAATTGATGAAGCAGCTGACGATGGTTGAGCCTAGGACACTATCCTGGTGAACTCCTGGAGAGATGTCCCGAAGCAGAGTTAACTGATCTCCAACAACCACGACCATCTTCCGATGTGCCAAGTATGTTATCAAGAAGCAGAAAGGTTTCTCGAATTGCAGAATGTGAAAGGCTGTATCTATTGGGTGGTTCACACCCAAATTACAATAACATTCTAACAATACTACAAAGTGCGTTATTAAGAATCCCTGGTAAAATCATACTCATTTTCTATTTTATTGAAATTGTGACAAATAGTATCAGAAGCGGCTGCAATTAATTCAATTGGTTAGCCAGTGAGCATGTAGATAAGAAAAACACAATGAGCATATGCTACAATTCTCATTTCAGCATAAGTAGACTTTGGGCTTGCCACATCACGTTGTCCTAGACATAAACCATATTTTAACAATCCTCAAATAATCCCAGACCTACCTGGAGAGGTAGTGTTCAAAGAAAACCTAGGAAGCTTGTGTTGTTCTTATTATGATGCCATGAACACACAAGGATAAGAGGAGATTGTATAAAGGGGTAAAACCCTTCAAATAATTCAGTAAGTTACCTTCAATGATCTTTCACAGAGTGAAAAAGAGGTTGCATTCCTCTCTGATTTCTGTGCTATATTTAGTATCCAGGATGACAACCTGATCTTGAGGAAGACTGAGCTACTGAGGGCATTGCAAAAAAGCACAGAAAAGTCAAACAATAAAAACCATTAATAGAAATGCTGATGCCTCATGAAGTGTTTGATTATCAGTTGTCTTGGAATTAAATCAATTTATTTTAGAGGATAATGATTTTATTATAACTGTCAATTAATATTCAAGTTATTAGTAGCTGAATATTTGGATAACACAGCAGCAGAGATAATAATAACAATCTCTAATGTCAATTTGCCATTGAAGATTACATTTTTGAAAAACATTGCACAATTTGCTCTGAAGAATTCAAGGCATTCACAAGAAAGTGAAATTCTAATCATATCCAATTAAATTACATCACTTAGAATGTTCAGAGACAAATGGAAAATGGAACAAGCAATTGAGCAATAAATTATCACAGAAAATATGGGTTGGTGAATAGAAGAACTCAGAGGCCACAGCCTCCAATAGGAAATTTACTTATTTAAAGCACTGACAGGGGCTTGAAAGGTTGAACAGCCCCCTTCTGTGCCATAATGATACAATGATTCGCAGTAAGTTTCAGAAACTGTCATTCTTCTATAGGTTACAAACTCAGAGGAGAGAAAAAGTGAACACATTTGTCACATGTCACATGATCTGATAGACACTGTGTCAAGTTCCATTGATCCATGCATTTACATCCAACATGCATTTCCTGTGAAACCTTTGTACAGATAGATCACTGTTGAATACAAACTGTGATCATTCAGTTAGTGGAATAATGACCAACATGTTTAATTACAATGCATGTTATATCAATCCGATTACAGTATAGATTACATATATTGCCTATATTCCATTAAAACATTTCCTGACACTGTGCATTACGCCGAACTGAAGACCTTCTCCATTTATCGTTCACATTGGCTGACTTAGGCTATAGGCCTCTCCTCAGCAATGTAGCCGCAGGCCTCATAGTATACCAGTTTATGATATTCACTTATGGTCAGATCCTTGCCCTGGAAGATCAACAAACCAGAGATGAAACGACAAGCACCTTTTACAGAGTCAATGGCCTTTCAGCAATCATTGATGGTTGTTTCAGTATGTGGCCTTGAGGGCAGTTTTTAGAGCACAAAGTCTTTTGTTACTTATTTACTCAGGATGAAACTTGACAAAATCACAACTTCACTTGCCACATATTCTTTGCCTAAGCACCTTGTAGAAAAAGATGGGTGACGGTCTCTGGAGATTAAAAATAGATCATGGCCGTAGAGACATGATATAGAACCTTCCAGATGTAGTTCAGAACATGTACAAAACATTGCCTCTTGCTTGATAGCTACTTAATCTGTGGCGACACAAAGCTTTGCTGAGATCCTTGTGATGCAAATATCAAATATTCGAATGAACTGATATCCCATCTGCCCCCAATGTCATGAAGGATGTGCCTAGCCATGTTTCCACAACATGTTTCCTTCACAGGGACCATACCTTGCAGAAAATCAAATTTAACCAGGAGTTGATCAGACAGTGGTAACAATCCTTAAGTGCCTTCAGTACAAGATGATAGATCTTGTTAAATGATTTACAAATGAGACGATCGAAGAACACTTCACTGCCAGAAATTTCAGAATGCACCAAGACACAAATTGAGTGGGGTGGAGAAACAGACCATTTGAAGAGGAAGAAAGGCAATACAATCCATTCACAGTACATATGAAATCAATGTCAGCTAAATATTAGCTTGTTTCAACAAACAAGAGACAGGGCTGTCAAAAGCAACTAAAATATTCAAAATGACGATGTATAGATGTTGCAGGAATTTCAGAATTCGAGGTCTGGATGAATTTAAACAAAGGAGATGTTATGTGGTAGCAAGCACAGAAATTGATAAGAGAAACTGAGTAGGCTTGGCAGCAACTGTGGAGAGAGTACCATGGCTAATGTTTTGAGTCCAGTATGACTGTTCTTATTTTGTGACCGTCTACTTGCTTCAAATGTTCTTTGTTGATTATGTATGTTCTGATGTTCTTGACCTTTTGCTGAACACTGGAAGCGGTCTATGCTTAATCTGTTCATTACATTCTGAGCGATTTACTAGATTATTTTCTTACATATATCTGCTCAAACCATGTGGTGTTGTCTATGCTTGGGCACTTCGACCAGGTTATGTATTAAAAACACTTTAACCAAGTGCTTTTGTCTGTGAGATGGACAAGGGGACACAGAATTTGGTTGGTGGTTCAACTTGATTTTATTAACAAAGTCGTCCTTATTGAAAATCCTATGTTCACAATATTTACTCTCTATGTGGCTCTGCCCATCTGAGAAATGATGTTATCCGCAATGATCCATGTGTTTGAGTCTGACCATCGGAATCTCCTTCCTCTCCAATGTAGGGCTGGCTCTCTTCCAAGAAGGTGGGTCTCGCAGGTCAGGTAGGGTCTTCTCTTGTGTCTTCTTGGGTTGCTGCACAGTCTCCCACCACAGATCTTGCTATGAGTCTTCACTGAAAGTCTTCGCCGAGTATTCGCTGCATCTTTACTGAACCTTTACTGATGGTGTGGCATCAAGGTGTATGTTCTTATTCCCCATTGCCCCTGCTCTTCCAGGAGATTCTCTGGCCTTTGTTAGCGGGGTCATGAGTTGGGTTCAAATTATCCTATGGAGTCACTCCAACACGCTTCACTGTTGCCATGGTTGGGGGTGTAAAGAGCACGTCCTCTAGAAGTCAAGGTGCTGGGATATCTGATTAAACATTCTCTAATATAAAGCCCTTGAGATTGTTGTAACTCAATCCCCTGAACTTTTGTAACCCCCTTGATCCTGGTCCAGCCGACAGCTGCTCGGTACTTTCAATTTAATTTGGCCAATTTTCTGTCAGGCCTGGTTTCTCCAGCTGTCGTTCAATTTATAATGCCCAAGTTTGACTTGACCACAATGGGCTTTGCTATATTAGCAGCCATTCCTTCAGTTTGGCTGCATTGTTTCTATCTCCGTCTCTCTGTCCCGCTCTCTCGTCCAATCAAAGACCCTCATTAAAGTTCACCTTTTTGGATAAGTTTTTGATCATTCCTTCTAATATTTTCCCATTTACCTCTAAATCATGTTTTATCTAATTGTAGCTTACTGAAGTACCTTGGAATTTTCTCTGCCTTAAGCAAAAGCAGGTTATTAGAATAGTGGGAGTACAGTAGTGATAGTAATATCAGCAAAACCTTACTCTGTGCGCGTGTTATTAGAATACACCCCAATCTTCCACGTGATTCCCCTTTCCTAAAACCAGACACCTTGCACAGTCTTTTTCCAGGCAACATCTATTCTGAATTGATGGTTTTCTGCTGGCAAGATGCTTTCTGTGATCTTAAGAGCTAACCATTTTTCTATGAGGAATTAAGATTTTGAAAATGTGTCACAAACTGTGCTTTTGTCACAGAATCTTAAAATTGTTTCTCAGAGTGTCTCAGAGGAAGGCAGCTAATTAAATAATTTTTTTGAGGAACAGAGAAATAGCATAGAAGGACTGTATTATTGAGCTGAAATACCTAAAATTTATGTCAGAAATTTCAATATCAGTGAGGTGAAAGACAGACCCTACCGGTGCAGTGCCCATAATACTCCCTCATCTCTAATTTCCTATTGATTGGGCTTATTGATTTCTACAAAACTATCATTTGATGTACAAGATATATCTTTCCATCTATATACTCTTATTCAAAACAAGTTAAAAACGGAGTTTATTCCAACAAAGGCTAAATAATTAATGAAGTCTTCGCCCTCACTTCCATCATATAAAGGAAAGTATATGGTAAAATATGTTGATTTTCTTCATCTAGCGCAGTTGAAGTGTTCTAAAGCACTTGCAACGATTGAAAGAATCGCAAGGGTTATAAATTCAGAGATCTTATCCAGTGCTAAGACAGATCATTTGATAGGAATTCGATATCTTTTTCGTTGAATTTTACTTGATGGAGAATGCTTTAGTAAAGTTAATTGAACAGGACAGGTCAGTGCAAATCTTACCCGGTTTAAAATCTTCTATCATATGTAATGGCATGCCTCTTGCCTGTGCTGAGCTAATCTTTGTAATAACTCCTACTGTTACAGAACTCATTTAAAGACTTGGATCTTAGTCCATGTTTTATAGACCTGGCTAAAATTAAAAGGCTTTTCGTGTCAGAGTCACATAATTATTTCAAAAATTCTCAATTTCAATGTGACCTTGACAGCTTGCTTGATTTTCCGTAGGGACTTAGAGCAGCTACTCTCCTTTGATAAGGATAAATGGAGTCTACAAATGACTTTACTTTGCTTGGATAAGCAAATTATTCTTCGATGTTGAGGCTTCGACATTTCCCTTGGTATGGCAGGTCATATCATTTGAAACGTGAGGGCGAAAACAGACCTGGTATAAAGTTAAAGATAGATGAAATGCCTTTGAGAAAATGTGGTCATATTTTTACATTTTAATGAAAAATAGTTCAACTGGAGTATCCATCTCTGAAATCCCAGCCTGTGGCATGAATTCAATATGTAGGATATAGGGTGCTTGAAAGGTTAGGTAAAAAACAGCATTATATTTTCAGCACGTTTACAAAGTTAAAAAATTGATTCCATGGGTTAATTATATAAGTTACAAATTAAATAAATTACATCTACTGTATAACATCAGGTAAAATGTCTTATTTAAAATGGGAAGCATGTGCAGTATAGTTGACAAGTGCGATGTGCTCCAAATCCCTTGAACAAAATAGGCCAATGTTCTGACCTTAGTCATGATTCGATGACGTTAGATCTTATTAATGGTCTTTTGAAAGTTCATGTATATTATTTCCATCACATTACCTTTTGTTACCCTTTCTGTTACTTGCTCAAGTAATTCGAGAATGCAGATCAAGTATGACCTTCCCTTTTGAAATCCTTGCTGACCAGTCCCTTTATTATATTCTTGATTGTTTCATGGTTTTCTGTGACATCTTTGAGCAAAGGTTCCAATTGTTCAGATAACTGATTTAAAGCTAATTAGTTGATATATCCCTGGATTTATTATCTGCATTTTTTTGAATAGCGAAATAACATTAGTTATTTCCTTCACTGTTGAATTGCTACGTTGTTTTTATTCACTAATGAAATGGGTCTATTGGTGGCAATGTCAACACCCATTGCCCATTCCTAATTGCTATTGAAAACATGATGAGACACTTCTTGAATCACTGCAGTCCACACAATGAAAAGTACTCCCACAGTGCTGTTTGACAGCAGTAGTGAGATAATGGCAATGTCACTGGAATAGTTGTTCAGCAGTTCAAGCTAACACTTTGGGAACAAAGTCTCAAATCCCAGCAAAGCAGCTAGAGAAATTCAACTGATATTTAAAAATAAATCTGGAATTGAAAGTTAGCCCTAATAATGGTGACCATTAAACTATCACTGATAGAGAATACTATCTGGTTCATTAACATTCTTTAGGGAAAGAAACATGCCATCCATACCCAGACTGGTCTACATGTAGTTTCAAGCTGTGGCCGTGTGCTTGCTTCTTATAGTGATTGGGACCAGGGTGACCCATTAACTATATGGTTCTTGATTAGGGTTGTTAACCTGGGCTAATCAGGAAAGCCTTAGCTGCACAATGTAACCAGGAGATTAGAATCTCTTCAGGTGGGGTCTGGCTCCGAGCAGGTTGTCCACAGCCAGTGTACTATGCACTAATAAATAAAGGGTGACTTGGTGATGTGACTCAGTTTCTGTACAGTTATTTGAGGGGTGACGGGAGAAAACAGGACGCAACTGAAGAACACGTTTGCTTGCAGCTGTCGTCTTGGAGTTGGGGTAAGCATTTCTGCCTCTATTGGAAGGCTTGACTCATTGATCTGGGACTGCAAGCCATTTTAGTTGCTGCCTGTATGCTGACTCAATACAGCAAAAGAGCCCAAGAAGGCTTAACATGAGTAGGAAAACTCGGAGGTCGGATCTGAGGAGAGTGCACATCCTGGAAAGTTCCCCTAAATGGGGATTGGTACAATTAAATTGCTTAATGATACTCAAATTGGAGACAATTAATATTAATGTTTCACTTTAATGATCACCCCTCAGTTGATACTGGCACAGCTGTATCTGTGGTTGCAGAATCTACCTTTAACAGGATTTGCTCAGGACACCAATCTTTGAGCTTACACAAGACCTCAGTCAGACTGAAAACATACAGTGGGGAGTTATCGCAAATTAAGGGACTTCAGTCCCAGCCTCTTACAAGAAGCAGTTGGTGCAGTTACCACTGATGGTAAAAGGCTTGGGCCCAAGCCTATTGGGGCAGAATTAGACGATAAAAATTCACCTTGATTGGGTCAACATTGTTTTCAACTGGAAAATAGCTGCCTCAGTGAAGTGTCCGAGACTATTAAAGTGACCAAAGTCACTTCACATGTTGACCAAGAAGTAATTCTGAGATTTGCGAGGTCTACCGTCAGCCATTTGCCTCGTGGGCAAAAGTAGAGGCAGAAATCAGGAGGCTAGAGAGAGAAGGAATCATCAAACCAGTGCAGTGTGTAGAATGGGCAGCACTGGTCATACTGATTGTGAAACTTGATGGGTCAGTTCGCCTTTGTGGGGATTTTAAGCAAACGGTAAACTGTTTCTATCAGCTGGATAAGTTGGCAGGGAGGGCCTGTCCTTTGCAAAACTGGATATGAGCTACACCTACCTGCAATTGCAACTGGATGAAGAGTCCCAGAAGTATGATACAATTAACACCCAAAAGGGTTTATACCAATATACAAGGCTGCCATTTGGGGTATCATCAGCCTGCACCCTTTTCCAGCGGGCCATGGAGAACATTTTACAACGTCTACCCAGATTGCCATTTATCTGGGTGATGTATTAATGACAGGGATGACCAATAAAGAGCTTTTGGAAAACTTTGACATGGTGCTTAAACATTTCTGCCAGGAGGACATACACCTTAGAACAGAAATGTCCAGACACCCCAGGCAGCGATCTCAAGAAAAGGCATTTAGGGAATGTCTATGAGATGACTTTTTTGAGCAGCTTGTGATAGAGCCCACTCGGGATTGTTGGAGTTGCAGATAGTGAGGAGGATTGTCAGAGGATACAGCAACATATCTATCAGTTGGAGGCATGTGTAGAAAAATGGCAGATGGAGTTTATTCTGGACAAATGCATTTTGGAGGGTCAAGTACATTATGCAGTGATTGGCAGAACCCTTAGGAGTCATTTGCGCAGAGGGATCTGGATATGAAAGCCCATTAATCACTGAAGGTGGCAGTGCAGGTGGATAATGTAGTAAAAATCATTTATGGCAAGCCTGCCTTCATTGGAAGGGGCATTGAGTACAAGGATAGACCAGTTATGCTGCAGCTTTATAGAATTTATTTAGGCCACAATTGGAATATTGCATATGGTTCTGGTCACCACACTACCAGAAGGACATGGATGCTTTAGAGAAGTTACAGAAAAGGTTTACCAAGATGTTGCCTGGTATGGAGGAGTTTAGCTATGAAGAAATGGTGGATAGATTGAGTTTGTTTTCACTGGAACACAGGAGGTTGAGGGGCAACCTGATAGAAGTTTATATGGTTGTGAATGGCATGGATAGTGTGGAAAGTATGAAGCTTTTATCCCAGAGAGCAGGGGTCAAGTATGAGGGGACACACATTCAAGGTGCGAGGAAGGAAGTTTAAAAGAGTTGTGTGAAGCAAATTTTTCACACAAAGGGGGCTGAGTGCCTGGAACATGCTGTCAGAGGAGGTTGTGGAAGCAAATACAAGAGCAGCTTCAAGAAGCACTTAGATGACTACATGAAGAGGAAGGGAACAGAAGGATATGGATTCTGTAAGTGAAGACAGTTTTAGTATGGAAGGGCAAAATTTGTCAGTACAGGCTTGGAGGTCTGAGGGGTCTGTTGCTGTGCTGTATTGTTCTTTACTCTTAGAGAACAGACAGTTCTGGATTTGCTGATGTGTAACAAGGCAGATTTGATTAGGGAGCTTAATGTGAAGGAACACCTGGGGACATTTATCATTATATATTATATGATAGATTTGACCCTGCTGTTTGTGAGTGAGAAGCTGGAATCAGAAGTAACAGTATCACAATTGAGCAAAGTTAACTACAAAGATATGAGGAAGCATCTGGCCAGAGTTGATTGGAAGTGGACACTTGCAGGGAAAATTAGCAAAAATGGCATGAATTTCTGGGAGCCATTCATGTGGCACAGCAGAAATTCATCCCAAGGGAGAAGTAACATATTAATGAGAGGAGGAGGCATGACTGATGAGGGAAGTTAGGGACAGCATAAAAACAAAAGAAAAAATATGCAATGTGGTGAGCACTAGTGGTAAGCCAGAGCATTGGAAAACCTTTAGAACTAGCAGAGAATGACAAGAAAATCAATAAGGAGGAGGAGATGAAATATGAGGGAAAGCTATCAAAGAAGATTGCAAGAGTTTTGATCAATATCGAAGAGTGGACATTGGGCCACTGGAAAATGAGGCTGGGTTAGTAGTAATGGAGAACAAAGAAACAGTGGAAGAACTGAATAAGTACTTTGCATCAGTCTTTACAGTGGAAGGCACCAGTAGTATCCAAGAACTTCAAGTGAATTGGGGACAGAGGTGATCACCCAAACAATGTGAATGACGCACCAGAGTTCTGAAAGAAATGGATGAGCAGATCAGGGAGGCATTGGTGGTGATCTTTCAGGAATCACCAGAATCACGGAGTATCCCAGTGGAATGGAAAGTGGCAAATGTAACACTCCTGTTTAAGAAGAAAGGGAGACAGAAGACAGAAAATTATTGGTCAGTTAGCTTCACCTCAGTTGGTAATATTTTACAGCCCATTACTAAGAATGAGACTGCAAAGTACTTGGACATATATGGTAAAATAGGGCGGAGTCAGCACAGCTTCATCCAGGGGAGGTCATGGCTGATAAATCAGTTAAAAGTCTTTGAGGAGGTAAAATGCAAGTTACTCAAAGGAGAGCTGTGGACATGCTCGACTTTGGATTTCCAGAAGTCCTGTGACACGTACTATACAGGAGGTTGCTGAATAAGATAAGTTGCCGTGGTGTGAGGGTGAAGGTAGTAGTATGGGAAGAGGACTGGCAGTCTGGCAGAAGGCAGACAGTGGGGATAAAAGGGTCTTTTTCAGGATGGCAGCCAGAGGCTAGTGGAAGTCTGCAGGGGTCAGAGTTGGGACCACAACAATTCATGCTATGCCTCAACAATCTAAGGAACTGAAAGCATTGTTGCTGAGGTTGTAAATGACTGAAAGCTGGGTGGAGGGACTGGTAGTTTTGAGGAAACAGGGAGAATGCAAAAGAACTTGGCGGGGCTAGGAGAGTGGCCAAAGAAGTGGCAGATAGAATACAATGTGGGACAGTGTGAGATTATGCACTTTTGTAGGAAGAGCAGTGGCATAGACTATTTTCTAAATGGGGAAAGGATTTGGAAATTTGAAGCAACAAATGTCTTTGGTGTCTTATTTTAGGATTCTCTTAAGGTTAACATGAAGGTTCAGTTGATATTTAGGAAGACAAATGCAATGTTAGTATGCATTTCAAGAAAACTTGAATACAGAAACAAGATGTACTACCGAGGCTGTATAAGGGTCTGGTCAGACCGCATTTAGAATATTGAGAGCACTTTTGGACCCAGTATCTAAGGAAGTAAGTGATGGCCTTGGAGCAGGTCCAAATAAGGTCTACCAGAGTGATCCCAGGGCTCATCATATGAGGAGAGATTGAGCATTCAGGATCTGAACTCAATGGAGTCTAGAAGTGTAAAGGGGTTTGTTGTTAAAGCTTTCAGAATACTGAGAGGCCTAGATAAACTGGAACAAAAACAAAGTTGCTGGAAAATCTCAGCAGGTCTGGCAGGATCAGTAAAAAAGAAATCACTGTTAATGTTTCAGGTCTGGTGACCCTTCCTCAGAATTGATGACATATGGGAAAATTTCGGTTTATCTTCAGAAGATATGGACGGGGATGGGGTAGGGGGTAAACGATAGGATAGAGCCTGAAGAGAGAGAATAGCAGTAGGATAGACAAAGAAGTTGATAACAATCTGGCTGGGAGGGTGAATAGCTGTTAATGGGGACTGTTAGTGACTAATAGTAGGTAGTTTGTGTAGCGGCAGGCTATGTGGTAACAAGGCCTGGCACGTGGGTTGGGGGGCTGGGACATGGGAGAATTTAGGCCCAAAAATTATTGAACTCAATATTGAGTCCACAGGGCTGTAGGGTCCCCAAAAGGAAAATGAGGTGCTGTTCCTCCAGCTTGCATTGGGCTTCACTGGAACACTGCAGCAAGCCTCAGACAGAGGTGTTGGTGAGGGAACAGGGTGGTGCATTGAAGTGACAGGCAACTGGAAGCTCAAGAGATCACAGGAACTTCAGGTGCTGGAGAATCTGAGATAACAAGGTAAAGAGCTGGATGAACACAGCAGGCCAAGCAGCATTAGAGGAGCAGGAAGGTTGACATTTTGGGCCTGGGCCCTTTCTGAAGAAGGGTCCAGGCCCAAAACATCAGCCTTCTGCTCTGCTGATGCTGCTTGGCCTGCTGTGTTCATCCAGCTCTACACCTTGTAATGTCTTAACTGGAAGCTCAAGGTCTTCTTTGTGAGTACAATGTTGATGTTCTACAAAGCTGCCACCCAGTCTAAGCTTTGTTCCCCCAGTGTAGAGGACACCACATTGTCAACAGCGAATGCAGTAGACTAGAATCTAGGAAATGCAGGTGAAGTGTTGCTTCACCTGGAAGGTATGTTTAGCCCCTTGAATACTGGGGAGGGAGGGGGTAAGTGGGCAGGTGTTGTACCTTCGCTGGTTACAGGGGAAGGTGCTGTGGTGCTGTGGGGTGGTGTTGGGGGTGAAGGAAGTGTGGACCAGGGTGTCCCGGGGGAATGGTCCCTGGGGAAGGTGGACAGGGGAGGGGAGGGGATTATTTGTCTAGTGCTTGCATTTCATTGGACGTGATGGGATTTTTTTCTTTATTCATTCACGGGATGAGGGCATCGCTGGCGAGATAGCATTTATTGCTCATCCCTAATTGATCAGAGGGCAGTTAGAAGTAAACCACATTGCTGTGAGTCTGGAGCCACACATAGGCCAGACCAGGTAAGAATGGCAGTTTCCTTCCCTAAATTACTGAACCAGTTGGGCTTTTCTGACAATCTACAATAGATTCACAGTCATCATTGGATTCCTAATTCCAGATATTAAACTTGAATTCAAATTCCACCGTTTACCATGGCAGGATTTGAACCCACCTCCCCGGAACATTATCTGGGTCGCTGGGTTAAAAGTCCAGCAATAATACCACTAGGCCATTACCTCCCCTAAATAGTGTCTGATGATCTTCTGGATGTGGATGCTGATGGAATGGTTGGTAAGGACAAGGGACAACCTACCACTGTTGCAGGAGGGAAGAGATAGAACATAGAACATTACAGCGGAGTGCAGGCCCTTCGGCCCTCGATGTCACGCCAACCTGTGAAACCAATCTGAAGCCCATATAACCTACACTATTCTATTATCATCCATATGTTTATCCAACCACCACTTAAATGACCTTAAAGTTGGCGAAGGTAGGTGATGGGTTGGACCTGGTTGAGGGCCCTGACAACAATAAGGCTGCAGAGTCATCAGTTGGGGGACAAGGTGGGCATTTCAGAGACTCCCTTGTTGAAGTTGGCCTCATCTGAACATACACGATGGAGACAGAGGAACGAGAGAATGGGATGGAATCTCTACAGGAAGCAAGTTCACAAGGATGTATAGTCCAGGTAGCTGTGGGAGTCAGTAGGTTTGTAATGGCTATTTGTGGCCAGTCTATCCACAGAAATGGAAACAGAGATGTCGAGGAAGGGAAGGGAGGACTCCGAGATAGGCCAGGTGAAAGTAATGGCAGGGTGGAAATTGTAAGTGAAATCAACAAACGTTTTTAATTCCAGATGAGAGAGGGAAGCAGCACCGATGGTATCATTGAAACATCAGAGAACGAGTTGTGATTGGTGGCCAGGATAGGACTCGAACAAGGAATGTTCCACATAGCCCATGAAGAAACAGGCATAACTAGGTCCCATGTGGGTACCCATGGCCACCTCTCCCATCTGAAGAAAATGAGAGGAATTAAAAGAGAAGTTGTTAAGGGTGAGGATGAGGTTAGCCAAGTGGAGGAGGGTGGTGGTGGGTGGGGATGGTTCAGGACATTGCTCAAGGAAGAAGCAGAGAGCCCTAAGACACTTCTGGTGGGGAATGCATGTATAAAGGGATTGCATGTCCATTTAAAAAGGAGGCAGCTGGAATCTGCAAACTGGAAATTTTGAAACCGACGTAAGGCATCAGAGGAATCACAGATGTACATGGTCAGGCACTGGGCCGGGGGGAGAAGGCTGAATCAAGATAGGAAGAGATGAGTTCTGTGGGGCAGGAGCAGGCTGAAGCAATGAGTCAGCCCTGACAGTCCTGTTTGTGAATTTTTGGAAGGAGGTACAACTGAGCTGTGTGGGGCTGGGAGATTGTCAGCTTGGAAGCAGCGTGGGGGAGGTCACCGAATGAAATGAGGTCAGTTATCATAGTTGGTACAATGGCCTGATGCACCATGGTGGGGTTATGGTCCAGAGGAAGATGGGAGGAGGTATCAGAGATGTGGCACTCAGCCTCTGGAAAGTAGAGGTCAATTTGCCAGACCAAGACAGCACCACCCTTATCAGCAGGTTTAATAATAAAGTCAGGGTTACATCTAAGTGCATGGAGTACAATCAGTTTGTAGGACGATAGATTGGAGTTTCGGAGGGTAGCAGAGAAAGTGAGGTGACTAATATCAAGACGACAGTTCTCAATGAACCAATCGAATGCAGGTAAAAGGCCAGAGGAAAAGATCCATGTGGAGGGAGAGTCCTGGAAATCAGCGAAGGGGTCTTGAGGACAGGGGGATGACTCTTGTCCAACAGAAGGGCATGGAGCTGAAGACGGCAGAAGAAGAATTTGAAGTCCTGTTGTGCTTAACTTTCGTTAAGGTGGAGATGCTGAGGAATAAAGCTGAGACCTTTGCTGTGTACGGAACGTTCAGCATCAGAGAGCGAAAGACTAGGAGGGATGGTGAGTACCTGGCAGGAGGTGGGGGTATTGGGGGAGGGGATGGAGTCAGAGGAAAGGGGAGGAGACAAAGGTTCCAGAGGGCAATGGGTGTTTCTGAGTTGATGCACCTTGTGAGCGTTGATGCCTGAAACAAAAACAAAAAGTTTCTTGTCAGTGCGACGAAGATGAAATAGGAAAGGGGAATCACGTGGCAGAATGGGGTGTATTCCAATAACACGCGCACAGAGTAAGGTTTTGCTGATATTACTATCACTACTGTACTGCCACTATTCTAATAACCTGCTGTTGCTTAAGGTAGGGAAAATTCCAAGGTACTTCAGTAAGCTACAATTAGATAAAACATGATTTAGAGGTAAATGGGAAAATATTGGAAGGAATGATCAAAAACTGATCCAAAGAGATGAACTTTAATGATAATAAAATGTGAGGCTGGATGAACACAGCAGGCCCAGCAGCATCTCAGGAGCACAAAAGCTGACGTTTCGGGCCTAGACCCTTCATCAGAGATGGGGTGAGGGTCCTGGAATAAATAGGGAGAGAGGGGGAGGTGGACCGAAGATGGAGAGAAAAGAAGATAGGTGGAGAGGAGAGTATAGGTGGGGAGGTAGTGAGGGGATAGGTCAGTCCAGGGAAGACGGACAGGTCAAGGAGGTGGGATGAGGTTAGTAGTTAGGAGATGGAGGTGCGGCTTGGGGTGGGAGGAAGGGATGGGTGAGAGCAAGAACAGGTTAGGGAGGCAGAGACAGGTTGGACTGGTTTTGGGATGCAGTGGGTGGAGGGGAAGAGCTGGGCTGGTTGTGTGGTGCAGTGGGGGGAGGGGAGGAACTGGGCTGGTTTTGGGATGCGGTGGGGGAAGGGGAGATTTTGAAGCTGGTGAAGTCCACATTGATACCATTGGGCTGCAGGGTTCCCAAGCGGAATATGAGTTGCTGTTCCTGCAACCTTCGGGTGGCATCATTGTGGCACTGCAGGAGGCCCATGATGGACATGTCATCTAAAACTACACTTGCCCCCACACCTCCTCCCTCACCCCTATCCCAGGCCCCAAGATGACTTTCCACATTAAGCAGAGGTTCACCTGCACATCTGCCAATGTGGTATACTGCATCCACTGTACCCAGTGTGGCCTCCTCTACATTGGGGAAACCACGCGGAGGCTTGGGGACCGCTTTGCAGAACACCTCCGCTCGGTTCGCAATAAACAACTGCACCTCCCAGTCGCAAACCATTTCCACTCCCCCTCCCATTCTTTAGATGACATGTCCATCATGGGCCTCCTGCAGTGCCACAATGATGCCACCCGAAGGTTGCAGGAACAGCAACTCATATTCCGCTTGGGAACCCTGCAGCCCAATGGTATCAATGTGGACTTCACCAGCTTCAAAATCTCCCCTTACCCCACCGCATCCCAAAACCAGCCCAGTTCCTCCCCTCCCCCTACTGTACCACACAACCAGCCCAGCTCTTCCCCTCCACCCACTGCATCCCAAAACCAGTCCAACCTGTCTCTGCCTCCCTAACCTGTTCTTGCTCTCACCCATCCCTTCCTCCCACCCCAAGCCACACCTCCATCTCCTACCTACTGACCTCATCCCACCTCCTTGACCTGTCCATCTTCCCTGGACTGACCTATCCCCTCCCTACCTCCCCACCTATACTCTCCTCTCCACCTATCTTCTTTTCTCTCCATCTTCGGTCCACCTCCCCCTCTCTCCCTATTTATTCCAGTTCCCTCTCCCCATCCCCCTCTCTGATGAAGGGTCTAGGCCCAAAACGTCAGCTTTTGTGCTCCTGAGATGCTGCTGGGCCTGCCCTCACATTTTATTATCTTGGATTCTCCAGCATCTGCAGTTCCCATTATCACTGAACTTTAATGAGGGTCTTTAATAGGACGAGAGAGAGACAGAGGGACAGAGATAGTAACAATGCAGCCAAGCTGAAGGAATGGCTGCTAACGTAGCAAAGCACATTGTGGCCAAGTCAAACTTGGACATTATAAATTGAACAACAGCCGGAGAAACCAGGCCTGACAGAAAATTGGCCAAATTAAATTGAAAGTGGCTAGTAGCTGTCGGCTGGCCCATGATGAAGGGGGTTACAAAGGTTTACGGGATTGAGTTACAACAATCTCAAGGGCTTTATATTAGAGAATGTTTAATCAGATATTCCAGCACCTTGACTTCTAGAGGACGTGCTCTTTACACCCCCAACCATGGCAACAGTGAAGCGTGTTGGAGTGACTCCATAGGATAATTTGAACCCAACTCATGACCCCGCTAACAAAGGCCAGAGAATCTCCTGGAAGAGCAGGGGCAATGGGGAATAAGAACATACACCTTGATGCCACGCCATCAGTAAAGGTTCAATAAAGATGCAGCGAATACTCGGCGAAGACTTTCAGTGAAGACTCATAACAAGTTCTGTGGTGGGAGACTGTGCAGCAACCCAAGAAGACCCAGGAGAAGACCCTACCTGGCCTGCAAGACCCACCTTCTTGGAAGAGAGCCAACTCTACGTTGGAGAGGAAGAAGGTTCCGATGGGCAGACTCAAACACATGGATCATTACGGATAAGTGATAATGGGAACTGCAGATGCTGGAGAATCCAAGATAACAAAGTGTGAAGCTGGATGAACACAGCGGGCCAAGCAGCATCTCAGGAGCACAAAAGCTGACGTTTCGGGCCTAGACCCTTCATCAGAGAGGGGGATGGGGAGAGGGAACTGGAATAAATAGGGAGAGAGGGGGAGGCAGACCGAAGATGGGGAGAAAACAAGATAGGTAGAGAGGAAAGTATAGGTGAGGAGTTAGGGAGGGGATAGGTCAGTCCAGGAAAGATGGACGGATAACATCATTTCTCAGATGGACAGAGCCACATAGAGAGTAAATATTGTGAACATAGGGTTTTTAATAAGGACGACTTTGTTAATAAAATCAAGTTGAACCACAAACCAAATTCTGTGTCCCCTTGTCCATCTCACAGACAAAAGCACTTGGTTAAAGTGTTTTTAATACATAACCTGGTCAAAGTGTCCGAAGCATAGACAACACCATTTCTGGAAATGGCTTGAAAACATACATGTCAGAAAATAATCTAGTAAATCGCTCAGAATGTAATGAACAGATTAAGCATAGACCGCTTCCAGTGTTCAGCAAAAGGTCAAGAACATCAGAACATACATAATCAACAAAGAACATTTGAAGTTTGAAGAACAGTCATACTGGACTCAAAACATTAACCTTGGTTCTCTCTCCGCAGTTGCCACCAGACCTGCTCACTTTTATTTTTAAACAATTTCTGTGCTTGCTACAAAATAACAGCTTGCTCATTTAAATTCATCCAGACCTAGAACACTCAAATTCCTGCAGCATCTACACATTGTAATTGTGAAAATTGTAGTTTTTTGTATCTCTTGTTTGTCAAAACCAGCTAATATTTAGCTGATATTGATTTCATATGTACTGTGAATGGATTGTATTCCCTTGCTTCCGCCTCAAACAGTGTGTTTCTCCAACCCACTCAATTTGTCTTTTGGTACCGATGGAAATTTCTGGCAGTGAAGTGATCTGTTAAAGGTCTTTAATAGTCTCATTGGTAACTCATTTAACAAGATCTATCATCTTGTACTGAAGGCACTTAAGGATTGTTCCCACTTTCTGATTAACTCCTAGTTAAATTTGATTTTTTGCAAAGAGGGTTCTTCAATGGGCAGAGGATATGATATGGTCCCTGTAAAGGAAACATGTTGTGGAAACATGGCTAGGCACATCCTTCATAACACTGAGGACAGATGGGAGGATTCAAAACATGAGCAATCAAACTTCAGTTGGTATCCATGTGGGGTTAGTCTAAGCCGGAGGCAGTCACTGAGGAATGTGATGCGGATGTGGAAACGGCTTCTGACAAATACCTGGTCAAGCACCAAGAGTGACAGTGAAATAAATGTCAGTGGGCAAGAAGAAAGATTGGAAATGAAATCCCGTGAGAGAGAGGAGCAGAACTTCTTCAAGGTTGTCATGCCTGGTAGAGATGTTGCAGTGAGTTAAATAATAAATAAAAACTGTAAGAATTGAGGCTGCTGTAAATCAGGAACAAAAACAGAAATTGCTGGAAAAGCTCAGCAGGTCTGGTAGCATCTGTGAAGAAAAAAATCAAAGTTAACATTTCAGGTCTGGCGACCCTTCCTCAGAACTGGTGGTAGCCGAGACAGCGTAGGTTTATCTGCAGTAAATAGGGACCAGGATAGGGTAATAGATATGATGGAGCAGTTGGATAGACAAAGGAGTTATTAATAATCTGGTTAGGTGGCTGATAGCTGTTTTGGGGACTGTTAGTGACAAACAGAGGAGATAAAGTGGACATGGAGGAGAATGTTCCATTGGTAGGAGAGACTAGGATCCAAGGCGCAACCTCATAGTGAAGGGACAACCTTTTAAAACTGAGATAAGGTGAAATTTCTTCAGCCAGACTGTGGTGAATCTTTGGAATTCATTGCCACAGAGAGATGTGAAGGCCAAGTCATTGAGTTCTTTTAACACAGACAGATAGACATTTGATTAGTAAGTGAAAGAAACTATGGGGACAAGGTAAGAGTTGAGAACATATCAGCCATAATTGAAATGTAGAGCAGAATGTGCCAAATGGTCTAATTCTGTTCCCCTATCTTTTGGTCTTTTCGGATGAGAAAAAGTACTGACCATTCAAGATGGGGATAGTTATTTGTAATAGATCTGAAAAAGTTAAATCAAAATATTTTCTTAACAGTATGAGATTGAAAACTGTTGGGGACCAAAAAGAATTCGATGCCCCTGTACACAAAGCATTAAAAGCTTGTGTAGAGTATTGCACTGTTTGCTGATTCCTGTCATTGATCAAGTTCTTAATGCAATACCACATGTATTAGTTCCACAGTAGTTGTGCTATTTTTAAAATGCAATTTCCATGCTAATAGCTCATATGCTAAAACAAGCAGAAAGATTTACTATATTAGAGATTCCACAAAGGTAATTCAAGGGACGTATAATAAGGATCTTCATATAACAAGCTGAGCTTTCAAATTAAATAGATTTATAATGATCAAGTCTAGGTGGCACCAGAGGGTCGTCCACCCTAACTAACTGTTGCTTTCTTATGTCGGAGTGAATACACAATGTGATCAAATACTGTTTCTTTGTGTAAGGCCTGAATCTATGTGATTCTTGACAGATCTTCCAGTCTAATTATAACGTCAGAGGCAAGTTACAGAACAAATAATCAATCTCACAAGGCAGCAATAAGAGGCCAGTAAAGACCATTGATCTAATTAAATATCTTAACACTTAATACTTTTCCTTTGTTGGCAGGATCCGGTAGATTTATTTTTGTTGGTATAAGTTTTGCAGTGCATCTTCTTCCCACAATTAAATGCTTTGTTTCAGCGATTAATAAGGAACTATAAACAGTCAATTAATATCTGACCCACGAGGTTTTACAGAGAAACCTATCTTTCAGCGAAGAAAACATGTCTGTTACTTCACCTGGACATGATCCATGACAGTTTCTATAAAGATGTCATACGTCCGCCATATTCTAATGAGGTTCCAACAATGGATAGCCTGGGAGCAATCTCATTGTCTTCTATCACTCAGGGTCTCTTTGCTTCCAACTAGCTGGCATATTTATCAGAGTATTGTTAACATCAGGGCTAACTTCAGTGCAAAAGCTCGGAGATCAGCATTTCATATTTTAAGTCAGAATCTAATAACTTCTATTCTTGGTTGGCCTGTATTGAATGCAACATCAAACTATATTCATGTATTTCCTTTAAATTACGAAGCTATTCTTTCAAGGATGACTACCAAGGAAAATTAAACACTGAGCCACGTAGTAAGGAGGTGGACAAAAGAAGTAAGAGGAGCCAAAGTACCCTAAAGTATGATACCTTGTCAAATCCTTACTGTCAATCCATATGGACCACATTCACTGCTTCCCCTTTATTTGACTTGCATATTACATCTTCAAAGAATTTACCAAGTTTAACCAGGCGTGATTTTGCATTCATAAACTAGTACAGACTATACTTGATCTTATAAGGGGTTTTAAATATTCTGCTATTACATTATTTATTGTAGGCTCAAACATTTTCTCAATATCTTATCCCCTTCCTAGAATCCTTCTTTCTCATTGGGTGTCAGTCATATCTTTGCTGTGAGCCATGAATTATTTTCTTAAATGCCTGCCATTGTTGTTCAATTATCTTTGCTGCTGAACTGTTTTCTCTGTCCATTCCATCAGCTTTGCCCTCATTCCTTTGTATTTACACATTTAAATTTAGCATAATTATTCCCAAAGATTCTACCTCTTAAACTTGATGTAATTTGATTGATGCACATAAGATACACTTGTGCTGCAGAGCTAGCCCTTGTTTTCCCAGCTAGTATTTGATTCAAGTCCCTGTTGGTCCAGAGGTGTGTTATCGTATATCTGAAGGAGCTGCTATAGATTCTGAGGCGTCTTGACTGGTTCTATTTGAAAAAGATGTCTGCCCCTCATGGGAGAATGTGGGGTGGCACGGTGGTTCAGTGGTTAGCCCTGCTGCCTCCCAGTGCCAGGGATCTGGATTCGATTCCACCCTTAGGCAACTGTCTGTGTGGAGTTTGCACATTCTCCCCGTGTCTGTATGGGTTTCCTCCAGGTGGTCCGGTTTCCACTCACGGTCCAAAGATGTGCAGGCGAAGTGGAGTGGCCATGCTGAATTGTCCATAGTGTTCAGGGATGTGTAGATTAGGTGGGTTACGGGGGAGTTGGATCTGGGTGGGATGCTCTGAGGGTCAGTGTGGACTTGTTAGGCTGAAGGGCCTGTTTCCACACTGAAGTGATTCTCTGAATCCAGATGACTGTTAAAGAATAGTTTGCTGATTTAGGAAAGAGGTAAGGAGATTTTTTTTTCTCACAGTGAGTCATGATTCTTTGAAGCTCACTTCCCAATAGGTGGTTGAGTAGAGTCCTTGAATATTATGAAGGCAGAAGTGGATGGGTTCTTGGTAAGCATCAGACTTTGATGTGAATTTGGAATAATCAGATCAGACAAGAGCTCAGTAAATGGCGGAGTTACTTGTTGGATGGGAGCTACTTAATACATCCTATTGTTCCTAAATTTGAGATCCAATTCTGATGTCATAACTTTGACAATACAAACTGTGCAGAAAGAGCAGGACAGTTTTAGCCTTACTTCAGGGTATCGAACTAAGAGAGAGCAGGAAAGAAAGAAACTTCAAGGAATATCCAGCCGGAGTAGTTTGAATGCACAAGCTATTGAATGGGCTTTAATCTTTTATTTCTGGAAACAAGTTCAGATAAATGATATATGCTTTCAATATGCAATGCTGCCTTCAATTTCATGTTATTTTGCTTAGTTTGCTTTACTTAAATCTGTTAAGCAAATCCAAAGCTTGATGATAATCACAGATTGTTTCTAAATAAGGCAAATTTAATGGGTTCGATAGCATCACTTGCATTTGCAGCTTTGAAATAAGCAACAAGCCCCGTGCCCTATCGTGTTGCAACATAGAAATAAAACTAAGCCTGAAAACGGAGACTTATATCTTATTCATTTTCAATTTCATGCTTTTGTTCTACCTACATTTCGGTCATAAACCCTGTGAAAATGTGATTTTCTGTTTTGCAATATCTAGATGCTGAATATCCAAACATAATTAATTTTTAAAAAATTATTCAATCCTATTCTCAGGACAGACCCTGCATTCTCCAGCTATTTATTTCATTGTAGTTAAGTAAAGCGTTCTATAACTTTCCTGATTAAACCTGTTAATTGTTTTTCTTCCCCAAAACTACAAATACTGTTCAGAACAATGGGCTGATTTTTAATTATTAATAATTATCAATAATGTTGTGATATTTATTTTAACAAAACATTATTCAGGTTCTTTTCAACTAATTTTTTTTATCTATGAGTTTGCCTGAAAAAAAAACTGAAATTGACACATTCAAGATACATACTTAACAAAAAAGATAATCTTCTTACCTTCTCAAGGATTGTGAGTATGATCAATGGAGAAGTCAAAGGAAATTTTCCCATGAAGTAGAAGCCAAAATTACAGTGAGAAGGAATATAACCCACTTTAAAATCTGGATTATGCATCAGAACTGAGGGCAATTCACTGGCCTGTTTGTATGATTGTAAATCCATTTAAGCAATAAAGATCAAAGCTGCTTTTAATAGCATTGAATCATAGAAGGGCAGAAATTGCTGTTGTATATATTATCGGAGGGAAAACAAAAGAAATCAAACCAAGTGCCGATCTCCACTGATTAAGTAAAAGCTTTAACGTGTGTGTTTTAAATGCGTTATTGCCTCTAATAATATCAACAATATTAACTTCTACACTGGAAAATTGTTCACTTGCTTAAGAACTCAAGTCACCAAAGTCTTATCGGACCATAGGGCTGCTTTGTCTTTACGGAGACAACTGGTGGTGGTTTAATCTAATGGTCACCCTGCCTCAGGCAAGGGGAAAAGGTTGAAAAGGAGAATCTTTCATGGTAACCTCAGCCAGTACAGGAATTGAGCCCATGGTGTCACTTTGTATCTGCGTAACAGTTGTTCAGCCAACTGAACTAAACTAATCGTGTGTATTAGCAGGAGAGAGAATTAAAAGTAAGAGATAATTAATTTTATTTTTCCGAAGAACGGCCTAGGCCCAAAACGTCAGCTTTCCTGCTCCTCTGATGCTGCTTGGCCTGCTGTGCCCATCCACGCTCTACACCTTGTTATCTTAAATAATTAAATGTGTAGGGCCTGAAACTTTCTGAGCCCATTTGCAAATTTGGACAGGTATTGATCTAAAGAGTTTGATGGAAGTTGTATAGTCAAGTGGAACCAAAAGAATCATGCCATCAAACCTGTGTGAAATCTGAGAGAGTTGAACATCTGATTATCCAAATTATGAACTTAGTATCAAAGAAGAAAGGCTCAAGGGGAAGAATCTCTTGAGTGAGGAATTCCAATAGCCTTCCACCCAATGACCTGGACAGAGGATGAATTTACCATACAGGACATTGAAATTACAAATGTGAAACCAAGTGGGAGATCCTAGCTAAGGTCATTGGCTAGACACACCCAGAAGTCAACCACTTCATAATCTCAATTGGTCTTTCTTTGCAGAAAGCTAATACATTTTTTTTGTTTGCAGGTCTCTTAGATTTCACCGGTGCGCTATACAGAAGACGTCATTGATATCCAGCCCTCTGCAACTAAACTGGTGAAGTGGGTTAAGAAGTTAAAAAGCTTTGCTTGTGATCCATCTTTATCTTTTTCCATGACTACCCTAAATCTTCCTCTACTTTAAATGGTAGATGATAGATAGCTGACGAATTTAAGCAGAGACACTTGCTTTAATTAACACCATGGTCAACTGCATGATAGCAATCAATATAGTTCACATACTAGACAGGCATAATTCTAAGGAACCATCACATGCTGTACTGAATGCATCTATTACCTATGAAGGGTAGTGTAGAACTCATAGTCTTCAATCAAAGACTGACATTGTGAGTTTGGGTGAACCAATGCAACTTCAACAATAACTCCCTCAGAACTATGACCTTATACAACTCCATCCACAGTCTAAAGTCCCCGTTGACTCCTTCTCCTGCTTTAGGATCCCTTTCTAACTCTAACCAAGATATTGGTTATCTTGGTATTTTTTTTTCGGATTAACACAGGTGAAGTGTTTTGAAATACTTTTCTGCATGAAAGAAATACCATAAATGTAAATATGTTAGTTTTTTTTCCTTCCTATATGCTGTGGTAATAAGCAATTACTTAATCGCTGAGTTGGCGACTTTCCTTTCTATATTCAACAGTTATGACTGTAGAATTCTGGTTTGCAATCAGTAATTTGCTGATTTTTAGGTAATTCAAATCACACCCTGGTTGGAGGCTGGATTTGTTTAGGGAATGTAATATGACAAAGGCAGTAGTCAGGTGTACAAAAAGGTAAGTATTATATGAGAAATAAAGGCAAATGCAACAAAACAGTGAATTTAGCACGACTATACAGAGGACAGTGATTAAATACACTATCAAATTAAACACTATTAGAGGCTAAACGGCAGTTTTAACCACTGAAACTTTAATCAGACTTACTAACCTTGGTGTTCCAGCACTGCCACCACCCACCTTCACCTGCTAGCTAGGTTGGATACTTTGGGGTCTCGAGAGTTTCAGCTCACCACCAAGGAAAATACAGGTATAACGTGCATCTGGTGGCTGATGTTCATGCTGTCGGTGTCTTCATTTGGAACAGGCGTGAGTCTGGAAGCTCCTGTTTGGATAGCGCTTGGTTAGCTTCCTCCTCTTGGATATCATTTGGTGATGATACCCTCGGTTTGCATTCCCAATTCAGTTGCTCTGTTCAGCCTCTGTGGCTCTTGGTTCTGATGCTGCTTCTTGGGGCTGGAGTGTGTGGGGAAGCTGTTTGCGCAGAAGTCGCTGTTGAAAAGGCTCTCCCTCTGGTGAGATCAGGCCTGGTAGTTCTACAGGTTGTGTGCTTCCCCCCCCCCCCCCACTAACCACCAAACCTGTGTTGCTGTTGTGTTTCTGGGCGTTCCCTTTGAGGTCAATTGGCTTCCTGAAGATAAGAATACTTGTAAATGGATTCTGATTGAAGTTGGATGCCCAATATCTCTGTGAATGAATACTGATTGAAGTTGAAAGTCCAGTATCTATATAAGTTCCAAAATATCTACTGTTGGGTACCCCAAAGTATAAAAGTTTGTGTCAATCTACTGTGTTAGATCTGGTTGATTGTTCTCTTGGAGTGGGGGTGTATATTGGAATTCCAGGCTGAACATTAGCCCCAAACTGAAATCATTCTGGCTTTGTGTGTATTTGTTGCAGGCTGAGGTCAGGCTTTTGTCCAGTAGTTTAGATGTGAGAAAAGCCCAGGGTCTTGTCCAGTATTTTAGATGACGGGAATTGTTGCTAAATCCTACAGTCTTTTTAAACTGCCCTTATGGCTTCCATAAATTATATTGACCGAAATCTTAGGAAGGCCTTTTTGCAGCAATGACCAGCTGAGAAGAAATGCTATTATAGATTCAGAAAGAAAAGAAACAGAAGTGTATATTTAAATGTTGCAGGTTAATTATTTCATATATCATTTTTAAAAACAGATCAAATCAGCAAGTTAAGCAGATCCATGTAAAAATGAAGGACAAGCTTACATTTAATCAGAATTGTAATGTTTGAAATATATTGACTTAAATCTCAGGTGATTGATGTATTTTGGTCCAGGAAGTGTTATTTTAAGTGTAGTCATCAATTTCAGGGTGATCTTTGAGCTGAAGGCTGAAATATTGATAGCATCTCACCAGTTCCTTAAGTGAATTGCATGTACCTTGTCCTTGGCACAGAACTTTTAGTCAATGATAAGCTGAACAAGAGACACACAATTGGTTTGAATGTAACAACAGTATCAATTGACTTAGCCTAGCGTATGAAGACCAGACCACTAATTGGAATCTCAAATAGGAACAGCACTGAACATGTATGGAAAATATTTTTCAAAAATGAGAGATGAAGGTTAAATTATATAAACATTATTAAAATGTGACAGTATAAATATGTTTGAAAATATGCTGTATTTGTTAGTCTCCCTTTCCACACAGTGATGCTTATCAAACTGACATTGACTTCTGTTTAATAGTCATTGCCTGTGACTTTTTCTGGAATAAAAATTATGACTGGAATATTACAATCTGCCACAAATGACACTTGTTATTCATAGAAGGAAATTTTAACATAGATCACTAAGCGAGGAAACTTAATAGATTAGGCTGAGTGCTGACTTTACACTCAGTCCAGTTTTAGTTTTTGACTTCAAAACACAGTAAAAGCGGATTGAGTATTAAACCAGTGTCACACCCAACCCGAAGCAGTTTGCTGGCTGTTAGGATGAGTTAAAATTGATCGTATTAAATGGCCTTTATAAACAATGGTTCGCCGTGTATGATTTGGTTACCATCAGTAAGCTAGGTTAAAATTGTTTCAGAGATAGTAGTAGGAACTGCAGATGCTGGAGAATCTTAGATAACAAGGTTAACATTGTCTTCAATTGTGGGCTTTTCAAAAGAAAACTTGGCAAAAGAAAACCCTACTTTCTTTCAGTGCTGTAGGAACTTTTGTGAAATGAGCTTGGTTGCCCCAGCGCCGATTTGGATCAGGTTCCAGCATGATCTCCAGTTTATCTGGAAAGGGGTAGGTAAAGGTTTGGGGTTTGGGTGGGGAGATTAGTGGTGGGAATATAGTGCTCGGTCACCTGGGACTGAGACAGGAGTCTTTGGGGCTTAGAGTGGAGGTGCAATTGGCTGTAATCACAATAAAAGGAAGGTCAACAAGCAAAGCTTGAATAGAGTAGGGTGACGGACAATCCGCTGGATTGAGAGAGGCCACCGGTGCTGAAGTGCAGAAAACAAGTGAAAAGTGAGGACAAGATTCACAGATCCTTTTACGAGCAGTATTCAGTGCACCTACTCTCCTGACTCTCAAGCAATGTCAAGGGAAATACCTTTTTGATGAGCTTCCACCTCTTACTGCCCCTTACAGGGAACTCCACAAAAGCTGCACAGTGAGTGGAAGCTTGTTTTTTAAAGTCTCAGTGTGTCGGCAGATCTAAATATAGGAGGGATTTCTACTCAAGAGTGGGGCAGGTTTTATTTCACACAATTTCATTCTTCTCAGATTTCTGAATATACATATGTGGATAAAATGTAAAATTTTATGAGCAGGAATGGAAGAACGCTCACCCACACCAACATCATCCGCAAACCTCAATGAGATTTCCATGTTAAACTTCTGGACAGGTGGACATTTCACTCTCTGCAACCCAGGAGCATTATTCAGCTTCTACTTATCCCCATTGTACCACCAACACCCAGCCGTGGAGGTGGCAGCAAACAGGACAAAGCCACACCACTCTTTTGCACCAGTTTTCTAGATCTATACATAAAGGCTGAGCAATGAGAGAAGTGCTTTTCCCTGGATATGATAACAGGAGTCATCCCGACCAACTAAGGCAACCTGGACTGAAGTAGCTGTGGAGGTCAGCACCCACTGGTGGCTAAAGACAACTTGGCTCCAGAATCACATTTGGATGAATGCTCTACTGCACTCCACCAGGCTAGACACCAATCAATGCTTGCTTCATGTGTGAGTTAACATTGTAAGTTTTCCAGTATGTAGGACTGTCTCAAGGAAGTTTGGATGCCAAGCACCTCCATGAGATGCCTCGTGTGTAATCAACATCTGTCACCTCATTGCAGCTACCAATGTAACTCTATTTGCACCAGAGTGATCAGCCTGTCTCCCACCCGCCAGGGTTCACACTTAAACATTAAATGAGCTCCAGCAGTCAGTGCTTCACTGATTTTCATCACAATAAGGAGAATTTGATAATTTTTCACCAAATGCTTGCAGGGGACAAAGACACAGCCACAAAAGAAGGCTGAAGGATGAACAACTTATGGTATACACTTTGTATAATATATTTTTGGTTTTGACAATACTCAACTATCTTGGACATTAAACCTCCTCATACCACATTCTTCTTACTACTAACACAATCACAATTTAAAGGACTGACATCTCTACCTGTACCTATCCATGCAAACAAAGTGTTCAGGTATCCATGTTAATGACTCTTAATACTTCTCTCCCTCTGCCAGGGAAGAATGCATGATTAATTCAAGCATGCCCAGAGATGGATGGAGAAGGGCATGCCTGATATAAAGGTGCCTGCTGGAGTAGATTGAACGGCAAGAAAAGAGAAATGTGCCTGTGAAGAAGGGCCCATTGAACATTTATAGCCATAGGATGAGAAAACCTCTCGTCTGCTGCTCCCAACTGTACTCTGAGCACCAAGCTATTAATAGAGCTGTGAATAAGGATGTCGGCTTACAATACTAACAAGTTGTTACATTTCTCAATGTTGCCTCCAGATCCCAATCCCAAAGAAAATAAGCAAGCACAGAAATTGCTGGAAAAACTTATGAGGTCTGGCAGCATCTGTGAAGAGAAATCAGAGTTAACGTTTCAGATCCGTTAGAACCACAGAACCCAAAGAAAAGAACCCAGTCCTCAAACCCACCCTCCACCAGGGCAAAAACCATACCCTCAGCGAGTTTATCTAGATTAGGCCTGGAGTCACATTCTAGTAAGCCCAGCACTGACACGGGCTAGCCAATACAGGAGGAAGATAAAGTCAAGATCTCTGACATTTGGATGACGGCTGGAGAACAGGCCTCTGCTGAGTCCAGTCCAGATGATGAACCTCAGGACTAGGCCATTGATGAACTAATGGAGATATATAGGAGAACATGCAAGATTGAAAGGAACAGATGAGGAATCTTCCCAAGGCCTGTCCAAAGATGAGCCCCTGGCATGTGGCTGCCTCACTGGAGAGAAAACCAATTCCCACAGAATAATCTGTACCTGCTGGATATGCAAAGGGATATTAATTCATCACTTGAACCATGGATAGCATCTTCCATTGGCTACGTAAGATGGCGGGAGCAGGGAGCACTGATCTCGCTCCCTGTGCCTATCCTTTCAGGGGTAAGGTAGGTGCCATTGTACAACAGAGAGGAGAAGGGCAATAAACATGCACTCAGGGATTTGTTACTTCAGGACACTGCAGACTGTCACTGCACCACCTCCCTGCTACTTCCACTGAGTCAGATTGAGGAGGATTCACCAGCTCCTATGGAGGAGTGTCCTCCGTGGCCCAGACCACCAGAAGAAGCTGAGAAAATTCATCCTGACAATGCTGGCACAGCACTCAACAGTCAAATTCAGCTGAAGAGCCATTAGGTGCAGTGGTGGAAAAGAAAGATTATACATTGAAGTAATTTTGGATACACTGGTGTGAAACCTCTGTACATCCTGAAGCTTGACATCAATATATCACCATACAAATGACCTGTGTTCTCCTTTAATCGACTTAGGCTTACACTGTTTATGTTTTCTTTACCTATTACTTTAAGAGGTGCTGACTACCTTACACATTGACATGTGCATCATGTGGAGCAGTGATAATTGAGCATAATAACTCTGGCAACAATAGGCCATTCAGCCCATCGAGCCTGCTCCAACATTTAATGCAATCAGCTGATCTCAGCTCTACCTCAAATCTACATTCTTGCCCACTCCCAACGAATCTTCAATCCCTTACTGATCAAAAATCTGTCCACCTCCGCCTTGAATTTATCCAGTGCCCCAGTTCCCAGTGCACTGTGGAGTAGTGCATTCCACAGAACTCGTTTTGAGATAATTCCTCATCAAGTGTCTGAAATCTGCCACCCCTCGGCCTAAATTATTACCGGTCATTTTAAATTGCCTCACGAGGGGAAGCATCCACTCTTTTTGTAAACTTTGTCAATCCCCTTTAGCATCTGGAGTTAAGGCTATTCATCCAAAGTTACATCAATGTTTAGACTTGCTTTCTCACCAGTGTTCCCTAATGTCATTCCAGCCATGTCTGAGGAATCCTGAAGACTGCCAGCATTTATCAGCTGAGACTGTTATTCTATGCCATCCGCTGGGAGAAGCACAACCTATGGAAAACAGGAATCTATGCTGGATGTTTGGGTGTAGAAGTCAATCAAGTGGAGTCCCAGGTCAACAAAATAGTGAAGGCAGCATTTGGTATGCTTGTCTGTATTGGCCAGTACACTGTGAGCAGGAGTTGGGAGGCCACGTTGTGGCTGTACAGGGCATTGGTTAGGCCATTTTTGGAATACTGTGTGCAATTCTAGTCTCCTTGCTAAATGAAAGATATTGTGAAATTTGAAAGGGTTCAGAAAAGATTTAGAAGAATGATGCCAGTGTTGGAGGGTTTGTGCTATAGGGAGAGGCTGAATAGGCTGGGACTGTTTTCCCTGGAGTGTCAGAGGCTGAGGGGTGGCCTTATAGGCGTTTTTAAGATCATGAGAGGCATGGATAGGGTAATTAGCCAAGGCCTTTTCTCCAGATGAGTGAGTCCACTAATACAGGGCATAGGTTTATGGTGAGAAGGGAAAGATTTTAAAGGGATCCAAGGTACAACTTTTTCAAGCAGAATGTGGTGCATGGATGGAATGAGCTGCCAGAGTAAGTGGTGGAGGCTGGTACAATTACAACATTTAAAACGCATCCAGATAGATACATGATTAGGAATGATTTAGATGCAATTGGGCCAAATGCAGGAAAATGGGATTGATTTGTTTAGAATATCTGATCAGCATGGACAAGTTGGACTGAAGGATCTGTTTCCATTCTGTATAGTTCTATGACACTATGATCTTTACATTTTCTGTAATAGTTAAAACTGCTTGCAATCTGATGTTTGTGTTATGTAAATGCAGACCCCGTGTAATCCACCTTAACTCCATACTAGTGCTGTAACCAGGAAACCTGACAGCAAGTTATTTTTACAATGGAACAAATTAATTTGCAATTATTCTCTGCATTATAATTAGCCCATAGTTGTGATTGTCCATGGAAAGTTATTAGCTTCAATCTAGCTGTAATGCGATTCCCTCAAACTTACCAGCCTCGTCTCATGACTGCCCTGGCTTTTTCAGCATCCTCATCATCTAGCGAGTTTTGAGAAGATTTGTAGCTCAGGTTGAGGTTCTGGATGTGAGTTTGCTCGCTGAGCTGGAAGGTTAGTTTTCAGACGTTTCGTCACCATTCTAGGTAACATCATCAGTGAGCCTCCGGGGAAGCCGTCGGATGGCATTGATTTCCCATCTTCGGGCCAGTTTTAGCGTATTGCGCCCATAGGTGCTTGCGAGTTTTGAGAAGAACTTCATCGGAGGCTCACTGATGTTACCTAGAATGGTGACGAAACGTCTGAAAACGAACCTTCCAGCTCAGCGAGCAAACTCACATCCAGATCCTCATCAGCATTTGGCTCCCTTATCAACTCCTTTTGACTCCTCTTTTTAGCAGACAGGATGCTAGTCCCACTGCTTCTCTTCTAATATTTCACTTCATTATTGAGTGAATTTTGCGGGTAGCAGCAAACAACACTATTCTGAAGACTTGGAGGCCGTAAGGATTACAGATATCGGAAGCCAGAACAATAGATGTGAAGCTGAAAAAGCACAGCAGGTCAGACAGCACCTGAAGAGCAGAGAAGTCAACATTTTGAGCTGAAACCCTGCCTGGTTAGTACTGGAGTGCTCCTCCTGAGAGGTCTACTCATGGGAATCGCTTCTTCAGAAAACCTATTGCCTGTTCAGTGATGGTTCAGTGGATGCGTGGGCAGCGTTGATATTCCTTATCATGCAATAATATCTCCAGCACTGTTTTTCACTCCTCTGCAGGAGCAGACCTCCCCTAATACACTACCTAACTGCATTGAAGAGCCCAGTTTTCCTTCTTGTGTGCTACTTCCTCATCCAGAACTGTAGCTCCTTAAGCCTTGGGTCTCTTGCTGTATTAGATCTAGCTGCTCCTTTTTCTGTTGCTCCTCCTTAAATGAAAAGCAACATTACAGCTCCTGGGTAAAGGTGGTGAAATATTAGCATGGAAGTACTGATCTGTGAAGAAAAGATTGGGAATGTGATAGAGATACATCGAGAATACACCTCCTCTCACCCAGCTCCCAGCAAGAATGCCATCACCTATTCCCAATTCCTTCGTCTCTGCCACATCTGCTCCTGAGGTGAGGCATTTCACTCTCGGATATCCCAGATGTCCTCGTTTTTCAAGGACCGCAACTTCTCCTTCACAGTGGTCGAAAACGCCCTCAACCGCATCTCTCATGTTTCCTGCAACTTGTCCCACACAGCCCCTCCCCACAACAACAACCAAAACAGAAGCCCCCTCATCCTCATGTACTACCCCACCAACCTCTAGATTCAATACACTATCCTCCGACACTTCCGCCACCTGCAATCTGAACCCACTACCAAAGACATTTTTCCCTCCCCCCATTAGCTGCCTTTTGGAGGGACCACTCTCTCTGTGACTCCCTTGTCCGCTCCACACACCCCACCAGCCCCACCACCCCCTGCACTTATGCCTGAAACCACAAGAAGTGCCACACCTGCCCCCTCAACCCCTCCCATGCCCCACGAAAACCTTCCACGTTAAATAGATGCTCACCTGCACATCTGCTAACGTGATATATTGTATCCGCTGTTCCTGTTGTGGCCTCCTCTACATTAGGGAAACCAGGCGGAGGCTTGGAGACCACTTTGTGGAACTCCTACGCTCGGTTCGTGACAAACAACTGCACCTCCTAGTTGCGGACATCTTCAACTCCTCCTTCCACCCCTTGGACAACATGTCCATCCTGGGTCTCCTCCAGTGCCACAACAATGCCAGCCAAAGGTTGCAGGAACAGCAATTCATATTTTGTTTGGGAACCTTGCAGCCCAATAGTCTCAATGTGGACTTCATGAGCTTCAAAATATCCCCATCTCTGACCTCATACCTAAACCAGCCCAGCTCGTTCCTGCTTCTTTGACCTGTCCATCTTTTTTTCCCACCTATCCTCCCCTCTCACTTCAGTGACCAACCCTTACCCACACTTCCTACCCACCAGCCTCATCCCCGCCTCCTTGACCTGTCTGTGTTCCCTTGACTGATCTACACTCACCTTTACTGGCTCCATCCCTGCCTCCTTGATCTGTCTGTCTCCACCTATCTGCTCCTTTATCCATCTTCCATCCGCCTCCACCATCTCTCTATTTATTTCAGAATCCAATGCCCCTTCCCTATTTCTGAAGAAGGGTCCAGACCCTAAACATCAGCTTCCCTGTTCCTCTGATGCTACTTGGCCTGCTGTGTTCATCCAACTCTACGCCTTGTTATCTTAGGAACGTGATGTTTGTTTTCCACTTCAGATCTTGACATAATCGAACTAACCTTTGGGTTCTTATCAGGCTGCTCATGCCTTGGTTAATAACCTGCTCCTTGGTCACATCTTACATAGTGAGCTGTATCACAGGGAAATGGTGACCCTGTTATTGTTCCTAGATTACCAGTCCGGAGACCCTGGCAATGTTCTTGAGATTGGGGTGATGCTGGATGATGACTTTGAAACTATTGTTAGAAAAACCCATCGTGTTCACTAATGTCCTTCAGGGAAAGAAACTAACCTTAACTCGTCTCCTACATTAGACCAATAGCAATGCTGTTGATTCTTTACTGCTCTTCAAGCAATAAATGCTGCCTAGCCAGTGATGCCTACATTCTAATCGATATATGTTAAAAATCCTCCAAGTGCTATGACTAGGTTTCCTTTTCCTCATCCTGGCTTGTGCAGGATCTTTGGAGTCTTGGTGTTTAGATTCCTTTGTGGGCTCTTTGCAGTTAGCTCAATCTGCCTGTGAGGCCTTCACTTGCCCCTCCAATACAGCATAACAACATTGTAAATTCATGAAGATGTGAATGTGGAAAATTAAGATGGTATTGCATTAAAAGTAGATAAAAATGTCACAGTTAATAAGTTTGAAAAGTAGGGCGGAGGTGACAATATGCTGTGCATCTTGCGGACATAACCATATGTGTCAGCATCTGAGGAAGCCTTGTGAGATGTAGAGATACCTGACTTAGTGAGGACACGGTTTCAGTCAGGAACAATATCAATTTTCAACCTCTTACTATGTCGTTGACATCTATGTTAGTTAAAAAGCAACTCAGAAAGTGCAACAATGAGTCTAAAATGCAAGCAAAAGCTGAAAATAAAAGGGCGCATTTCTGAAAAGCAAAATGTTATTTTCATGAGTCATGCAGCCAAAAAGTAGTGAATAATCTGCTGCTCAACTTGGCTTTTCTTCTTCTTAATGTAATCAATAATGTCCTGCAGCATAGAGACTTCCGACTAACCATTGAAATTGAATAGCTGGAGGGGCACATGCCCATCCTGCATTTAAACTATAATTATTCCGAGGCCAACAGTGCAGTGCCACACACTAATGCAGTTGAGGCTAGTGGGCCTTGCAATCCAATTTAAAAAAAAAACAAGTGTTATTGGGAACAACTACTCAAATCAATGTCTACAAGTGAAATGGCACAGGGTCAAAGTACTGTGAAGCATCAATTGTCATTACCTTTCAATACAGAACTGTCACAGGAAAGAAAAATCCAAAGGCCAACATTTAGAAAGTGTGCACTGCAACCAAGCAGCTAAGAGTGGAGCCAGTACACAGCTTTTATAGTGGAATTAAGATTGATATTTTTGGGTATCTGTGCATTTATTATATGCAGCATCTCAATTATTCATTTTACGATTCTATTAACTTAATTGTGTCAGGCTGTTGCTTGTCTGTCAGTTTTAGCACTAGCTACCAGCTGTTAGAAAACAAAAGAATTTTCAAGGTTTGGCTGGGCTTACATTGCCATTGTCATTTCTGGCAACTCAGTCAAAGCCAGGTAATCTTTCAAATTTCAATCTTTTTTAGAGACTTTTTTTACCTGTTTGATGTGACCGAAAAGCTTACTGGTCATTTTAGAGGACACATAAAAGTCAACCACATTTTTTGGGTCCAGAGCCACATATAGGCCAGACTGGATGAGGATGGCAGATTTCCTTCCATAAGGACATTCGTGAACCAGATGGGACTTTACAACAACCATGAATAGTTCCATGGACAACATTAGATTTTTAATTCCAGATCTTTTTCAAAGTTCAATTTCCACCATCTGCTGTTATTTGAACCCTGGCCCCACAAGCATTATCATTCCATCTCCTCCCACTTCATGGTGGCTGGAGAGTTGTGCTAACCAGCAGGGGCCAGAATTTATCCCATATTCTGCAGGAGAAGGATCATGAGCCACACATCTTTCACATTTCTCATTACGTTTTCATGCCCCAAACATTTTGCCCAAGCCATCATTGAGTACTGTGGAAGTTACACAGAGACAATGACCCCGCACAGATGCATGGTGCAAAGGTTTTTGCAGCTGCCACTCGCAGTGATGCTGTGCTTCCTAACTGCCCTCTAGTTCCTTCTCAGTCATATTGTTGTGTCAGGCGTGCAATGGTATGCATGTGCGGTGAACCTGGTTGCTGACAGATTGGTGGTAGTAAAACTAAGTTGATGGGTTAATATCCGTTGTCTGCTCTTCAGAAATCCACTGAGGTGTGTCAGCTGACCAGATCACTGCAGAGCATCTTGACCAAGCTGCGATAGCAAGGCAATCCTTAGTTGCAACATGTGAAGCCAATTCCACATTAAGTGCTTTAGTGCGGTATACTGTGAATAGGGAACATTATTGATAATATTTTTTTCCTGTGGTCAACCTATGATAGACAATCTACAGGGGTGAGCAATCAGCTGGACAACATTTGAAGCATTCTCATTCCCCAAACAACTTAGTGACATCTCTTCCAAAGCACGAGAGCAGCACCTAGAACATAGAACATAGAACAATACAGCGCAGAACAGGCCCTTCGGCGCTCAATGTTGCGCTGACCTGTGAACTAATCTAAGCCCCTCCCCTTACACTACCCTTCCCATTGTAATTCTTACCTCTCAAATGGGCCTTTCCAAGGATCAGCTTTTTACTTTTACCCAACACAGATTGGGGTCTCTTCTGCACTTCCTAGATAATCTGCCATGATTCCCATTATGGCCTGTTCCAAAAATTGGAAATTTGAGCCAAATCTTTCATGGATGTAGAGCTGAGAATGATGCTACGCACCTGATTGAGTGAAATTTGCAATTGGAGTCCTACAACTGGGGTCGGAACCTGATGCTATTTTTGATTTACATTTATTAGTCTGCACAACAGGCAAGACAGTCATAAAAAACAAAGAACTGAGGATGCTGGAAATCCAAAACTAAAGCAAAAAATTCTGGAGAAATGCAGCAGGTCTGGCAGAGACTGTGGAGGGAGACGCAGAGTTCACGTTGCCAGTCCAGGGACCCGTCTTCAGCACTGGAGCCTAAATATTGCATCAGATGAGATTATCATCCCTCATAAGGTCTGTTCATTCCAATTAATTACCTTTGCCCCTTGTCCACTTTCCATGCCCAGAGACAATGAGATAAATACAGGGGTTTAGAAAATCTTATTAGCAACAGTTTGGATTTTTTTTGCATTATTGATTATCTTGGATGCACTGAATGGGAGCAATGGAAGCTTGAGAAAAATATAGTAGCAACCAGTGTTTAATAGGAAGATGGTCAATTAATAACAGGCAATACATAGTCTAGGACAGGGTCTGCCCTATAGAGGAGAAATCCATCCAAACAGAAAACTATTTACGGCATTCAGGCAAAAACATAACCCATGGTAAAAGATCTCTTCCAACAATTAACAACTGCATAATGCAGGTAAAAATTGATCCAATGTGCACAAGCTCAATAGAGCATTATCTCATTAAATGGTAATAATTAAATCTAAGTTGCAAATGATGAAATCTTGATGAAGCCCTAGTTCATATATCTGATCTGATTCGATGTGATTTACTTTATTATTGTCACATGTGACAAGACACAGTGAAACGTACTGTTTTGCATGCTATCCACATAAACCATACCTTACATAAGTACATCAGGGCAGCAGAATAGAATGCCGAATATAGTGTCAAAGCCACAAAGAAGGAGCAGAGAAAGATCAACTCTAATATATGAGAAGTCCACTCATAAGTCTGATAACAGATGTGAAGATGTTTTTCTTGAATATGTTGGTCAGCGTTTAAAACCTTTTGTATCTTCTGCCTGATGGAAGATGATGGGAGGGGTCTTCGACTATGTTAGCTGCTTTCCCCAGGCAGCGAGAAGTGTAGACTGAGCCAATGGAAGGAAGGCTGGTTTACATGATCAATTGGGTTAAAATCACAAGTCTCTATATTTTCTTGTGGTCTTGGTCGAGCAGTTTCCAAGCCAAACTGTAATGCATCCAAACAGGATGCTTTCCGTGGTGTATCTATAAAAATTGATAAGAGTCATTATGGACACAACAAATTTCCTTAGCCTCCTGCAGAAGGATGGGCATCGGGGTGCTTTCTTGACTCTACCATCAGTGTGGATAGCCCAAGACAGATTGTTAGAGATATTTACTCTGGGAAATGTGAAGCTCTTGACCACCTCCACCTCAACACCCATTGGTACAGACAGCGGCATGTACTCCATCCCATTTCCTGAAATCGATGACCAGCTCCTCATCTTTTCTGATATTGAGGAAGGGATTGTTGTCTTTACACTGTGCCACTCAGCTCTTTGTCTCTTTCCTGTGTTCTGTCTCATTGTTGTCTGAGATCTGACCCACTGCAATGGTGTCATCAGCAAATTTGTAAATGAGTTGTGGCTGAATTTGGTCACACAGTGGTGACTGTGTAAAAAATAGAGTAAGGGGCTGAGTCTGCCACCTTGCAGGGCACCGGGGTTGGGGATTATCGTGGACAAGGTGTTGTCACCTCTCCGGACTGATTGAGGTGGGTCAGGAAGTCGAGGATACAGTTGCAGGAGAAGTAACTGAGTCCTGGGTCTGGGAGTTTGAAGATGAGTTTCATTGGAATAATGGTGTTGAAGGTGGAGTCAAAGTCAGTAAATATGAGTCTGATATATATGTCCTTGTTATCCAGATGTTCTAGGGATGAGTGTAGGGCCAAGGAGATGACAGCTGCTGTGGACCTATTGTGACGTTGGTGAATTGTGGTGGGGTCAAGGCAATCTGAGAGGCTGTAGTTGATGTGCGCTATTATTAGCCTCTCAAAGTACTTCATAATTCTTCAGAGCCACAGGACAGTAGTCATTAAGGAATACCGCATGATTTTTCTTAGCCACTGGGATGATGGTGGTCTTCTTGAGGCAGGTGGGAACCTCACATTGTGGTAAGGAGATGTTAAAGATGTCTACTAACACTCTCACCAGCTGGTCCACGCACGATCTGAGTGCATTGCTGGGAACTCCATCTGGGCCAGTCCCTTTCCATGGGTTCTCTGTCAAGAAGGCTAACCTAACGTTTGCAGCAGTGACTGCAAATACAGCTACACCCGACGCTGTCAGAGCAGCTGACATCATTTCACTGACCTTCTGCTCAAAGCAAGCATAGAATGCATTGAGCTCATCTGAGAGAGATATATTGTCAAAGATTCTGGTCGATTTTGCTTTTCAGTATGTTATATTCTGTAAACCTTGCCACTGTCGTCTTGTGCTCGTGGTTATTCTGGGACTCTAGTCTGTTATTATATCTTACTATCCCTAATGGCATTTGAAAAGCATATCTAAATTTCCTGTACAAGTCAGGGTGACCTGAACTGAATGCCTCAGACATGGATTTCCATAGGGAGTGGATGTCGTAGTTTATCTGTGGTTTCCTGATGGGGAACATTCAGCTTAACTTCTTTGGCATGCAGTCCTTTACACACTTACTGATGAAGTCTGAAACAGTAGTGGCATACTGATTTAGTACGGCTGCTGAGTTCTTGGACATGGGCCAGTCCACCGACACTGGGGACTCACAAAGGAGCTCAGTCTTTACTTCAGACCAGAAATGTACGGCTTTCTGTACCAAATCTTCATGCTTCAGCTTTTCTGCTTGTAAGCAGAGAGAAGAAGCACAGCCTTATGGTCTGATTTACCAAAATGCAGGCAGGGGATTGAACGGTGAGCATTTTGATATGTAACAATGGTCAAGGGTGGGGACAGGAGGTGTGTTGATGGTATTTTGGTCGCACACTCTTGAAGTTGACCTGGTTGAGATCAGTGGCTAAAATGAAGAAGACATCCTCTTGTTTCATCTCAAGGCCAATTGTGACATTATATATTTCATCAAGTGTGCTCTTCACTTCCACAAGGCGTGGGATGTAAACTGCTGCCAGGCTAGCAAAAGTAGGAAACAAATGGTTCCTTGTGTAGGAATGGTCAGAATTTTCTTATTACATTGTATATTTACTCAGAGGGTGGTGGGAAGCTGGAATGCACCACCTGAGAAGCAAGTTGAGGCCCGAAACCTCATAAACTTTAAAATGTACACAAATAAACTCTTAAAATGTCATAATATTCAGGGCTATTGACCAAGAGCCGGAAAGTGGGATTAGTTTAGGTGGATGAACGCAAACTTGATGGCGCAAAGGGCTTCTTCTGAGCTGTATGACTGCATGAGTCTAAGACTCAATGACACTGACATGATATTCTTTTTTTTGTCAAATCTTCTGTCAAAGTTGGGCAGGTCAAACATTTTCCTTGAACATGTCTCTTCTGAATCACATCAGCTCCTAATGGATTTAATTGCTGCTCACCATGCTGTTTGGCAATCTGTTTCAATTCTGTGAAGAGGCTTCCACTATCTGCTTATCACTATACATCTTTTCAAATGGTGCAGATGAGTCAGTCGCTGTCTTTTTACTTGTACTTTCTTTTGAATGCTGTTGCCACCTGGAATCTGAATTCTTTCCAGCTTTGATAGCAGTGAAAATCATCTCAGTCAATTAACAATAGTCACAGCTTTCCATCTAATTTACATGTAAAACAAATGTTTTATTCCAAAGTAGCCATCCTCAGGAGATTTTGTTTTTTTTGTGGTTGCACCATGATCTTATGAGCCCAGCAAAACTTTCTACCAGATTTTCCCTTGATCTTATCTTATTCAACATAGCCCACATTTTGAAAGCGGTTAAAGTCAATATATGCCCTTCTTCTGAAGAGTAAGATTTTGAGTTTACTCTCATGACTCTGTTATTTTCATTTTTTTCAGTCCTACCTCGTGGTATCTCATACCATTGCAGTGATGTCCTAACAGAGTTGCAACACGTTTTTACAGTCACTGTCATTTCAACCCGGATTTCATCATTGTATGAGATTTCGCCTTGTATAGGGGACTGTTGTTGTTTTATTAATGCAATCCCAAATGACTGGTCAGCTCATCAGCTCAACTTAGACTTAGGACTTCCCCCATAGACCACTGCCTTGCAACGTATTCTGTACCTCTGCAATAGGGCTGCAGATTTCTTCTGTTCCTGCATGTCTTTGATAAGGTCTGTGTCATTCTCTGAATCATCCTTTGACATTGAGTGTTGCTATGAGATTTAGTGGGGTCCACTAGTGTCAGTATTCAGCAGTCTTTGTGTCTTTTTATGTCTTCTGGGTCTTCACCACACTTTTCCCTTTTGTTTTTCTTGGAGATTGGGAGGTTAGTTTCTCTCTCGTTGGCACTGTTTAGGAATGGTTCTGATCACCAGTTCTTACTGAGTTATAGCAAGTGTGGTTTCCTGCGAGTCAGAAGTGGTTTTGGTTGGATGGGGATGTTACTTTTCTGCTTATAACTAGGAGAGTCTCATTGAGCAACCAATCAGAAATTTGTTGAATTATTTCAACGATTTACAGATTGTACCTACTTGAATTTGACCTACTTTATCAAATGTCTTTGGACGTGTTCAAACATATACAACCTAGTGTATTGCACAACTGTTAAAAAAAATCACCTAGATCTTTTTCTTTGTTTTCATTTCTGTTTTTGCATGCATTCAAGCAATCATTTTATAATCGTATTAAATCATCACTATCACCCATGTAGATATTTACTTATTCAATGCCCATTGAGGAGACAAAAAGTAAAATAGGTGAAGCAGAAGCAATTTAACAATACAGATCATAACCACAGGGGATTGGCATGGTGGCTCAGTGGCTAGCACTGCTATCTCACAGCACCAGGGATCAGTAATCTCTTCCACCCTTCCACACTGTCTGTGTGGAGTTTGCACATTCTTCCCGTGTCTGCATAGGATTCCTCCAGGTGCTCTGGTTTCCTCCCACAGTCCGAAGATATTTCCAGTTTAGGCGGATTGGCCATGCTAAATTGACCATAGTGTCCAGGGACATGAAGGCTAGATGAGTTAGCCATGGAAACAGCAGAGTTATGGTGTAAGGGGATAGACCCAGGTGGGATGCTCTTCTGAGGGTCAGTGTGGACTCAATGTGTCAAAAGGCATGCTTCCACACTGTACGGGTTCTGTAATGATTCACTGCTCCAATTACCTAGACAGCAAGTAGTAAAGATGATTCTGTTCTTCCCATTTGTACCTCCTCTCAGGGAATTCTTCACTTCTCTCTTTATCCTATTGCCACCTCATTTCTCTTTGCGTCTTCATCCTTTTTGACATTCACCAGACCCATTTTCCACTCCATCACAAACCTTGTCTTATTTCTTCCAAACCAAATGTCCTTAATTCTGATCGAGTTTAAATTTACCTACTATTAGAAATGATTTCCAGCTCTGATGGAAGATCACTGGCCTGAAACTGTTTTCCTCTCCACAGATGCTGCTTGACCTGCTGAGCATTTCCAGTATTTCTTCATCTGTATTTCAAATTTCTGCCGTCTAGGGTATTTTGAGTTTATACAAACAAGTGAACAAAACTTTCATGTAAATTGCAAATGCACATACTTATTTTAACAGCTTAAAAACTTCAACAGCTTCTCTTTCTGACCTAAATGCTTCATTCATTTTTCATGTAATGGCTCAGAAGTTTTACAGTGAAGAGTTCCAGATCCATCTGCCCATCTATCACAGTGACTTATAGCTTCAAAACACAGCAGATTACAAAATATTTAGCTTTGGTAGTGATGACAATGCAGCTAATGAAAGGTAAAATCTCAATATTGATGAGAACATCTTTTAGTCATAAAATGAAAATAATGTAATTTCAGTATGAAGTAAAGCTCGAGTTGCAGAGGAGATAAAACTATATATTCTGCAGATATCAAAATCAGGACAGGAACATTGAATAGAATAGCAATTTATTTTCATGGGTATTTTTACAAAAACACAATGAAAAGTTTTATAAGTCACTATACTGCCAAACATTTTAGGGTATTGAATGAAAATGAAGTATTGAGAAGAAAGGAATTTCCACGAATTTGTTACCAATTTTAAAAAGTGAACAAACAAATAAAATGGAGACAGTAGAATTGGAAAAGCTGAGGATCTTCAGCAACATATTTTAATATTCTTTAAGTAACATAATAACAGAAAAAAAAGGATGGTGACAAAACTCCATAAAATAAAGTTGTCATTGAAGTTCAAGAAAAATACCTGCAGTAATAAATAAATATTCTTTTCTAAAATGATTGGCTACAGAAGGAAAGAATTTCATAGCCAAGACATTTGACAGATTTGTGTGATCTGATGCAACTAAATCCATATAACTGGATGATATATACATAGGATTTCACATTCATGTATTGCATTGCTGGCAAGGTCAATATTTCTTATTCATTCCTAATTGCCCTTGATTACACGGCCGGCCATCAGCAGCGCCAAAAGTATTTTCAAGCACAATCTATAAACGTACAATACAGTGGTACTTTCCTTACCTCAGAAGGCCCAAGTACAAGTCCCACCTGCTCCAGAAGTATGTACTAATGTCTCTGAACAGTCTGATTAGAAAATATCAAAACATATGGCTTATCATAACCCCTAAGCTACCATTACCATCAAGCCAGGGGGTCAACCTTGATTAAATAAAAAGTGCAGGAGGGCATGTTAGGAGCAACATCAGCCATTCCTAAGATGAAGTGTCAATCTGGTGAAGCTACAAGACAGGATTACTTGCATTCCAAGTGTTGGAGGGAAGGAGTTATCAAAGAGGAGTCTCCAGTCTTGTGTCTAGCAGCACAAGTCAACCTTTATTCAGAGCTTTTTATCATGCAGCATGGGAGAGGTTTCTGAAGCACGTCCACTGAACAATCTGCTCCCCCCCAGTCAACTGCAGCTTTTTTATATACATTTGTGTCACAATAATGACACATATTATTGCTGTTATTGTAAGCCAAATCCTCCTAATCCATACCTCCTATCCTAAACACATGATCAGTGATGGACAACTCTATGGACAGCCCCAGGTCCTCCCATGGCCTCATGATATTTACCAGAGAGTCTTTGGGATCTTACCATGCATCTGACAATTATGCTCCTTCCCAAACGTTTGTCATCATGTTAATTGCCAATAAACTGGATACCCACTTATCGTGAAGAACTCTTCCAAATTCCCTACTAACCTTGTTACAAATAATACAAAATTGTTATAAATTTGTAATCTCGGTTTCAATATAAAGTTATATGGTCTCATCTGATGTTATAGTTGGATGACAAGGCTGGCAAATTGAGGAGATCAAACAACTACAATCTTTCTATTTGCAGCTGTGTGTTGGTTCAAGACAGAAGTTTGTTTCTCAGATGAGCGCACCCTCTCTCCCCACCCCTCTGTCTTTATTTCAAATACTTTTTATATTAGTTTCCCCACCAAATCGTACACATTCAAAGTCCATTGATAAGGATGAAATTCAATCACTTTCACAGATTTCCACAGGCTAAGCTGTGAAGATGCAATTGTTTGTTTTCTATGTTTTATGACCTGGTTTGGTCTATTAGAAGTAGCTTGTTTATGCAATTTGTTGCCCTATCTTCCCTGCTCTTGAGGGGAGCTCTTTTTACTGTCTTCAGTTTGCTGTTTATAAGGATTCAGCTAAATCCCTGCGTGGATTACATTTTTTATACACACTATTCATAAGGATATGTTTAATGTGTCATGAGAATTACCCAGGGTATAGATTATTGTGGGATCATACTTTTCTTTTAATTCTTGTTAAACTACATACTTTAGGCTGATTGTTACTAGTCCTGTCTTATTTAGGTTTTTCAAGGATGATTTCTTATCAAAAATGCTTGTGTGTTTACAGCTGCCTGTCTGGAGAACTCTAATTAAATTCCCCAATATCTAATGAAACTAAAAGTAAAACTAAAAATATCCCTCTTCTTGCATGAAAATGTATGTGTGTGTCCTTTTTTATGCAACTTACAACCATCTGAAAATGTTTTAACTGAGTGGCTCCAGTTTCCCCATTCTACTTTATGTTAAATGAAATTTTACATTAGTTTGCTTAAAAAGGATTTGATCTGTGTCTCCCTTATCGGGGGACCCTCACTGGCTACATTCCCCTGAGCAGTCCCCTGTGTCAGGAGACCCAGCATGAGGATTTGGGATCAACTATTTAAGGTGGAGATGAGGAGACATTTCTTCACCCAAAAAGTGGTCAACCTGTAGAATTCCACAGGAAACAGTTGATGCCAAAACAGTGAATGTATTTAAGGGGCGACCAGATATAGCACTTGGAGCAAATGGGATCAAAGGTTACAGGGAGAAAGTAGCATTAGGCTATTGAGTCAGATGATCAGCCATGATCATGAAGAATTGCTGAGCAGGCTCGAAGGGCTGAATGGCCTCCTGTTCCTAGCTTCTGTGTTTCTACTTTTCTATTAAATGTGAGCAGTACATTTACTATTGGAAGCTACACTACAGTTTTAATCCATTTGCTGCCAAAGTAGACCTTATCACATCTACCCAATACCTATTAACAGTTTTGTTTGAGCAGTCTCAGCAATTTGGGCTACAATTATCTGTTTGTGAAAAGGGAAAAGCAGGGACTCATCCTCCCACACCCTTTAGATGAGATTGGAGTGAAAAACTGATCAGCAAAGACGGCAGCAAGTAGAATCAGATTAGGAGTGAGAATATAGTAGTGTGAACCTTACTCCAAACTGTACCACCTTTACCACAAATTGTTTTCACTGTCCTACTCAGTTCAGGTGCAATTGTGGAGGAAATTACTTATAATAAACTCAGTGCCTCCTTGTGATGGTAATTTCTCATCCACTAAAACTCTATGAATTGATCCTAGAAATGCTGTATAACTTTATTATCCTTTTGATAAGATGTGCTCAAAACTGCATATCGTGCTTAGTACAAACTTACAACTTGTTGGTTTTGTGTTCTATGTCTCTATTCCTAAAGCTACTTATAAAATGCTGTTGATATATTTCTTAGCTTTATCTCCCTATATTGGCACTATCATGAAATCATGTATTTCAGCTCCTAGCTTTCTCTGTTCATCAACTTCCTTGTGTGGCTTTTCACACAGTGTATGCTTCAATTTTTCATTGATCTTATGAAAGGTTTATGGCTCACATTTTTCTGCATTAAATTGTATCTAACAGAGCTTGCCAAACTTTCCACTTTTGAAGCAAGTTTTGGAAGTCTGATAGCTGGAAAAGAAACCAATTGTAGCCTGGTCAAAGCTGCTGACAATATAAAAATAGAAAACTCTGGAGATTAGGGGAATGCAGCCAAAGATTAAAATCAGACATTAAATTGGACAGATGGATAGCGAATGAAATCAAACCCTGATAAACATGAATACACCAAGAAGGTGGGATCAAAGCATAGTATGAATAGACTTCGATTAAGCACAGAGAAGCTTAGGTTGATTGTGATAAATTGAAATATGTTATTTTCAATGTTTTCACAATCTGGAAAACTATTAAAAGATTTAATAGAATGGCAAGTTATATGAGGTGAACAGCAGAATTTAATTTTATACTAAGATATTAAGTGTTAGAATATGTGCTCCAATTTGGTCAGTCACCAAATGCAAAAAAAAACTGGAAGGGCACAATGAAGACTGATACCAGGAATATCACAAAAGAGCAACAGGAACAGCTGTAAAAAAACAAGGTAGAAAACCTAGAAATAAGACGGACGGGCAGGGAAAGTATTCAGGGAATGATGGTGAACAATAAATAGTATGGATACATTCAATGCAAATTATTGCTTCAAAGTACTTGAAGAATTTGGAATCCTAACGTATAAATGGAATATTTGTCAAAGTGTTCATATAGATTTGCATTCATCGCCAGTCAGAGGCTCAGGTCATAATGTAAGAAAGTTGACTTTTACTGTCTGTGCAAAGTGGGGAGTGATGCAGTAAAAATGAAAGGGTTTAACTCGCTGCCCGTTCCCAGTCCTGGCACTCCTGCATTATGTTATTTGGAAACTTAAGAAGAATGATCTAGATATCCGAGATAATAAAATGTGAGGCTGGATGAACACAGCAGGCACAGCAGCATCTCAGGAGCACAAAAGCTGACGTTTCGGGCCTAGACCCTTCATCAGAGAGGGGGATGGGGTGAGGGTTCTGGAATAAATAGGGAGAGAGGGGGAGGCGGACCGAAGATGGAGAGAAAAGAAGATAGGTGGAGAGAGTATAGGTGAGGAGGTAGGGAGGGGATAGGTCAGTCCAGGGAAGACGGACAGGTCAAGGAGGTGGGATGAGGTTTGTAGGTAGATGGGGGTGCGGCTTTGGGTGGGAGGAAGGGATGGGTGAGAGGAAGAACAGGTTAGGGAGGCAGAGACAGGTTGGACTGGTTTTGGGATGCAGTGGGTGGAGGGGAAGAGCTGGGCTGGTTGTGTGGTGCAGTGGGGGGAGGGGACGAACTGGGCTGGTTTTGGGATGCGGTGGGGGAAGGGGAGATTTTGAAGTTGGTGAAGTCCACATTGATACCGTTAGGCTGCAGGGTTCCCAAGCGGAATATGAGTTGCTGTTCCTGCAACCTTCGGGCATTGCAGGAGGCCCATGATGGACATGTCATCTAAAGAATGGGAGGGGGAGTGGAAATGGTTGGCGACTGGGAGGTGCAGTTGTTTATTGCGAACTGAGCGGAGGTGTTCTGCAAAGTGGTCCCCAAGCCTCCGCTTGGTTTCCCCAATGTAGAGGGAGCCACACCGGGTACAGTGGATGCAGTATACCACATTGGCAGATGTGCAGGTGTACCTCTGCTTAATGTGGAATGTCATCTTGGGACCTGGGATAGGGGTGAGGGAGGAGGTGTGGGGGCAAGTGTAGCATTTCCTGCGGTTGCAGGGGAAGGTGCCGGGTGTGGTGGGGTTGGAGGGCAGTGTGGAGTGAACAAGGGAGTCACGGAGAGAGTGGTCTCTCCGGAAAGCAGAAAGATCTAGATATCCAACTGCTTTAAATGAGATCCTTTTGAGATACACACATCAGGTTCTGCAATGTACATAGAGCACTAAACCAGTTCGAAGCATTAATGGGTGAGGCCTGTTGGTGCTTGACCTAAGCAGTATGCCTTTAGAGATTGCAGGTCCACCAGTGCTCCTCACAATTCCTCAGAAATTACTCTACCTGCTGCCCACCGACCTGTTGTGCCTTCTTCTAATTGCTTTGCCCTGGCAATTTGTCATTTCCGGTTCAGCAAATGTACCACTAAGAAAGAAATGTTTCTATACATGTTGTGTTGTTTATGTCCTCTGGCTATTTGAAACTTCTTAATGGATAGTAAATTGTTGGCCACTGTTGTAATGGACTAATGCAACAGCCACTTGACACACAAGTTCACACAATCAAAAATGTGATAAGAAGCAGACAGTTTTGAATGAGACGGTTTGAGGGGTATTTATTTCCAATTGGATGAACATCTCTGCTTCTTCTTTGGAAATTGCCAGAGGATCTTATGTGACCTTGGTTTAACAGCTTGGACATAAGAATATTTCTGTCACCCACAGAATAGTGAGTTATCAGTGAACAATGATTCAGCACTAATGCACATTAAATTGAGTTTTCATAACAAAAATCAAACATCTCATCAAAGACATCAAATGGGCAGTATAATCAATCCAAAACCTTATACCTAATGTTGACCAATGTTTAAAAGTGACCCCTCTTTATTTCCTATATAGGACCTTAGACAACAATCTTTGGAAAAGAAATAAAATTGATACTATGAGTGCAAAATCAAATATATCTTACCCATTGTTGCTTGTGTTGGAACTTTGAGCTTGCACTATACCTAATTTTCTGACCATTAATAGTTTTTCTTATTTGTTCAAAGAATGAGAGTGCTCCTTACTATTCCAGCACTTATTGCCCAGAGGTCAACTAAGAGTCAGACGTATAGCTGTGAATGTGGAATCGCATGCAGACTAGACCAGGTAAGGACAAATGATTCCCTTCCATCAAGGGCATAAGGAAACGAGAAGAGTACTTTTTTGGACAAATGACAATGGTTCCACATTCACCACTGGGCTAACTATTTTACTTTTAATTCGAGATTTTTATTGAATTCAAATTTCATTCCCTGCCCTGGCAGGATTTGAACCTATTCTACCAGGCCATTAGCCTAGAGCTGTGGATTAGGAGTCCAGTGACATTATCATTACACCACTGCCTCTCTAAATTATAAAGCATGAGCAGTTCATCCCTGAGCTTTCCATGTGTTCCCAGGATTAAGGCATCCCATCAACAATTCAAATTTAAAAATATACTTTATATCCTGATGGATCAAAATGATGTCATGACATTGTTGATTAGATTAACTTATCCATTGAGAATCAGATCACATCATTAGAGGGATAGTAGGAACTGCCAATGCTGAAGAATCTGAGATAACAAGGTGTAGAGCGGGATAAACACAGCAGGCCAAGCAGCATCAGAGGAACAGGAAAGCTAATGTTTCAGGTCTGGACCCTTCTTCAAAAAAACATTTGTGAAGAAGGGTCCAGATCCAAAATGTCAGCTTTCCTACTCCTCTGAATCTGCTTGGCCTTCTGAGTTCATCCAGCCCGACACCTTGGAAGGGCCTTGCTTTGAAAAACCTTTAATGCCATCTAAAAGAGGCCCAATCAATTATTAGGTGCTTATTACACCTACAATGGGTTTATTTCAGGCTCACTGTTAGCTACCCAGTCCACCCTCCACTGACTGTGTAAAGTTTCATGCTTGGGACTCTGTAAGTATCAAACAGGAGAAGAATGTGGCCATTCTAGTTTACTGGCTCTCATCCTGGTGGTTAAATTTATAAGGATGATGGAGTGTTGAGTAATCATGACATTCAAATGTTACCAGTTTATGATACACCCAGATCTAACGTGAGGAAAAGCAGATGGTGAACAGTTTTAAAAACCAAAGCTCCAATGTTATCTACCCTTCCAAGCATGTGACACTGACCACAAAATAGCATTCCTGATGTGTGATGATGAAAAGCCATTAACAAAAGAAAATACAAAAACGATGGACACATTTCCACGTTTTAAATTTCAACAATTTGAATTTTATATTCAGCAACATTCATAACTTCTGGCCGTCAGTCAGGTAAAAGTGACAAAGGCCTAGATTCCTGTCTCAATAAAATGATCAGAAAGTAAAGACCATCTCTTTCTTCATCTTTCTCTCACACTCTATTCTCTCTGTCTCTCTTTTTCTCTATTTTCTCCCTCTTTCTGCCTCAGTCTCTCTGGCTGTCCCCCTTTTTTATTCTTGTCGCCTACTTATTCCTCAGTCATTCACCTTCTATTTTCTACTGTCTCTGCTTGTATGTCTCTTTCTGCCTATCAGAAACAAATCAGGAACTACATTAAGAAGTTTTATTAACATGATGATATGAAGCTCTTCTTGCCCTTGAGTCTGCTCTTTTGTTTTTAATTGCTAGTAGTCAAATATAATTGCATTTAATGAACATCATGCTGAGTCCTTGGGGTAGTTTTTGACTTGGTGCAATGATGTAAAATAGGTAATCGCGCATCAGCAGTCCAATTCACATCGCTCCCAATTTTTAATTCCATTTTGCATTTGCTATCATTCCTTTTGCACTTGCATTCAAAGTCAAAAGCTATCACCTTGAATATTATTTTTTTAAATAGTAATTAATTCCAGCTTCAAACTCTTTTAAATTTGCAATATGTATTATTTATGAAATGTTAAAATTTTCATTTCAACTTACTTATTACTGTTTGTGCACTAATAAAAGTAATGGTCCCTCAGCAACTGTGGCTAAAATACATTTTCACAGAAAATAATATGAATAAAATAATTTCACTTGTATATTCACAAGGTTCTTTTTGTTAACACAGAGACAAGCTTGCAGAGCTAGCCATGATGCAGCGTCTTACAGCTGATGTCTCAGCTTTAATTGCAGCACAAACAGGAGGTACACGTTGTCCGAATTCGCCCTCACCCTCAACAACTTCTCTTTCGATTCCTCCCACTTCCTACAGACTAAGGGGCTGGCCATGGGTACCCACATGGGCCCAAGCTATGCCTGCCTCTTTGTAGGATTTGTGGAACAGTCCCTCTTTCGTACCTACACTGGCCCAAAACCCTACCTTTTCCTCAGTTACATTGATGACTGTATCAGCGCCGCCTCATGCTTCCAAGAGGAGCTCGAACAATTCATCCATTTCACCAACACCTTCCACCCCTACCTCAAGTTCACCTGGACCATCTCCAACACATCCCTTACCTTCCTGGACCTTTCTGTCTCCATCTCAGGTAACCACCTACAAACCGATTCCCACAGCTACCTCGAATACACCTTCTCCCACCCACCTTCCTGCAAAAATTCCATGCCCTATTCCCAATTCCTTCACTTCTGCCGCATCTGCTCCCAGTATGAGGCATTTCACTCCCACACATCCCAAATGTCCTCGTTCTTCAAGGGCCGCAACTTCCCCCCCACCATGGTCAAGAACGCCCTTGAACGTGTCTCCTGCATTTCCCGCACCTCATCCCTCACACCTCGCCCTCGCAATAACCACCAAAAGAGAATCCCCCTAGTCCTCACATACCACCCCACCAATCTCCGGATACAACGTATCGTCCTCCAACACCTCCGCCATCTGTAATCCGACCCCACCACCAAAGACATTTTTCCATCCCCACCCTTGTCTGCCTTCCGGAGAAACCACTCTCTCTGGGACCCGCTTGTCCGCTCCACACTCCCCTCCAACCCCACCACACCCGGCACCTTCCCCTGCAACCGCACAAAGTGCTACATCTGCCCCACACCACCTCCCTCACCCCCATCCCAGGCCCTAAGATGACTTTCCACATCAAGCAGATGTTCACCTGCACATCTGCCAATGTGGCATACTGCATCCGCTGTACACGGTGTGGCTTCCCCTCATTGGGTAAACCAAGCGGAGGCTTGGGGACCACTTTGCAAAATACCTACGCTCGGTTCGCAGTAAACAACTGCACCTCCTAGTCGCGAACCATTTCAACTCCCCCTCCCATTCCTTAGACGACATGTCCATCATGGGCCTCCTGCAGTGCCATAATGATGCCACCCGTAGGTTGCAGGAAGAGCAACTCATATTCTGCTTGGGAACCCTGCAGCCCAATGGCATCAATGTGGATTTCACAAGCTTCAAAATCTCCCCACCCCCCACTGCATCCCAAAACCAGCCCAGCTCGTCTCCACCTGCCGAACCTGTTCTTCCTCTCATCTATCTCCTCCTCCCACCTCAAGCCACACCTCCATTTCCTACCTACTAACCCCATCCCGCCCCCTCGACCTGTCCGTCCTCCCCGGACTGACCTCTCCCCTCTCTACCTCCCCACCTATACTCTCCTCTCCACCTATCTTCTCCTCTATCCATCTTCAGTCCACCTCCCCCTCTCTCCCTATTTATTTCAGAATTCTCTCCCCATCCCCCTTTTCTGATGAAGGGCCTAGGCCCAAAACAGCAGCTTTTGTGCTCCTGAGATGCTGCTTGGCCTGCTGTGTTCATCCAGTTTCACACTTTGTTATCTTGGATTCTCCAGCATCTGCAGTTCTCATCATCTCTGGGCACACATTGTCCAAATGCTGCAACAGAAGTTCATGCTGAGATCATGTAACCTCAGTTTGTTGCTGTACCATTCCAACCTATTTCCATGCAGGCCAGGGTTTCTGTCATCATAGTTGCTCATATCAGGAGGAGCTTTTAGGGTCTCACAGCAGTCTGAACATCTGTGCACCAGCAATTGCTTCAATTGCCGGGGCACCACACTGAGCATGTAGCATCAAGCACCACACTCTTACCAGTGCATCAGTGCTCCTGCTTTTGGACATAAGAAATAGGATCAGGAGAGGGCCCATCATCCTCACAGACATCCCAACAAGCCTGCTACCCCATTTAATATGATCATGGCTGATCCAACATATTCACATTAACTTTCCTGTCCTTTCCTCTTGATTCCCCTACTGATCAACAACCTACCTATTTCAGTATAAAGTATATACAAGGACTCTGCCCCACAGCTCCCTGTGCCAAGGATTCCAAAGACACACAACCCTCTGAAGGAAGAAATTCCTCCTCATCTCAATCTTATATTGGCATCTCTCTATTCTGAGAATATGCCCTCTGGTCCTCAAATCTCTCATAACACATAGACCATAAGGTACAAGAGTAGAATTAAGCCATTCAGCCAATAATTCTATATTTGGTCATGGCTGACATATTTCTCAACTCCATTCTCCTGCTTTCTCCCCGTAACCCTTGATCTCCTTACTCACCAAGCACCTATCCTGGTCCTAAGTACACTCAATAACTTCACCTCCACAGCTTTTTCCAGCAATGAGTTCCACAGATTCACCATCCCCTAGGCTGAAGAAATTCCTCTTCATACAATCATGAGGAGCATGGATAGAATGAATAGCCAAGATCTTTTTCCTAGCACTAGGGAACCCAAAACTACAGGAGATAGGTTTAAGGTGAGAGGGGAAAGATTTAAAAAGGGCCTACAAAGTAACTTTTTCATGCTGATGGTGGAATGAGCTGCCAGAGGTGGTGGTGGAGACTGGCACAATTACAACAAGTAAATCACAACTGGATGGGTATATGAATAGGAAGGGTTTAGAGGGATATGAGGTGAATGCTGGCAAATGAGACGAGGTCAGATTGGGATGCCTGGTTAGATTGGATGAGTTGGACCAAAGGGTCCGTTTCCATGTTTATAATTCTATTACTCTGTGACTTTACCTCAATTCTAAAAGGCCATTCCTTCACTCTGAGGTTGTGTTTTTGGGACCTATACTCTCCCACTCATGGAAACATCTATTTAATATCTACTCTATCTAGGTCTCCCAGTATTCTGTAAGTCTCAATTGGATCCCCACTCATCCTTCTCAATTCCATTCAGAATCCTCGCCTGCTCCTCATATGACAAGTCCTTCATCCCCACAATCATTCTTGTAAGCCTCCTCCACACGCCTCCGAGGCCATCATGTCTGTGATATTCACTTTCTGGACAATGATAAGAGTTGAGTCTGTAGTCGGTAAAATAGTGGTGAATTAGACGGTGTTTAGGTGGAATACAGCCAAAGACCATATGGCCTAGTGGTTAAACAGTGACTGAGAGAATGAGGGTTGCATGTACAGAAGAGTGTTAGCCATGCCATTGCGTGCCATGCCAAGTGGTTTTTGCAGCTGCAGTACCATGACATTGCCAGTGAGGGACAATATCAGATTGCCATTGCTTGTCCAGGTGCACACAGCCTTTTAAAGAAGGTGCAGTTCCCAGTGATGCCCATCTTTCCTTGGCGATCCACTGATGGTGAGTTGTTCCAGCAACGGCGCATAGTGAGATGGAGCTAGAATCATGCAAGGGGAGAGCCAGTGAGGCATGCTGGCTAGTTAATGAGCATATTTGACCACAGGACCATAAGATATAGGAGCATAATTAGGCCATTCAGTCCATTAAGTCTGCTCAGATTTGATAAAATATGCTGAAGCCTCATTAGTCCTTGTAAGAAACCCTTCAAAAATCACAACAAAATTGACACTTAAAGGGGAGACCTCTTCTTATTAAATGTGTAGCTTAGTTCTGATGTTCCTCACAAAAGGAAACATCCTTCCAAATGAATCCTATGAAATCCTCTCAAAATCTTGTATCTGTCAATAAGATCACCTGTCATTCTTTTAAACCTCAACAAGTATAGGCCCAACCTGCCCAACCTTTCCTTATTGGACAACCACTTCACCCTAGCAATCAGTTACATGAACCTTCCAAAGTAAGTACATCCTTTTTCAAATAAAGAAACCAAGTTACAGTACTCCTGATGCAGGCTTGGCAAGCTCCTTTTTAGTTGCAATAAAACTTTCCTACTTTTAGATTCTAGTCTCCTTGTAATCCTAGCATTCTGTTACAATCCCCAATCCATCTGCTGTCGCTGCGTCATAATCTTTTATGATTCATGAATCAGACCCTAAGATCCTTCGATGCTTCTGAGTTCTGCAATCTCTCTACATATAAACAATATACTACAATTATATTCTAAGTGAAAAGTTCACATTTTCCCACTGATACTCCGTCTGCCAATTCTTTTGCCCACTGATTGAACCTCTCTATATCTCATCACAAATTCATTACCTCAATTTGATGACTTGTTTTCAGGCTACCTCGAAGTTTTTGACTAAGTTAGCACACATTTGGTCACTGTATCTATGTTGCATTAGATTGGCACTTAATTTGGATCCTCTCTCACAAAATAGATTTTTTTTATTCTTACATCAATATGAGAGCTTCCCACTGAGTGCATTTAAGTCAGGCATACATTTCTTTAAATTCAACAATACATTCCTATCACGATTTGAATATAAAAGCAGGGATGTATTTCTGAGGCTTTACAAGGCTCTGGTCAGACCACATTTAGAATATTGTGAACAATTTTGGACCCTTTATCTCAGGAAGGATGAATTGGCCCTGGAGTGGGTTCAGAGGACATTCACGTAAATAATTCCAGGAATGAAAGGCTTTACATATGAGGAATGTTTGAGGACTCTGGGTCTATACTCGATGGAGTTTAAATGATGGGGGGAATCTAATTGAAACTTATAGAACACTGAAAGTCCTGGATAGAGAGCACATTGAGAAGATGTTTCCCATTGGCAGAAGACACTAGGACCTGAGGGCACAGCCTTGGAGTAAAGGGGAGACCCTTTAGAGCAGAAATGAGGGGACATATCTTTAGCCAGAGAGTGGTGAATCTAGGGAATTCATTTCCACCAAAGTCTGTGGAGGCCAGATCATTGAGTATATTTAAGAGAGAGATAGATAGGTTCTTAATTTTTAAGGGGATCAAAGGTTATGGAGAGAAGGCAGGAGTTGAGAAACTTATCAGCCATGAGTGAATGGTGAAGCAGGCTCAATGGGCCAATGGCCTAATTTCTGCTCCTTTGACTTATTATCTTATAAATGAACTCTTCCCAATCTCCAGGCCTTACACCATCACCACTTGGTGTCTCCATAACCTCGCTTGGCAGCTTCTCACAAGGCAACAAAATATAGGTAAGCTAATTCAGAAAAATGCTGGGATATCTCCCTCTCACTCCCGAAGATGATTAGGTTTTGGACAATTGATGACTGGGTGACAACTCTTCTCTTTCTCCATGGAGGTACATTAATGCCTATAAAAAGGTTGAGAGTGAATGCCAGCAATATGTTCCAGAGGAACATGATGACTTATGTGCATCTGTTCTCATTCTTTGCTCTTTCTTAACTCACACAAATTTCTCTTGCGCTATGTAGAATTAAATGCTTTGTAAAACCTAATAAGAATAACTCTGATATTGTTTCTAATAATGCATCTAAGTGAAAGAGCACTCTAAATGATCACAAATTTCAAGCGAACCTTCTGTTGCAATGTGCGTCATCATTATAATACTATTCTCAAGCATTATAACAAGTATTTTTGTGCAATCACATTGTGTGATTGCAGACAAAGTAAAAGAGATACACTGAACATATTCCATTGTTGATTTTATTTCTGTTGTGCTCTGGCAGTAGGATAAACATTGTAGCAATGTAAAGGTTTCATCAGCACCTAAAAGTGACAGAGAGGGAACCTCTCTCCGAAATTTGATGCATCCTCCTGCTACCATGAAGACAGAAGGTGAACTAGGTGTCCATAAAGGACTGTTGGCATGTCTCCTGTTTAGAAACAATTGGTTTTATAGCTTGGGGTCATCCTTCTGCATCAAGCAAGTTCCAAACTAAGGCTCCATGAGCTACAACAGCCAGTACTGGGATTGAAGGAGAGATTTTTGTTTTATTCTCAAGCCATTTATCCAACTTAGCTAACCAACTCTCAAAACCAAATAGACTGTCATCTATTCACATTTTGTAATTAACATGCCCCTGTGAGTGCCAACTTGATCCTTCAGAAGAAAGCAGGTGTGTGGCTACTCAAAGGCAAATAGCACCCATAGTATACAATGATATCCACGCCAATTCACAAAGACGCTGTTCTCCCCTGGAAATGTTGGCTCAGATTTCTGCTGGGCCATGGCACCCCATATTGCAGCTAGCCGTGAAATTCATCCAGACTCTTTTTCCTTCCTCTGACATATCAACAGGAATCTTTATTGGATGAGAAAGGCCAACTTAAAGTCTAAGAAGCAGCTGTAGAGATGTTACCTTGCAGCAAGAGATTTGAGGGTGCATTAATAATGATTGAGTGATTTGCCCATTTACCTTGTTTAAAAATTTGTTCAGAGCCTCTCTGCATTAACAGTCTTAATGATATCCTTCACCTCCCCCTAAATGCTGTTTTAAAGAATCTTCAAACCATTTAACCAATCTCAATGATATTCTGACAATGCAAATTCAGAAGCTGCTATTAAACCATACTGCGGCTGAAAGTGCTAAACATGATCAAGATGATGGATGTAATTACCAACACAATAGGGATAATTCTGACCTCCAATGTAGCTGGATTCTCATCAGGCAGAATATTAAAATGAAAAACCGCAATTGTCTCTGAACTGCCTCAAAAACACCCTCTTACATCTAGAATATTGCGTGCAGTTTTGGTCTCAGTTTTTTGAGGAAGGACGCTCTTGCTCTTGAGGGACTGCAGCAAAGGTTCACCAGGCTGATTCTGGGGATGGCCGGACTGACATATGAGGAGAAATTGACTAGGTTGGGATTGTTTTTGCTAGAATTCAGATGAATGGGGGAAGGTGGTGGGTGGTGGGTGGTGGGATTTCATAGACACTTCTAAAATTCTAACAGGACTAGACAGAATGGATGCAGGGAGGATATTCCCAATGGGGGGGAGTATCCAGAACCAGGGTCACAGTATGAGGATATGGGATAGGCCATTTAGGATGGAGGTGAGGAGGCACTTCTTCACCTAAAGAGTGGTGAGCCTGTGGAATTCATTGCCACAGGAAGTAGTTGACCCGAAAACATTTACTGCATTCAAGAGGTGGCTAGATGTCGCACTTAGGGAGAAAGGGATTAAGGTTATGGGCAGAAAGCAGGGTTAGGCTGTTGAGTTGAGCAATCAACCACAATTTTGATGCAAGGCAAAGTAGGCTTGAAGCGTTGAAGGCCTCCTCCTGCTCATATCTTCCATGTTTCTGTTTCTTTGTTTCCTGGCTCAAGTAGTGGTGGGACATGGATCATGAACAAATTCATTCAAAAGGCAAGTCATTCACTGCAAGATTCTAATGAGCTCTGCCCCAGATTTTATATCCCTTTCAGCTATAACCATTGTTCTTGGGAAATAAGATGCCGAAGGAAGGCAAGGATTTTCACATGGAAAAGGGAAGTGCTCTTCCATTTCTTTGCAGGCAGGAGGAGTGGCAATCCATTTTCCAAATCTACACAATTAGACACTCAGCCACATGCTCCCCTCTCTGAACTCGGACCACCAACTCTTGCCTTAATGCCTCTCAGACACCCGCAATTACTCCATGCTAAACAACACTGTACCCAACTATCAGTCTGCAATTGCTACTCCAACTAATAACAAATTTAACTTTTGGGTTAAATACAAACACATAAATCAGGAGCAGGAATAAGCTATGCTGCCTCTCAAGCCTGCTCTGCCTTCAGTTTTATAGTGGCTGATCTGATTGTAACCTCAAATCTACTCTGATAGCCTTTCAACTCCCTGCTTCATAATTTTTTTTTCAATAATTCATGGGATGTGGATGTCTTTGTCTGGGTCAGCATTTATGGCTATTCTAATCACCCTTGAGAAAGTGGCGGTGGGCTTCTGTCCATTTTGTATAGGTAAGCTCTCAATGCCATTAGGGAGCGAATTCCAGGATTTTGACTCAGCAACACTGAAGGAACAACAATACAGTTCCAAATGAGGATGGTGAAGGGCTTGGAGTGGAAAATACTGAGTTAACCATTAGCCTGCAGCTCAGACCTTGGGGAATAGTAATCATAGTTTTCTGGGTAAACTTCAGATTCTGTGTTTGCTTTGCCACTTTGGCTACTAAATTGCAATCTACCACAGCAGTAATACTACACGTGGCGACGAATATGTAGAGATGGTGAATTGTACAAACAGGTGATTTGTTATGCTTGCAGTTGTGGTTTTTATGAGATTTTTTTCAAACAGATGCAGACTTTTAATTTTTAATATTCATCAAGTTTCACATTTTCAAACTTCATTCTGAGGAGACTTTCACCTGCGAATATCCAGCCTGTCTGTCATCTTCTAACTTTTACTGTGATCCAAGATAGCACTACACAAGCTGAGTAAAGTCGCCCCCATAATTTCAGCCGTAGCCCTGAAACCCCTCGACAGACCTTTCAATTTCTGATATAGCCACTTATGGGGTGCAAACAATTTGCTGTTAAGAGCTGAGCTCCTGAAATGTTGTTCAGCTTTGTCCTGCATGCTTTCATGACATCCCTCTCCTGGTTCTCTGTCATGCCAGTGCTTGCTGCTGCTCACTGAATAGAAATGTTTCACAATGTGCAAAAACTCACATGCTCAACAGTGAACCCACATACGGTATCATTTTAGCTGGGGTTTGCGAGGGATGGTTACATGTAATTTTACATCCTCAAATGGATTGCCCTCCTCTAAGGTCGCTTGTGCAGGCACTATGTGCTGGGAAGGACAGAGTAAAGTGAAAAAGGACAAGTGTTAAGAGATGACAGGCAGGCTAAACATTTGCAAGTGGGAATCTCCTCAGGTTGAAGCTCAAAATTGTGAAGCTTGATGAATATTTCTTGGGAGTTTATAATGTTGAATTCATTTCAAATGATCCACTCCGCATTAACACTGCAACTGCAAAATAAATCATGACCCTATGAAACGTTACCATCTGTATAGATTCTTCACCGTATTTAGTATTACTGCAGGCAGATTTAGGAGATAAAATCGAGAAGGAAACTCAGAATCTTCAATAGAAAAAAAATCACAAGGGCATAGGAACAAATCTTTCATTAATCTGCCTGTGCATAATGGAGACAATGTATTTTGAGATTATCATCAGTGTCCCCAGTCCTTGCTTCTTCTGTTTTCTAGATCAGTTATTGTTTGCCCATTAGTATGAATGATGCAGCATATCCTAAAGTTCTAAAACCTTGCATGAACAATGGAAAGCCTAAAAACACTGCTTTATCGGTTTTCAATTTTTCATTGCCACTAAATACCAAAAATTTTGCTATTACAACGCCAGTTATTAGATTATTACACAGATACTACCCTTGAAATATTTTTATTGGATTGTGATATTGCTCCTTTAACTTCTGCTACAATAATGACAATCCCATTTCACTAAAATAGAGCTCCCTGTTGTTTAACACTTTTTAGACTTATTTTTTAATACAGACAACATTTTGTTCTGGACCTTATTGAGTTGAAAGGATATCCTAAACAAACGACTCAATATAACATATGATGCTTCATGTAATTTTAATTGGAAGGAAATTGATAAATACCTGACTTTCATTCTGATGAGTCATGAGCTGCAGCTATGAGCCATTCTGTAAGCAGCACTTAATGACTTTGCTTGTGGAATGTCAAAGTATTTTGCTAAGACCAGCATTGCTCATTCTATTAATGTCAAGCTATGCAGCAAAGGAGCAGGAGCAAACATTCAGTTTGTCCTCTGTAAATATAAAAGCTGTGATATTACAATTATTGCTGCAATATTCTTCAGCCTTTATTTCATGCTAGGAGAGCTTTCATTATCCATTGACAGGAATGTGATCTGCTTTTCATATTCAATAGCTTGCTGAGTTTCATTGTTGTCTGATTTCTGTCAATGGATTTCACATTTATTCAGAAAATAATGCAAATAAAAAACTGAGTCCTCTTTAGTCATATAATTGCTGGCTATCCTTTGTGACTTTCAAAACATATATTATGAAACCTGGACCATATATTGTTATATCACAGCTCTACCCTTCAGTCTGTTGTTTCTGTTTTGAAAGAAGCTGTTGGTGTTCTGTAGAAAAGGATGGTCTCTCACACATCTTGATTTTCATGATAAAAATTCCAGAGAAGATATTGTGTGTGTACGAAGTGTTGAGGATTATTAAACTAAACGTCAGACCTGAACACTACCCCACAAACAGTGTCAATGCAGGAATTCCACTGACTAGAACCATGTATGATGGAAGAATGCTGAACTAAAGCATTCAAACAGGAAGACTATCTGAAGAGGAAGAATGTACAGCATTACAGGAGGAATGCAGGGAAATGCAGGATGATGACTTGCTCATTTCAAGCAGGCACACACAACAGATCAAATGAACTCCTTCTAGGCTTTAATAATTTTGTGAATCTGTGATTAATTACACCAAGCCAACAGAAACAGACAGACAGACACAGACACACACACACACACACACAGAGTGATCTCTCGTGCTCAATCCGCCATATTTTGTGGAAGTTAGAGGATATTAACTCATTTCACTGGTATAGGATATCTGTATCTTGGGCATATGGTTTGCCCCACACACTCAAAATTGCTCAGGTACAAATACCTAGCTGCTCCTTCTACCACCCACCACCGTTTAAAGAGTTACAGTTAAATGATTGTAAGAAAGCTCCTGAGGGGATGTCAGGCTACAGTTCCAACATAAAAGCTTGGGTGCAGACCTCGCTACGTTAGACAGTACTCACTGGGTGTAATACCACTGATGTGTCAATCAGAAGGTGGAAACTCCCAGCTTTGGAAAGCTTTGTCCTCTGCCTCATCATCACCCCACCAATTGTTTCAGTAATGAAGAGTAAAGGCTCAGCCTGCTCCACAGCCCCTGGGAAGTGTTGCACAACTCATAATGTCAACATGCTTCAGAGTAAGAGAAAATTGTATCTAATTGGCTCAGGTATTGCCAATGGTGAAAAGCCGCAAATTGCCTCAGTGTAGAGGCATTTAAGAGAAAGTTAGGTAAATGTGTGTGGGGGGAAAAAATAATCGGTTTTGTTGATAGGATTAGTTGAAAAAAACATGGAGAGAAAGTTGAGTAGAAGATAAATTTTGAGACAAATCAATTGGGCCAACTCACCCATCTCTGTGCTATAAAAGTTTCCGTAATTTGATGGAAACAGCACAATGCATATTATCTAGAATATTACTAAAGAGGTGGTGAATTTAACCATGAGTGAGTAAGAAGTTGCAGAAGCCAACTAATCATAGAACCATAGTTATCTACCTGTGCATAGGCTTCTCCAATATCTGTAGCATTAGCTGTAATTCTGCTTTAAACCTTGCCATTGAGTTGGCCTTACCATCAACCCTACCTCTACGTTGCATACATATCATTCCATCTTCGCCTGCCCCATTCCATCCAATCTGAAAGTAATTCCCCAGTAACCAAACAAAAACTCATGGGCAGAATATGCACCAGTACTTTTTTTAATACCTGAATTCCCCGCAATTAGAGTTTATGGCATGTGAATTCAATAGTGGAGACCAGTGACGATATAAATGCTTTCCCAGTGTGTAAACATACATGCAACCAGACAAATTAAGGAGAACATAGCAGTTATTTACACTTCAAGCCTGTTCACCTACTCAAAAATATCGTGGCTGGTCTGTTTGAGTTCTGAAGTCAACATCCCCATGAAATTTTGATTCCCTTCCCATAGAGAAAATATCTGCTTCTGCCTCATGAATATTCAGTAACCCTGCCACCACCACATTCTGAGGCAGAGGGTTTCAAAGTTATACAATCCTCTGAAAGAAAAACAAAAGTCCTCTTATCTGTCCTAAATGGCAACCCAATTTTAAAATCCTTTAGTTCTGAAGTTGCCCACAAGGAGAAGCGTCCTTTCTGCATATACCTTTTTGAGACGATTCAAGATCTTATAAATTTCAATCAAATCATGTATCAGCCTTCTAAGCTTCAATGGAAACAATTCTAATTATAAGCTAATCCATTCATTCCAGACATCAATCCGGTAAACCTTCTCTGAACAATCTTGAAGGCATTTAGATTCTTCCTGAAATAAGGAGGCCAAAACTGCACATAGAATTCAAGATGCAGACTCATCAATGCCCTATTTAACTGAAGTATGCCCTCCTTCCCTTTATATTTAATTCCTCTTTTAATAAATTGTAGCATTCCATTGTTCTTCTGTATGTTTGCATATTTAAAGTTTTGAGACATATGTACCTGAAAATCCCTTTGCACCTCAAAGTTCTGCAGTCATTCTCCATTTAAATATTTCTTTTTATTATTTTTCCTTCCAAAGTGAACAACTCCTCATTTTCCTGCTTTACACTTCATCTGCTAGATTGTTTTCCCACTCGCCCATTGGTCTGCAACTTTGTTGTCATATTTTCACAATAATCTTTTCTACCTGCAAATTTAGGCACAAGGCTTTCTCGCCACCTGATCTCACCACCTTAATTATTGATATAAGTTGTAAGAAATTAAGGAACAAAAACAAAGTTGCTGGAAAAACTCAACAGGTCTGACAGCATCTGTGAAGAAAAAAACAGAGTTAACATTTTGGGTCCGGTGACCCTTCCTCAGAAACTGTGTGCGCATAAGAAGTTAAAGCTCCACCACTGACCTGTGTAGAACCCCACTCAGCATTTGCAGAGAGAAGGCAGTTTACAAGGAAATAGTGAGTGAGATCAACTACCGGGAGATTTTCTGTTATTTCTCCATGTAAGATGGAGAGGGAGAAGGCGGTGAAGGGGGAGAAAGAAATTGAGAATCCTTCTCTTTGCAGATTAAAGATTTTTGTTGTATTGTACAAACACAATGCTGTAGCCACCTGCCCTGGAACCCTTCAGGTGCTTGTTTCTATGCTAAGCTTTCTTGACCCAGTTAACTGGTCCTGTTGAAAAATCATGCAAAAGATTTTCTGTCAGCAAAAACTGTCCTGAAAACATACACAAGGGATGCTGATGGGTCTACCATTCTCCCACACAACTTGAATAAAGCAACATTGTATATATAGCTTGCAATGAGTTCCAATAACTCATTCATAAATTTGCAAGATCCTTTTCTGCACTGTCCTTGGTTTGAAGCAGTATCTTTTCTCATTTCACCTCCAAAGAACGGAAACTTCCTTTGGCATAGCTCCTGCAGTAGGATTCTCAAGTACAAAAGCCTCCCTTCCGCATTTTCTGCTTTAACATAACAATTTTTGATCTTCTGTCAATTCAGTTCAAGAGCTCTGAACTTAATATCTTTTCTGCATGAGCCCTATATACCTGCTCCACCATCTCTCCACCTCTACCTTTGTGTCTCATCCAGTTGGAGTAATAATCCAAGAACGTGCTTGGTTATTTTGAAATAACTGAGGCAACCTCAGGAACTCACGTGAAATTAATACAGCAGCCAAAATAGACACACTTTGCATGTAGAGATCGGAGATGGCCTATAGGAAAACTAGAATAGAAATCTCTAAAGTATTCAGCTATTTCAGTTCAATTGTGATCATGCAGAACAGAGAATATTGTATTGGATGGGTCATCCATTCAGTCTTATTGCTTAATCAGTAATTACCTCCCTATCAAATTTGTGTATATTGTACTGTCCTTTTACTGCCTGTGAAATAATAGAACATAGAACATAGAACATTACAGAGCAGTACAGGTCCTTTGGCCCTCGATGTTGCACCAACCAGTGAAACCAATCTGAAGCCCACATAACCTACACTATTCCGTTATCATCCATATGTTTATCCGATGACCATTTAAATTCCCTTAAAGTTGGCGAGTCTACTACTGTTGCAGGCAGGGCATTCCATGCCCTTACTACTCTCTGAGTAAAGAATCTACTTCAGACATCAGTCCTATATCTTTCACCCTTCAATTTAAACCTACGCCCCCTCGTGCTAGCCCTCACCATACAAGGAAAAAGGCTCTCACTGTCCACCCTATCTAATCCTCTGATCATCTTGTGCGTCTCTATTAAGTTACCTCTTCACCTTCTTCTCTCTAACAAAAACAGCCTCAAGTCCCTCAGCCTTTCCTCGTAAGACCTTCCCTCCATACCAGGCAACATCCTGGTAAATCTCCTCTGCACCCTTTCCAATGCTTCCACATCCTTCCTATAATGCAGCGACCAGAACTGTACACAATTCTCCAAGTGCGGCCACAACAGAGTTTTGTACGGCTGCAACATGACCTCATGGCTCCGAAACTCAATCCCTCTACCAACAAATCCTAACACACAGTACGCCTTCTTAACTATCCCTATCAACCTGGGTGGCAACTTTCAGGGATCTATGCACATGGACACTGAGATCTCTCTCCTCGTCCACACTACCAAGAATCTTACCATTAGCCCAGTACTCTGTATTCCTGTTACTCCTTCCAAAGTGAATCACCTCACACTTTCCGCATTAAACTCCATTTGCCACCTCTCAGCCCAGCTCTGCAACTTGCCTATGTCCCTCTATAAGCTGCAACATTTCTCTGCACTATCCACAACTCCACCAACTAAACCTCTTCAGTTTTGTTTTCTTACAATTTTGCTGATTAAAGGTTTGTGATGTAACCTGCTAACAATGATGAGTCTTTGCGAGGAAATAGATAATGTTCCCTTCTGTGCCTTACTCAATAGCACTGATGCAAAGGGGGAAATCATTTTGAAGTCAATGATAAGGGAAATCAGGATGCAGTGGAAAATAAGTTAGCAATCCAACCTGATTGATATCCTGACAGGTAGGTAAATTTAAATTTCACCCATATTGATTCATTGAGACTGTAGCAATAGTTCATCAGTAGACATTTTCATAATTTAGATACACACAAAGAATTTCATCACAGATATTTCAAAATTATTTCGCCCCAGAGACTTTCCCGTGCATCTGCAAGTTAATTTTAGTTTCTCCACACCAACTACAATTTGCACTTGCATGACATAAGTTTATTTATTCGGAAAATAAACAATCTATAAGTTCAAAATAATGGAAATGTTTTGAGTGTAAAGCTGTCAACTGTGATAAATCCAGAGCAACATACATTTGTTTTCATAAATGCACCCCAGATTCTGCACAAAAAGATAAATATCATTTTTGTTTTCAATTCTTGCGTCTTCAAGAGAAGCAGGAAACCTCACTGAAGCCATATGCCATTCCAACAGCTGTTTGTTGTCTCTCTTCAGGGATTTACTTGAAGCTACTACAATGAAACAGACAGTGCAAAATACGTTCATGCAGGAAGAAGGGGCACCTTTGGAAGTACCACAAGAGCCAGCTCCTCACTTGGATTATTTTGATAAGGCCTTGAGGCCCAAGTTCAAGCATCAATTCTGGCTACAACATGACCACTGCACTTGAAACCAGACACCAATGAATTTCAACTCTGTTGTTTTAAACCTTGGTGACCCAAATGTTGTCAATTTCTTACAGTCATTCAAATAAGTGACTTAAACATTAACAGTGGTAAAATGTATGGAGTACTTCTGGAGAAATTATGCTGACAGAAGCATTTTTTAAAAAAAGAACAGATTATGGATTCAGTACAGACTCAGGAATGTAAGTTTATGATCAGATCTGAGCAAGTTATTAGAAAAAAAAGGAAACAAATAGACTCTCTGGTTTTAATTACTTTATTCCATTGGCAAACTTATTTACTCATGCTCATTTTCAGGTATGGTGCACCTTTTACAGGAAATTTCAGTAAATACATGAACCACTGTCCCAGTCAGTTCTTCTTTACTCAGAGGTAGATATTTTGTGTCCCCTGGGTCTGGTCGCCACGCGGGTCTGGGACAGCCTGATATTTCTGGAGGTTATGATCTTCACCATGGCAGATTGCAAAACTAGGTGCAATAATCTATTGATGATGCCAGAAAAAATAATTATGAAGTAGTTTTATCATGAAAACACATATGATTCAGTGATGTTCTTCAGAAGAGGATACCCACCATCCCTGCTTGCTCTGGCCTACAGATAGCTCCAGTCCTTGTTTTGAGGATTTAATGCCCTCTAATTTGACATAGCAAGCCATTAAGTTTCAGGATAGATAGTCCTCCCAGCAAAGCAACTTGAAAAAGATTAAAACGCTCATGAATAAGAACAGAAGAAATAGGAGCAAGAATAGACAATATGTCCTGGTGAGCCTGCTCCCAAGTTCAATACAATCATGCCTGATTCTGGGCTTTAACACCACTTTCCTGCCTCCTCCTTTTACCCACTAATTTTATAAAAGATCAAAACCACAGTAGCTTGAAACTCTTCAATTAACTTTACCTGGATAAAATTTAAGTACCATGCGCAAGTGTAAACAAAATTCAATTAAAACTTGGTGAATACTGAATATATTGAAGAAAAATAACATTAGAAAAGATAAATAGATAATTCCTTTCATTAGAATTCCAATGATAGGCTTTAGTCTTGTCCCAAAGCTAACGCGAGATTTATTCTCCTCATTTCTTTTGCCTTTGTTTACAAATCTGAAGCATATAGGTTACCCTCAGGATAAAGGAAGTTGCATTTTTGTAAACGTTTAAGTTATGGTAGATATGTTAGAGGTTATATCTGACTTTGTTCTAAGCGAGAGTAAGAACTGTTGAGCTGAATGTTAATAATTCAATATAATAGACTCCCACGTTCTCTCATTAAATAACTCACTGAAGCTTTTCACTGTACATTCTGTTCATGAAATTGTTCTCTATCAATATTAATTTCCAAAAATAGTTATGTGTGCATTTGCACAATGAAATTACAGTAAATTAGCTGTTCCAGCAGACTGGCTATTTAGTATTGAGGCTAACATTCATTATGTAGAGCGCGCATGCCATATGTTTATTGAAATTAAGCAGTTAAGGAAATTGTTTCCTATCAAACCAGCATTAGACACACTCCACATTCTGCACAAGGTTCATTCTACTCCATTTGTTTCATTACTCACTATTTCTCATTTCAAATAATATGTGAATATTGGAGACAATAGGAGATGTGTACATCCCTCATCTGTTGAATTCTTCAGATAAATAATAAATAATCGTATGGCAACAATTACTATTGATCAGAAACTCTGTAATCTTCCAGGCATCTGGCTCACACAGTGAGTGGGAGTAACAGTTAGCTGAATCTGTTGGTTGCATGAGAAATATAGTGGCAGCTGGGAGAATGCAACTTTTCACTGCCACCCAATGAGTGTGTGTTCTAGAAATGAGTGGTCAGGACTGCTTATAAATTCTATCATGAAGGTTCAAATCAAACAGCGAGAGAAAGAGAGAGAGAGAGGTGACCAAACAATTAGTTCCCAGAACTAGTAAAAATCCTCACTTCCCATTCAGTCATTCACTCTATCTTCAGAAGGTCTTCAGGAGGCTACAATTCTGATTTCCACTTTGGTTTTTCAGACTGTGTGTCGTAGGAGAACCATTGCTTGCTGTAAGGATTACCTGTTACATGAGAATTCCAGATGCTTGGTCCCAGGTAATGGGAAGTTTACTGTATCTGGAGGTTGGACATTATCGTACAAAATTCTTAACAAAAAAAGTTTAATAACAGTTCTACCTAAAATATATAGTTCAGCCTCTTCAACTAACAAGAACAAAAGCAAAGATATCACTAGATAATGCAGATTCTATTCAATCACCTTATAATTTTTTGTTTCTGTCCTAAAATCATTTGCTTGCACTTATCACAAAGCCTGGCCTCTGGCCACATAAATCACAATAGCCCTTGTCGTGTCATAAAGGAGATGTTCTCTAGTAATAAATGCATTTAGTATGAATTAGGGTGAACAATATGCCCTTCTACTCCTGGGTTTTATGAGTAATAACATAGGTTTTCCAGTGTATACCCTAATATCATGAAGATCACAATGCTGATAGACCAATGAACACAGGCCAATCTACTCACGGAAATTTTACTTCAAATTTGCAATAATACACATAAGAAAAACAAATCGAGATATAACAAAGCGGTCCCACTTTTTACTGGCTACAGATGAGAGATTACTGGTGGAGGAGGGGAAGATAAATAAGAATCAGTCAAAGGTTTTCAGAGAAGTGATGGATTTTTATAATGTGAATATACAATTTTAGCACTTCTAGCTAGAGAATGAGTGACAAAAACGCTTTTTTTTGGTTCATTCATGCGGTGTGAGGATCACTGGCTGGGACAACATTTATTGCCAATCCTTAGTTGTCCTCGAGAAGGTGGCTGTGAACTGTCTCCTTGAACCCCTGCAGCCAGATCCACAAAGTCCTCAGGGAGAGGGCTCCAGGGCATAAGCCAGCAGCATAAGTTTAACGCTGTCATTCCGGAAAGCTAGAAGTGCGCCCACCAAAGGTTTGTTTTAATATAGAGCAAGTCTTTGGAGCATGCAATGCATTGTCACAGCAACTAGTGCCAGAGATCATCACTTTAAGAAAAAAAGTGATAAACATTTGAAATTTCGAAGAAAAAGGGGCAGTGGACTTAGTTTTGTATTATTTTAAGGGCCAACCTAAATTGGAAGATATTGGCTATTTCCTAGCAAACAAGGCAAGCCCAATAAAATAATGAATCAAATGTTCCTAACGTGATGAAAGGAATTGATAGGGTGACTGGATCTTCAAAGAGCTGAATGGATTCCTTCTGTTTTATGAATTTCTCTGGCTGTGTTGTTCAAACTCTTGTATACTTAAATGATCAGTGACATTAACAGTAAAAACGTTCCATTTTATTCAGGATGGCTTTCAGCTGATGCCTGTAAATGGCACCGGAGTCAGATGGAAATCAGACAAAACAGGTGTCAGCTTACAACTGGAAGTCAACCAACTGTGATTATTCGAGCACAGGCAAGTTCCTAACTGGCACATTGAATCGAGCATTGCCCAACATTGTCAGGACGCATTGTGCCATTTCAGGTCTAGCGATGCCTCACTGAACTCAAACTGAACTGACAATTGTGGCCTGAAGGTGGCCACTGCAATGTGACATAAAGAAGATGTGTACAGTGAAATATGAAAATACAGTCAGAGAAAGCTGGACCAGGTCGCACACTTACTTACTTCTGCAGTGATAATGGGAACTGCAGATGCTGGAGAATCCAAGATAATAAAGTGTGAGGCTGGATGAACACAGCAGGCCAAGCAGCATCTCAGGAGCACAAAAGCTGATGTTTCGGGCCTAGACCCTTCATCAGAGAGGGGGATGGGGTGAGGGTTCTGGAATAAATAGGGAGAGAGGGGGAGGCGGACCGAAGATGGAGAGAAAAGAAGATAGGTGGAGAGGAGAGTATAGGTGGGGAGGTAGGGAGGGGATAGGTGAAGGAGGTGGGATGAGGTTAGTAGGTAGGAAATGGAGGTGCGGCTTGAGGTGCGAGGAAGGGATGGGTGAGAGGAAGAACAGGTTAAGGAGGCAGAGACAGGCTGGGCTGGTTTTGGGATGCAGTGGGTGGAGGGGACAAGCTGGGCTGGTTTTGTGATGCAGTGGGGGGAGGAGAAGAACTGGGCTGGTTTTGGGCTGCAGTAGGGGAAGGGGAGATTTTGAAGCTTGTGAAGTCCACGTTGATACCATTGGGCTGCAGGGTTCCCAAGAGGAATATGAGTTGCTGTTCCTGCAACCTTCGGGTGGCATCATTGTGGCACTGCAGGAGGCTTTGTTGGAGACTTCTGCAGTCTGTTTGTAAATTTCAAACTGAAACCTTTCTTTGAGATTCTTTGAGATTGAAGGCTTCTTTGGGAAATGCAGTTCACTATAGATTAGCTGGCTCAGCTGAGCCGGTGGGGCAAGAGGATGGATAGCAAGGAAGCAGTGACAGGATACTTGATAGGTTTGGGCCAGACAGATGGTTTCTGCAACAAAAGATGTGAATCCAAAATGACACATTGCCCCACCCTTCCTCCCAGAGTCAGGGTCAAGGGTGTTACTGAGCAGTTGCAAACCTCTCTGAGGGGAAAGGTGACAAGGCAATGATTGTAATCCCAATTACATAAATAGAAAAAGAAAAACGTCCTGCAGATTCCTTTTAGGAAGTTACAAACGAATCTATCAAGGATGATCTCACATGTCAGGAATGTAGAAATTGGGGGATCAAGCAGATGAACAGATGGTTGATGGAATGGCGCAAGAAGGAGGGCTTAAAATTCCTGGGACATTGGAATTGTGTCTGACAGATGGTGGGATTGGTACAGGCTGTATGAGTTGTATCTCAACAGATGTGATACCAATACTCTCACGACACACAGTTTGGTATTGTGCAATGACACATTTTACTCAGAAATTGAGCAGAGATAATGAGCTGAATTGTGAACTTTTTTGGCTATGTCTTGGCTTTGTTGCATTTCATGGAGGTTTCACTCCAGAAGATCAGTCACTGCATCTTAAAAATGCGCCTCAATAACCATATACCCCACTCTAGCTCCATCCTACCACCTGCCATTGCCAAACCAACATGCAACTAATCGGGATAGACTCAAACATCAGTATCTATGGTATCTGTGCCGTCTTTAAATGGACGCTGTGTACTAAGAAGAGGACTGGCATTCTGAAGCTGCCTTGTTCACCAAAGGACAGTCTTTCCAAAGATGTCTGAGAAGGGGAAAATGGTGCCATGATTCTCCAGCATGGACCTTGTGGTTTTTGCAGATGGGATGGTCGAGAGAAGGGGCCTCTTCTTCACAGAGTAGAGACAAAGGAGGCCATGCCAAAAGATCCTGGCAGCTAGGTCTGACCCAGGTCAATGCTGTATCAACTGCCCAGAGTAATGGTCAGCAGAGCCAAAGAAAGTCAATGACCTTTTCTGCTGCAGGGTGAATGCCATACTCTGATTTTTGCTACCCCATTCTGTATCTCTGTGATTGCACCCACCAAGAATCATGCTCTACTACTCACCTCACACTCCCAAAACCCCAAACAACCAACCTGCATGTCCTCTGTGATGCCTACTCACTCTCCTGGGCCACCTCATCATCTTCTCCCACTTGAAACAGCACTAAGAACTGTGCCACCAACTTCCATCTCACTCAATCCCACCGTCTCTTCAGTTACAGGAGTAAACAGCCCAAAACAGGATCGAGTCCACTTGCTACCCTGTGAAAGTTGGATATCAGTGTTTAAGTCTCTGGTGGAGACCATATTCTTTTGTTTCCTCACCTCAAACAATTTTCAGCACGGAAGCTGAGTAAGTATATGTATCATAACCCAACGTTTGCAGTAAAACACAGATTGCAGCTATTGTTCTGATAGGAGCAAACATGAATTACCAAATTTTGGGGGATAGGAGGATGCTCACAGGGTCAGTGTGGACTTGTTGGGCTGAAGGACCTGTTTCCACATTGTAGGGATTCGAAATTAATAGAATTTATAATTTATAACTTTTGATTTATATCATCTGATTTTTATATATCTGAGACTTCCCATGGGTTAAAATGGTTTTAAAAAAAAACACTCTTTTTAAGATGGCCACAGTGATCATCTGGCCATAGGTTAAGCTAGTTGATGAAACCATCAATAAACAAGATGCAATCTGAACTGACATTAACAATTCATCAATATAATTGAAACCACTCATTTGTATCTCCTATTTGCTTTACACCTAGAGAATCATAAAATTCTTAAAATGTGGAAACAGGCCCTCAGGCCCAACCAGTCCACACAGACCCTCAGAGCATCCCACCCAGACCCAGTCCCTTAAAACCCACCTAATCTACACATCCCAGAACACTACCAACAATTTAACACGGCCAATCCCTGGCCTGCACATCTTTGGACTGCGGGAGGAAACTGGAGCACCCAGAGAAAACCCACACAGACACAGGGAGAATGTGCAAACTCCACACAGGCAGTCATCTGAGGGAGGAATTGTACCCGGGTCCCGGTTGCTGTGAGGTAGTAGTGTGAACCACTGAGCCACCGTGCCACCTGCCTCCTGAAAGCTTCACATATTTGGATGAAAGTAGCCTGCAGTTTATCCAGTGTGAAAAAAAAGTAAAGCAGGAATGCACAGATGATTTGTATTACAGACAACGGATTTTGGGCAAGGCAGAGAGAAGAAAGATGGATTTGGAAGAGCAGAACTGGAAGGCATGCTCTCTCTCTGCCTGCTTTCATTTCAGCCACTTGGAAAGCAATGCCTGGAGTAAAGAAAATCAGACAAATGTCCATTGACCAAGAATGCAAATATACCTAAAAACTTCAGTACCATAGAGGATACAAGTCATAAATTGAACAGTCATGTTCTCAAGTTAATCTAACACCATAAGGACTGTATGAAGTTTTTAAACCTCATTTTCTTTATCTTACATTTATACTAGAAAATGTCCGCTTTTAAGCTTTACACATTTTTTGTGTATATTTTACTACATTATTTTATTTTCTCAGAGTTAGTAAGCAAAAAAATTTCCTCGGGGAGTGCTCCAAAGATTCAAGGAGTCAGGAGGCGAGTTACCTGCTGCAATATGACGTAATGCGATAGTTGCGTTCCCACACGACCTTGCACTATAAAAAATCGTACAACTGTAACACTTAAAGTGATTGGGACAGAATCACATCATAACCAACACAGGTAGGGAAAGTTTGTGTTTCACAAATAGCATTCTCCTATTCTTCAATTGTGTTACAGCTGATTCATGCTTACGAAACACGCGTTATATCAAAACTAACTGTATCCTGAGTCTCTGATCTGCCATTGCAGTCACTGCACTTATATGGCATGTACAGTCGAGTTTCTAATCAATGGTAATCCCCAGGATGTTGACAGTGGGAATTCCATGATGGTAACTCCATTGAATGCAAAGGGGCGATGCTTAGATTGCCTTTAATTGGTGATGGGCATAGCCTGGCATTTCCGTGGCACAAGCGTTACTTGCCACTTTTCAGTCCAAGCCTGGATATTGTCATAGAGTTATGGAGGCCTACAGCAGGGAAAAATCCTTTCGGCTCATTGTGTCTGTGCTGGTCAAAAACAACCACTCTAGGCCCAAAACGTCAGCTTTCCTGCTCCTTAGATGCTGCTTGGCCTGCTGTGTTCATCCAGCCTCACACCTTGTTATCTGACATAGCTATTTTCATCCCATTTTACAGCACTTGACCCATAACCTTGTATACTTTGGCAATCCAACTAAATAAATAAATACTTTTCAATGTTGTGAGAGTTTCTGCCTTATAGGCAGTGAGTTCTAGATTCCCACCAGCGTCTGGGTGAAAAAGGTTTTCCTCACATCCCTTTTAAACATTTTGCCTCTTACCTTCAATCCGTGCTCCTTGGCCATTGATCTTTCTATCAGGGCAAAAGTTTCTTCCTGTCTAATCTATCTATGCCCCTTAGTACTTTTAAACATTTCAATCATGGCCCCTCTCAACCTCCTCTGTTCCAAGGAAAACAACCTTTTCTGAAGAAGGGTCCTGGCCCGAAATGTCAACTTTCCTGCTCGTCCGATACTGCCTGGCCTGTTTTGTTCCTTCAGTTCCACACTGTGTTATCTCTGACTACAGCATCGGCAGTTCTTACTATCTCCCAGTCTTCCAAATCACTCTTCATAACTCAAACTCTCCAGCTCTGGCAACATCCTATTAAATCTCCTTTGCACCTTCTCTTTTCACATCACTCCTTTAATGGGCACAAAATACTCTAGCTATAGCCAAACCAACATTTTATGCAGTTACAGCATAACCTCCATCCTGTTAAACTCCGTGCCTTGACTAATAAGAGCAAGTATATGCAGTTCCCATTATCTCTATATGATAAGCCTTACCAACCACTTTACCTACCTGGCCTGAAACTTTAAGAGACTGATGTGCACGCTCACCAAGGTCCCTCTGATCCTTGATGCTTCCCAGGGATCTATCAGTCAGCATCAATTCACGTTCCTTTTAAGCCCAAGCTATACACTACTGGTAAAGAACATTGATCCTTTTTTTAAGGTATAGAATCTTGAATGATGGCAGCACAAAATCACATGGTTGTTCTTGTTACTTTATTGTAGCCATCGATAACAAAGGGAAGGCACGAGAATTTGAAGGAAGTCTGAGAGACTGAAAGGACTGCATGGAAATACCAGCATAATTTATTTTTTTTGTGGAACAAATATTAATTTCAAAATTAACAAAGCAGCTATTTAGTTTTTATTGGGATAAGACAAACTATGAGCCATTATTTTGAACAGGACTCCAAGGAAATCTCTGAGGGAAACCATTTAGAAGGAGAGAGTCACAACTAGAAGACAGGGCTCAGAAGCTAACGGACTGTTGTATAACCAGACTTCCAAAGTTCACAACCTTCAATGCCGTGAGCACTGCCTCCCAAAATGCTTCCTCCTTGATCAATCCGTGGGAGAAATCTCTCCGACCCACAATGCCGTCTGCATTACACAACTGTAGAATGCTTGCAAGTTCTCAACTCTTGTGTGTCAGAAGGAAAAGTTTTCAAACAAGTGAGGCCTACATGAATAGCAGACTGGCCTTATTTTGTCTTTATAAGTAGCTTTTATCCAAACCTGTTTTTAATCTTTGCATCTGAATTTTTATCTAATAACTTGATCACTTTGACTTGCCTAACTTACAACACTAGTTTGCAAAAAAAAACTTTACTCTTGCTCAAAGCCACAGCCTTGCTACTGGTTCTTTTAAAATTAGAACAGGATGTTAAGTGGCAACTTAAAGTACTCCACAAATACACAGTTCACAGACCACTCTACAGCAATGCTTGGTGTCGGGTCAGCTGTGACAGAAATATGTGCAATTTAACAAGCTTAGCAATAATGTTATGTTGGTCCTGCCTACTGCATTTCCTGAATCTAGCAACTGCTAATAATTACACTGTAATGGCAAGTGGACTAATCAAATTGATGTTGGATAGAAGCCAAAGTATAAATATTATCACCTTCTATTTTCATTTTGTTAAACGTCTTGTCCACTATATTTGTCACAGGGCAGTTATTCAGATAAAGAAACCAGATGGTGAAAGATGGAAGTGAGAGGAAAGAAGTCACAGTAAATATTTTCAGGCAGAAATGAAGAGAGAGAGAGAGTGATGGATTTTAAGTCTAAGCCAGTTCGCAGTGGGTTGGTAATGATGTGAGTTAGAAGTTCATCCCCGTTCTCCATGAAACTTGGATCCCAGCCATCCGTTCGTCAAAAGAAAAGGAAAGAAACAACAAAATGAGAATTAAAACTCAGCACAAAAAATAACACAAATGTGCAACCATGAAGGTTTTCGTTGTTAACAGGCTCTGTTAAAATTAAACAGAGATGGAAGCTGTATTGGCATAATGTAGGAGGTGCTGACATTGCTTAATAATGGAGAAGGAAAATTACATTCTGTGAAGACACATCTGCCTTTAGGCTCCTGCTGACATTGAATGTAATGTGGACATAAAGAGAATTTTGCTGCTGTCAACATTCTCTGCCCCAGGACTTAGTTACTATTGATTTACAACCAGCTGTAAGAAAAAAAGAGAATATATTCAGTAACACAGCATTAGTATTCTTGAAATAGAAACATGAAACACCAGAAATACTCAGCAGGTCAAACAGCAACTGTGGAGAAAGATACAGTTCATGTTTCAGGTCATTGGCTTTTCAGCATTTGTTGTTTTTATTTCAGATTTTCAGCATCTGCAGAGTTCGGCTTTTTGATGAGTATTCCTGGTTTTAGTTGCAAAAGGACTAACTTAATAATCCAAGTTGTGATATCCATTAATTTTTTAAATCATTGTTTAATTAGTTGAATCAAAATGTTCAAGTGCAATGTTGAGGATAGTGAAGGGACTTGTAATGGATGAGGTACGTGAGCCAACTTGTGAGGGAGGAGTGTATATCTGTAACGAGTCCCTGAGCCTTCGTGGGGACCGACATTGTCCTCCAACATATTATCTTGGTGACACAGGCATGCAAGGTCCCTCTAGGGCTTTACCCAACAGTAATTGTAACTTGATGGTAGATGTTTCGACTGTTGTTTAGCACCCATATCTGAGATGCATTTTAAAATTAATATCAACTCAAGAGCTAAGCTAAAATTGGTACTTGCAGCAATTTTTACACACTCTCTTGAGTTTTTTACTCCCAAGAAAATGTTTGGAAATCTGCCTCAGACAGTGATGTGGTAAACAATTATTAGGGGATATAAAGCAATCAGATTGCAACCAGCCTACCAACTGAAATGGTGTGAACTCAACACTTGAAAGCTGCAATCTTCAGCAGAATATCCGTTCAACATGACTGTACTGCACTTATTATTGATTGATTTAATGCTGTTGTTGGCGGGAGAATCCTGTCAAGAAGGACAAACTCAACCAGAACTGAACAACTACCCCAGTGACTCCCATCAGGTTTCAAAAGAGTTTTCTTTGCTGGACTGACAGACACTTAGCAGCTGATCTGTGCTTTGCTTAGGGCTACTTTCAAACTGATGAAACACAAACTATTGAAATGTGCCAACATAGTGCTCTGCTGTGTTTTTCATTCATCTTTATGAAAAGTAAAAATCTCAAGGTTTCGAATCTTTAAATAAATGCTCCCAAGTAGAATGAAGGTAACTAGGAACGAGGGATTAAACTAAATCGTACTTGCAATGCTAACAATGCAGATAGACAATATGCACAATTGTGAGTCTTCTCTTTGTTTTGAATTTCAAAATCAAAGCTCTCATTGCACACAATTATGTGACATATATTTTATTTCAAAGATTAAGGAGGGACAGGCTTTATGGAATGAATGCTCCCTGGCTTTGAAATTTCTGTTTTGTAATCTATATTTCAATCTTGTGAAATCCGGTAAAGACCATATCAAAAAATTAGAATTTACAAATTTGCTGTTCTATTTTATTTGATATTTCCTACTCTCTGAAACTGAACTAACATCTCTGCTGCTGATTTGACTTAGTTAAGATTTTACTTATGCAACCTTTGTGATGCTAGCCTGTAATCTAGCTGGCCAAATTTCTAACAGTAAGGAACAGAAAATCTTACAAAATGAACTATATTCATACGGATTTTATTCTGATCCTATTAAAACCAACAAAATTGGAATAATGACATACTTGTTTCCAAAAGTGTGAAGGGGCCAACAGGTTAAAAAAAAGTGCCATTCAAATTGTAAGAACAAATAAGGTATAGAAAAATCAATTGAAGGACGCAGCGAGGGTGAGTGAACAAGCAGCCACTAGTATGTTATGATGCGTCTCCCAGAAAATCAAAGAATAAGGAGACAAATCCATAAATGGGGAAAAGGAGTACACAAGTGAAGAGGTGACCTCTTCATGGTATTGTCACTTGCTTTTCATCCATATAATGTTCTGGGGATCCAGGTATGTATCCCTCCATGGAAGATGGCAGAATTTGAATTCAGCCTGCAACTAAGAGTCTAATGATGACCATGAAAACATTGTTGATTGTCAGAAAAACCCATCTGTTCACTAATGTCATTTAGGGAAGGAAAATGCCATTCTTACCTGGTCTGGCCTATATGTGACTCCAGACCCACAGCAGTGTGATTGACTCTGAACTGCCCTTTAGACAATTAAGGGTAGGCAAGTAGTGCTGGCCTAGTCAGCAATGGCCACATCCTTTTAATGAACAAATCTTTTAAAAAGCAAGCTGAGAATGATGTATACAAAAAAAAATTGGTTTGGCAAAGGTTTGAGTGCTCTGCAATTCTGTGCACCTCTTCACAGAAAGGACAATTTCTTTTTAATTCATTCATGGGATGTGGCATTGCTGGTTGGGTCAGCATTTATTGTCTGTCCATAGTTGTCATTGAGAAGGTGGTAGTAAACTGCCTTCCCGTACCGCTGTAGGCCAAGGTGCTGTAGTTTGAGTTATTTTGTTGCTCGAGAGGGAATTCAAGGGTATGACCCAACGAACTGAAGGGCTTCTAATGTATTTCCAAGTCAGGATGGCGAATGACTTGGAGGGAAACTTGCAGATGTTGATGTTTCCATGTATATGCTGTTTTTGTCCTTCCGGATGGAAGTGGTAGTGGTTTGGAAAGCGCAGCCTGAGGAGTATTTGAGAAGTTCTGAAATGCAGTTTATAGATACTATACATTGTCACTACTGAGTGTCGGTGGCGCAGGGTTTTATGCATGTAGTGCCAATCAAGTGGGCTGCATTGTCCCAGATGGTGTCAAGCTTCCTAAATGTTGTTGGAGGCGCACCTATCCAGACAAGTGGGGTGTAATACATCAGACTTTTGACTTGTGCCCCATAGATGGCGGACAGGCTTTGGGGAGTCAGGAGGTGACTTACTCATTGCAGTATTGCTAGCTTCCAATATGTTGTTGTAGTCACTGCAAGTACAGTTGAGTTTCCGGTAATTGGTAACCCTCCAAATATTGACAGCGGAGGATTGCCTGATGGTAACTCCATTGAATACCAAGAGGTGATGCATAGATTGTCTCTTACTGGAGACGGTCACTGTCCTTGTGTGACATGAATATAACTTGCCACTTTTCAGCCCAAGCCTGAATATTGTCATAGAGTTACCTACAATAGAGAAAAAAACACTTTGGCCCATTGTACATGCTCACCGAGGTTCCTCTGATCCTCAGTGGTTCCCAGAGGCCTGCCATTCATCATCAATTCACTTGTCTTATTTGTTCAAGTCATCCTGCATTTGAAAACGGACTGCTTCAGTATCTAAGGAGTCATGAATAGCGCTAAACATTATGTAATTACTATCAAACAACCCCACTTCTGCCCTGATGATGAACAGAAGGATATTTATGAAGCAGCTGAAGATGTTTGGGCTTAGGACACTACCCTGAGGAACTCCTGTTGAGATATCCCCACGCTGAGATTACTGATCTTCCAAAACCACAACCTTCACAGGTTACAAAGGAAGGCAATGGCCTAATGGTATTGTTGCTGGACTGTTAATCCAGAAATCCGGACAACTTTCTGAGGACCCAGGTTCAAATCCCGCCACAGCAGATGGTGGAATTTGAATTCAATAAAATATGTGGAATTAAGAATTTAATGATGACTTAAATCCAATGCCGTTTGTCGGGAAAAAGCCCATCTTGTTCATTAATGTCCTTTAGGGAAGGAAACTGTGATCTTTACCTCTTCTGGCCTACATGCAACTCCAGCCCCACAGCAATGTGGTTGATTCTGAACTGCCCTCTGGGCAATGAGGGATGCTGTCTAACCAGCAACGTCCTCATCCCATTAACGAAGAAAAATAACCTTCTTCCTATGTGCCAGGCATGTCTCCAACAAACAGAGGACTTTGCACTGTTTCCCAATGAGGCGAGTTTTGTCTAAGCTACATGCCACGCCCAGTCAAATGCAGCCTGCTATCAAGGGCTGTCACTCTAACCTCATAGAACATAGAACACAGAACAATTCAGCGCAGAACAGGACCTTCGGCCCTCAATGTTGCACTAAACTGAACTAATCTAAACACCTCCCCCTACACGATCCCATCATCATCCATATGCTTATCCAAGGACTGTTTAAATGCCCCTAATGTGGCTGAGTTAACTACATTGGCAGGCAGGGCGTCCCATGCCCTTACCACTCTCTGAGTAAAGAACCTGCCTCTGACATCTGTCTTAAATCTATTACTCCTCAATTTGAAGCAATGCCCCCTTGTACAAGCTAAAGTCATCATCCTCAGAAAAAAACTCTCACTGTCCACCCTATCTAATCCTCTGATCATCTTGTATGTCTCTATTAAATCCCCTCTTAGCCTCCTTCTGTCCAATGAGAACAGACCCAAGTCCTTCAGCCTTTCTTCATAGGGCCTGTGCTCCAGACCAGGCAACATCCTGGTAAATCTCCTCTGCACCTTTTCCAATGCTTCCACATCCTTCCTGTAAACCTCACCTCTGGAATTCAGCTCTTTTGTCCATGTTTGAACCAAGGCTGTAATGAGGTCAGGAGCTGAGCGGCCCTGGCAGAACCCAAACTGGGCATCACTGAGCAGGTTATTGCTGAGCAGGTGCTGCTTGATAGCACTGTTGATGATACTTTCTATCACTTTTCAATAAAGCCTGGATTGACAAACAATGACAAATTCTCAGAGAAACATAGGAATTTTGGGGAAGCTTGTCCACAGATCCCTAAAGGCAGTGTGGCAGGTTAATAGGATGGTAGTTGAAGAGGCACATGAGACATTTGCCTTTATTAGTTGTGATGTGGAGGTGCCAGGTGTTGTACTGGAGTGGAAAATTTCAAACTCACACAACACCAGATTATACTTTATCAAGTTTATTTGAAATCATAAACTTTTAGAGTCCAGCTCCTTCGTCAGGTAAACTTGTGATTTCAAATAATCCTGTTGAACTATAATCTGGTGTAGTATGACTTCTGACTTTTCAGTTACAGCACAGATTATAAGAGCAAGGAGGTTATCTAGCAGCTGTACAAAACTTTGGTTAGGCTGCAGCTGGAGTACTATGTGCAGTTCTGGTCACTACACTACAGAAGGATGTGATTGCACTGAGTGGGGGTTACAGATGGGATTCACCAGGATGTTGCCTGGAGTAGAATATTTCAGCTATGAAGAGAGGCTGGGTAAGCATGGGTTATTTTCTTTGGAGCAGAGGTAGTTGATAATAAGGAGCCTGGATAGAGCACATAGAAAGTAGCTGTTCCCTTTAATTGAAGAGTCAATATAAAAGGCAACTTTTAAGGTAAAAAGCTAGAGGTTTAGAAATATAGTAGGAACTGCAGATGCTGGAGACTCTGAGATAATAAGGTGCAGAGCTGGATGGACACTGCAGGCCAAGCAGCATCAGAGGAGCAGGAAGGCTGACATTTCAGAAAAACATTTTCTGAGGAAGGGTCCAGAATCGAAATGTCAGCCTTCCTGCTCCTCTGATGCTGCTTGTCCTGCTGTGTTCATCCAGCTCTACACCTTGTTATATCAATCTATACTAGTTCCACTTGCCAGCACAAGGCCTATGGCTTTGAGTATTATAACATTTCAAGTGCTCATCCAAATTCTTTTTAAAGCTTGTGAGGTTCCCTGCCTTAACCATCATTGCAGGCAGCACATTCCAAACTCTCACCACCCTCAGGATGAAAATCTTTTCCCTCACATCCTCTCTAAACCTCTGATAGAACAAGGTGTAGAGCTAGATGAACACAACAGGCCAAGCAGCATCAGAGGAACAGGAAAGCTGACATTTTGGGTCTAGACCCTTCTTCAGAAATGAAGAATTCTTGTTTCAGAAATCATTTCTGAAGAAGTGCCTAGGCCTGAAACATCAGCCTTCCTGCTCCTCTGATGCTGCTCGGCCTGCTGTGTTCATCCAGCTCTACACTATTGTTATCTCAGATTCTCCAGCATCGGCAGTTCCTACTATGCTGGTATAGATTGAGCTTGTTTTTGGTTGTATATACTCAATGTGTTAAAGAGCCTCTTCTGTCCTCCATGACTCTGTGGCTTGTTAAAGATACGACAGAATTTTATCGGGGCCTGAATGATGTGTGCTTTGGAGAGAAATATGGTAGAATCATGTAAGAAGTCGGGTGGGGCCTATCCGGACTTCTGGAGAAACCCATTACATTATCAAACAGAGTTCCAGACACTGAAATAAGATGCTGGCTAGGAAGCCATGAGATGTTTATTAAATGAGCTTAGTGCTTGTTTTTGCTTGTTCGAGTAGTGCTTTTTTATTAAGTGTCTACCTGGATGCTCGCAGCATCCATACCTTGCCTAGCCATGCCATGTCTTTAGTGCTGTCACAGAGCCAAGCAACTTGTCTTTTTGGCCAGACTCAAAGGGATGACTGTGTAGCCATTCAGAGCATTGCAAAATCAACCTCTTTCTTTTACCATGCATCAGCAGCTTACAGTACAAGCACACTACATGTGCTGTAAGCAAACAGATATGTGTCAAAGTTTAAGGACAGTAATCCCCACCGAAGCCCATGATAGCACCCAACAGTAAGGGAGTTCTGACTCAGTCAGTCCAGAGCAGCCTCTGCTACCAGTTCAGAGGTTTAGCCATAACCAGGCAGCTGGTTGGAGGACATTTTCTCCAGAGGTGAGAGCCTGACAAATGGACCACAATTAGCCTTGCAGCTTCTTAATGTCTCACATGGGGGTTAGTGCTGACAGTCAGGGAGGTGTACACATATCAGTCAGGAGTATGGGACTGTCGAGTTAGCTCACACAAGGGGATAGGCCAGTCCACCTGTATGTCCATTCAATAAATGTTATGGGAAAGAAAGTGGGCAGTAGTGCAGAAGGCAGAGTCGGGAAGCTATCCATGGGGATTTGGAAAGGCAGACTGGGAGTTAGGGTAAGGCAATTATAAAGGTGAACAACTGTGTGCATAAAGCTGAGATACAATAAAGCAGGGATGGAAGCAGGGTCATTCGGGGTGGGTGGGGGGGGGTGCTCAATCAACAGTAAGTGTTGCCCTAGCTCTTATGGTGGAGGTTGTTAACACATTAGCACTGTAAGATGTAAGAGCAGAAGTAGGCCATTCAGCCCATCAAGGCTGCTCTGCCATTCAATGAGATCATGGCTGATCTGATAATTCGCAACTCCATTTTCCTGCTTTTTACCCATAACCCTTGATTCCCCAACTGATTAAAAATCTACCTCTCTCAGCCTTGAATGCACCTCTTGAACAAATCGCTAAAACCCTCTCCAGTAAAGAATTCCACAGATTCACTACCCCCTGAGAGAAGAAATTCCTCCTCACTACTGAGGTTATACCCTCTGATCTTGGACTCTCCTACAATGAGAAACAACTTTTCCACTCCTAACTTGTCAAGTTCCTTAAAAACTTATAAAGGCAAAATACTCCAGATGCTAGAAATATGAAACAAACACAGAAGGTGCTGGAGAAGCTCAACAGATCTGGCACCACCTGTGGAGAGAGAAGCAGAGTTAAAGTCTAAAGCCTGTTATGAATCTGCAGAACCCAAGTATTAAATTGTAAAGTATCAGTCAAGCATTTAAAGTATACAAATACATAAGAACTAGTTTCCAACACATTGGTGTTTTTATTGGTTTTTATGTTATTGGTTAAAATCCTTGTAATTATAACATTACTCAGTGAATTATATTTAGTTATATTTATTTGTGATAATTTCAACAACAAAATTATTCAGCCTACTTGTTAAATAATAATTCAGCTGTGATTTTTCAGATTTGTTCCAAATGCTCAAATATGATTTTCTACAGATTCACTGCCATAGATCTACGGTCTCCGGTACTTCAATAAATATACGAAATTAGTGTTTTCACAGTCAGGTAATGTATCTGTAATTTTCTAAGATAACTATTCCACTAATATCTTTTCATAATGAGGGAAATTAATGCATCTGTAATTTTCTAAGCTAACTATTCTACTGATAACCTTTGAAAATGTGGGAATTTTTACATTAACATGACATGCGCCCTATAAAGTTAAAAGCATTGACCAATCACTTTCCCATTTGGATTATATGACACTGCTAAAAGGCTCCATAGACTGAAATTCTATTTAGAGGAGAGAATTTAATATCCATGCACAACTATTCTACAGAGACTATTGCGTTAGGAATTGCTGAGTAAATCAAATTGCATTTACATTTCTGTTCAACTAAAATAACAGATTTTTTTCTTAAATCTCATTCTGTCTGGTTCTGCTGCAGTGCCTTTCAAAGCTGCATAGATTCATGCAATAACTTAGAATCATATTTAATCATAGTCAGCTATATGGTTCGAAAGACCAATGTTACACTTGAAATGGCTGGTTCTGCAGCTTCTGTCCTAATTAAGTACATTGTATATTTTTATTTATTATTAACAATATATCTAGTATGTTTTTCATAAAAATTTCTCCAGGGTTTTGAGAGAAACAGTACCTTTATCATATTTGATGTAGAATATGAAATTGAGAATGTAGGGCAATAGTGGTCCAGAAGTTCCAGCAGTGCATTTTATGCCGATATTGAGTCCTTCAATTAAGGCCCACATCTCCACTGCTATGGAGGGAGACCCTTCCATAGTTTGTTAGGTTGGCTCATTTGCAAGTGCTTTGGCTATTTATTGACACAAATATCTTTTAGCACAGAAATATTGTAGAACTTTTGTTTGGTAGTTAACACAATACCTTCAAAAACTAAGAATGGCTGTCAGTTGCAGATGTAATCTTTTTCTAGACTGATATTGATGCCAAATAGTTAGCACAGTTAGCTCTTGTGTGGTTTGTGGTATTTATAGAGTACATGTGGGTACAGGCCCATGCTACAAAGGGACGATGAAGAAGTGTTTGTACTGCAGAACAGCCCACTTGAGTTGTAGCCAATAGGAGAGAGAATGCTGTTGGATGCTCATGGAAGGAAACCAGTTTGCATCTTTTGTTGATCATAATTGCAGTGTGTTATGAAGTTGTGTAGAGTACTCTTGAATTAGAAGACAGGAAGCTAGGATTGATTTGTAAAATGACAGGGAGGAAGAGTGCATGGTTCCTTTAAAAGGTAAAGTGCTTTTCTAAGCCTGGAGATTTACACAGAAAATGTGTCTAAGCAGCTGAATAGATAAAGCCAGATCTGAAATTGAAACATGCATCAATTGGCCATGTGGTTGGATACCTTAGGCCTGTTTTAATGTTTTGGCAACTAGCTTGAAGATTAGCCAATTAATTTAACCTAAGCATTTAGAGATTGAAACCCAATTGAATTTAAATCTGATGGTTTTGACAACCTCATCCAATGCTATTGTAAGAAAACTGATATGTCATCCAAGGTGTATAAGAAGTGGGTCTTTGAAAATCAGGGGAGAGCAAACCACCATGTGAGGAAACAAACATCAGGATCTCACAGAAATCTCTAAGCTCTCTGGCAAAGCACCATCTATCCATAAAAGGTACCACAGCAGTTCTAGCTAAAAGCCCTCACAGAAGAATTCACAGAGAAAACATCAGTGACAGAAGGATCAAAGGCAGAAAAAACACATTTGCGACTAGAGGGACAGTGGAGAAGGCAAACTATTCCAAAAGACATGCCCTGTATGGATTTTGAGAGTCTAACTTTCAATTGAATTTTCTTATTACTTCGGTTTATATGAGTGGGACTTCTGTTTATTGGAACAGTGTACCGGTAGAATTTTGTTCAGTTAGGGAATAGTTAGTAGTTAAGGGGGAATTATTCAATTTGTTTGTAGTTCAGTTAATTTGTTCCCTGTTAGGATTAAATAAATAAATTGTTAGTTGTTGCTTATAAAGTGAATATCAGAGATTTTCTTTCATTTAACCATTCACTTTTAACAGATTAGGTGAGGTAAAATGAGTTTCTCTGGGTGTTTCGGGTTTAATTATTAGGAAGGGACTTTCACTACTGCCACAACAGAATGGGGACTTGTGTTTCAAATTAAATTATCAGAGGGCTTTGACATCCCTACCTAACAAGTAGCATTGACCTTCATGTCTTTCAGCACAAGGCAGCAGTCCAAGTAGATGTAGGCAAGGTTCCCATCTCATTCTTCCTGGAGAACCATGGCAACAACACTGCTTTTCTCCTAAAACCAAGAGTCTGGCAATGAAATCATCACATTGCACTGTGGTTAAGGGATGGCGTAGGAGGAAGAGAATGGCTTTCATTTCTTAGTTGCTTACAGAATGTGTCACCATTTGTTTAACAGTATTTATTTGTATACATATCATCCTGTCTCCATTTGAGCAGGGTTCTACCTAAAGATCTATAATTACAGCTATCTTACACAAATGGGTACATTTGTCAAATACTAGCCTAACTGAGTTACTTATGCATATCACTAGAGAAACATGTGCACATTGAATGAAAGAGTAGACTTGCTGAGCTGAAACACCTACTTCTGCCTCCATGTTCCATCTTATGATGCGCTGGATTAGGAGCTGACCATCTTTGAGTTTTCTGAGTTAAGAACAGGGTGTTTTCATGGATGATTTGATTATTCTTAACTCCATTTTCCCATCTGTTCCCCAAAACTCTTAATTCCCACTCTGATCAAAAATGTCTATCTCCATGTTGAATATACTTGATGCCCAGCCTCCATGGCTCTCTGTGGTAAAGAATTCCACATTTCACTACCCTCTGAGAGAAGTAATTTTTCCTCATCTCTGTCTTAAATGTGTTGTCCCTTATTCTGAGATTATGCTCTCTGGTCAAAGACTCTCCTACAGGAGAAACAACATTTTTCACATCAAATCAAATGTTCTGTAGCTTTCTGCAATCTTCCTCCATTTAAATGATATTCAGCCCCTCTGTTCTTTCTGTCAAAGTGTTTAACCTCATACTTCCTCACATTACGTTCCATATACCAAGTTTTGTCCACTCACTTATTCTGTCTGTATCCCTCTGCAGATTCTTTGTATCATCCTTACCATGTACCTTCCCGATCAATTTTGTGTCATCTGCAACTTCAGTGAGAGTCCATTCACTTTCCTCATCCAAGTCATATATACACATATAGTAAATACATATTGTAAGTAATTGTGAGTTCAGCACTGATCCCTGTGGCACACCACTAATTACAGGCTGACACCCTGAAAATGAACCCCGTATTCCAATTCTCTATCTCTTCTATTAGTTAGCCCATCCCCTATCCATGTTAATAAAGTAACTCCAAAATACTAGGCACTTATCACATTAAGTAGTTCAATATGTGGTACCTTATCAAATGTCTTCTGAAAATTAAAAATATATTACATTGCCACTGGTTCCCAAAACAATCATCAAAAGACATGCATTTACCAGGTAGACTTATGTCCATTACAGCTGCATTTGTGCCCTTAGGAAAAGAACCTTGCCTAACTCAAACTGACCCAATTGGATGCAAACTGACCTGAACAAATCTGAATGACCTGAATGGACCAAAAACAAAGTATTTTTCCTAATGTCTGAACTTAGTGTGTCTACAAGTCTTCTCGGCTCCATTCATGTCAAGTTTTAGGAAGATCTTCAGGTTTTAGGCCTTTTTGGCTTTCTGATACTAGGATAAAGGGTACCTGAACTATAAAATCACAGAAGCAAGGATAAATCAGGAAGTGGAAGGAAGGGAGGAGCTCAGGAAAACGTTATTCACCAGACAAGGGGTGTTGAGTAAATTGTTCGAGCTGCAGACTGATAAATGGCTGGGTCTTAATAAACTTCATTCTTACATATTCAAAGAAGTGATTAGTGATACATTGATTTTAAACTTTCCAAAACCCATTTGGTTTGGAAAAGTGTCCATTAACTTGAAGACAAGAAGTCTTTTTTTAAATCAGGGAGGAATATATGAAACAAAAAATTGCAGGTCAGTTAACATCTGTCACAGATAGAACATTGGAAGCAATTATTACAGTAGTTATAACTGGACAGTTAAAATAAGTTCAAAGTAATTAGACAATGTTAACATGTTCTATGGAAGAGAAATCATGTTTAACCAAGCTATTGGAGTTCTTTGAGGAAGTAACATGTGCTTTGGATAAAAGGGAAGAAGTAAATTGCTGTGGAGAGATAGTAGGAACTGCCGATGCTGGAGAATCTGAGATAACAAGGTGTGAAGCTGGATGAACACAGCAGGCCAAGCAGCATCAGAGGAGCAGGAAGGCTTGATGTTTTGGGTCGGGACCCTTCTTCAGAAATGGAGGAGGGGATGGGGATTCTGAAATAATAGGGAGACGGGGGCGGCGGATAGAAGATGGATAAAGCAGAAGATAGGTGAAGACGAGACAGTCAGGTCAAAGAGGCGGGGTTAGAGCCAGTGAAGGTGAATGTAGGTGGGGAGTTGTGGGGGAATTGTTCAGTCCAGGGACAACGGACAACATTTCTGAAGAAGGGTCCCTACCCGAAACATCAGCTTTCCTGCTCCTCTGATGCTGCTTGGCCCACTGTGTTCATCCAGCTTCAAACCGTGTTATCTCAGTAAATTGCTGTACTTAGTTTCCAAGAAACCGCTTGATAACGTGCCACATCAAGGGTTATTTAAAAAAACCCTGCAGTGCAAAGCCTTTGTATTGGCATGAATAGAAGATTATTGTTAAGATGTTCAGAATGGTGTACCACAGAGGTTGATACCACAACCCCAACTGTTTACAAATGATGTACATGATATGAATGAATGGATGAAATATATGGTTTCCAAATTTTCTGATGATACAAACTCAGTTACAGGCTCCTCCTACCTCCGCAGTGCCTTTCCCTTCAGACATCAGTGCTACTGGTTTACTCATTTTATCAGAACAGCCGGTCCACGCATCCTAATTCATAATGGCTGAGCCAGTCCCGTGCAGTGATATGTGAATTATACCTTGAGCTTTGCACATCCCAGAAACTTAATGAAGATGAGCCATCTGTTCAAAGCTCGGTGTTAGGATACTTTTACTTATTGTCTAATCTGCAACATGCACTAAGCGGGGAAAGGGCTTGGGGATTTGCAGTGGGTAAATGCATGTTGAATCAAATTTGGGGATATTAATAGTCCAAAGTGATTGCCTTAGAGGCAGGGTTAAACTGGATGGGGAGATGTTGGGATATACCCCGAACATCATCACAATGGGTTCGGAATAGCAATTGAAGTGTGAACAATATGTGATTTTGCAAAACCTGCAATTATTGGCGAGATAAATAATTGAACAGCACATGACCATCCCATCTGAATGTTATGAAGAGCACATAGGATATCAGAGCTTTAGGTAGCTGACAAAGAGGCCTCAAATGAGGTCATTTCTGCATTTGGTCATTCTGGGGTCACAGTGGTCATCTTTGGAAGAAGGTTGCTGCAGCATAGGCATAGTTATTTGGAAGAGGCAGGGAGAGTTAATGTGCCAGGGATGAAGGGTTGAGCCTCTATTTTCTAACATGAGGGCCAGTTGAGAAGGGCTCTTGAGGAGGAAAGGATGAGCAGTGCTGAGGAGGAGAGTGAGAGAAAGAGAGACAGAGAGAGCACCAGGAGGCTGCTGGGAAGGTAAGGCTTTTTTTTCCCCACTTTAAAAAGCTTGCCTCGAGCAGGAGCGGTCTTCATTTATTTGGGCAGGAAGTGTGTCCAGCTGCAGCTCTTGTTAGACAGCATGACGGCTCTGCAGCTGTGGATGGACTCACTTTGGAGCATACGCGATGCTGAGGGGGTCATGGATAGCATGTTTAGCAATTTGGTCACACCGCAGATTAAGATTGCTGAGGGAGATAGCGAATGGGTGACCAAAAGGCAGAGGAAGAGCAGGAAGGCAGTGCAGGTGTCCCCTGCGGTCATCTCCCTCCAAAACAGGTATTCCATTTTGGATACTGTTGGGGGAGATGACTCACCAGGGGAAGGCAGCAGTAGCCAGGTTCATGGCACCGTGGCTGGCTCTGCTGTACAGAAGGGCGGGAAAAAGAGTGGGAGGGCGATAGTCATTGGGGATTCAATTGTAAGGGGAGTAGATAGGCAGTTCTGCGGTCGATAACGAGACTCCCGAATGGTATGTTGCCTCCCAGGTGCACGGGCCAGGGATGTCTCCGATCGGCTGCAGAACATTCTGAAAGGGGAGAGTGAACAGCCAGTTGTCGAGGTGCATATAGGCACCAACAATATAGGCAGAAAACGGGATGAGGTCCTACAAGCAGAATTTAGGGAGTTAGGAGCCAAGTTAAAAAGTAGGACCTCAAAGGTAGTAATCTCAGGATTGCTACCAGTGCCACATGCTAGTCAGTCCAGAAATGAAAGAGTAGCTAGGATGAAAGCGTGGCTTGAGAGATGGTGTAGGAGGGAGGGGTTCAGATTTTTGGGACATTGGAACTGGTTCTGAGTAAGGTGGGCCAATTACAAATTGGACGGTCTACACCTGAGCCGGACTGGAACCAATGCCCTTGAGGGTGCTTTTGCTAATGATGTGGGGGAGGGGTTAAACTAATGTGGCAGGGGGATGGGAACCAAATATTGGACAGAAAAGAGGTAGTAACAATAGCCTGTAGGGAACTAGATAATGGAGTCAGTGTGACCAAAGGGAATAGTAGTCAGGGAGCAGATGATGAACACAAAGGGACGGGCCGTCCGAGGTGCATTTGTTTTGGATGTGAGTTTGCTCGCTGAGCTGGGAGGTTAGTTTACAGATGTTTCGTCACCATTGTAGGTAACATCATCAGTGAGCCTCCGACGAAGCGCTGGTGTTATGTCCCGCTTTCTATTTATCTGTTTAGATAGGTTGGTAATGTCATTTCCTCTGTTGGTGATGTCATTTCCTGTTCTTTTTCTCAGAGGGTGGTAGATTGGCTCCAAATCAATGTGTTTGTTGATGGAGTTCCAGTTGGAATGCCATGCTTCTAGGAATGCTCGTGCATGTCTCTGTTTGGCTTGTCCTAGGATGGATGTGTTGTCCCAATCAAAGTGGTGTCCTTCCTCATCTGTGATAGTGGGTCATGTCATTTTGTGGCTAGTTGATGTTCATGTATCCTGGTGGCTAGCTTTCTGCCTGTTTGTCCAACGTAGTGTTTGTCACAGTTCTTGCAAGGTATCTTGTAAATGACGTTCATTTTGCTTGTTGTCTGTAAAGGGTCTTTTAAGTTCATTAGCTACTGTTTTAGTGTGTTGGTGGGTTTGTGGGCTACCCTGATGCCAAGAGGTCTGAGTAGTCTGGCAGTCATTCCCGAGATGTCTTTGATGTAGGGGAGAGTGGTTATGGTTTCTGGGCACGTTTTGCCTGGTTGTTTGGGTTTATTGCTGAGAAATCGGTTGGACTACATACATACTGCTCTAGAAAACCCTCCTGGACACCAAGTAGTATCATTGAGTACAAGAGTTGGCAGGTCATGTTGCAGTTGTATAGGACTTTGGTTCGGCCACATTTGGAGTACTGTGTACAGTTCTGGTCACCACATCACCAAAAGGATGTGGACGCTTTGGAGAGGGTGCAGAGGAGGTTCACCAGGATGTTGCCTGGTATGGAGGGTGCTAGCTATGAAGAGAGGTTGAGTAGATTAGGATTATTTTCATTAGAAAGACGGAGATTGAGGGGGGACCTGATTGAGGTCTACAAAATCATGAGGGGTATAGACAGGGTGGATAGCAAGAAGCTTTTTCCCAGAGTGGGGGACTCAATTACTAGGGGTCATGAGTTCAAAGTGAGAGGAGGAAAGTTTAAGGGAGATATGCGTGGAAAGTTCTTTACACAGAGGGTGGTGGGTGCCTGGAATGCATTGCCAGCGGAGGTGGTAGACGCAGACACGTTAGCGTCTTTTAAGATATATTTGGACAGGTACATGGATGGGCAGGGAGCAAATGGACACAGACTGTCAGAAAATAGATAACAGGTTGGACAGAGGATCTTGAGCAGCGCAGGCTTGGAGGGCCGAAGGGCCGAAGGGCCTGTTCCTGTGATGTAATTTTCTTTGTTCTTTGTTCTTTGAAGCTACTTGCAGAATCCCCTTTCAATGGGCATCCAGGGTCCTATGGGTATGATCTACTCGGGGAGAAAGTCCTGCATTGAGAAGCCAGCAAGAAAGGGTGGAGACAGCAGCAGGTATGTGTCCACTTGCAGCAACAACACTGGAATGGAGAAACAGCAAGTGGCCACAGAGGGGTCTGGGAGTAGGCTCCATTACAGGGAAGAATGTGCTTCACAGACCGATATCCACATGCTGAACTCGTTGGCAAAAGACTTCCAGAAATTTACAAGGTTATTATAAATCGATAGTTTAGCACAAACTCCAGTTTCCACCTTATCCTTCTGGGCCCTTTCCCTGTATAGAAACCACACAGGGAAACAATAATGTTGTTGGAAATTGTGATCCCTTTAAAACTAAAGTTTTCTGTATTTGCTGTGTAGTAAGAGGCTTCATTTAACTGCTATTACAGCAGGAAGTAACTTTCCAAATTCTTAGCAGGTGGAAGCAAAAGGGAAGAATCACAAGAATCACTGAGGTCGCAAAGCCCCACTGAACAAGTGTCAACAATTTACCTTGTGCCATATGTACACTGATCAGAGTATTGTTTTAGCAAAACAAGAAGTTTTCCTTGATAGAAAGAACGATAAATTAACCTTCAGATGAAGGCGGGCATAGGTACCACAGTTATCCTGATAGCTGCCCGTGATCATCACCTGAGAGGGTTCAGAAAGACATAATAGAGATGGTCAGACCCAAAATAATACCTATTAATGAAGATAATGTGGGGAGAGAGAGAGAGAGAGAGAGGGAGAGTGAGAGAGAGAGAGGATCTCGGGGAGCAAGCCACTATCTTCTTAGGAGAAGGCCAGAAGTCCCCTTGTGATATTATAGACTTCAGAACATTAATAACTGTTCATAGATTCATGGAATCAACAAAAAATTAACTGCCACACATGAAAAGCAGCAGCATAGCTTTCTAGAATAAACTGTATTCAGAGATGAAAGAGACAAGGAGATTTAAAGCAACATGCGAATTAGACTTGGCTGGAAAGGACTTGAAGGAACATAAGCAATCTGTTTCCTGCAGAAGAGAGGGGAGATAACATTTGTTTGATAAGTTGTTTCCTCATTTCAAATGGGTCTGTGAGCAAATGGAATGTTCTGAAGTAAGGGTGTTGAGTTATAGGAAAATTTGTGCTTTAAACAGAGCTAACCCCAAATGTAACAAGGAACAAAAAGGTAATTTCTGATAAGTAAGGCTGCATACTTGCAGTAATTTGAATGAAAGGACTTTAAGAAATCATCAATATATCATTTCACAGACCTGAAGGATGAAAGTTTATATAAGAATCACACATCAGAACTCTGGAGAACAACTATGCATACGGACTGAGCAATGGAAGTCAAGTTCAACATCAAAAATTTGACATGAAGATCAGAGTCAGTATCCCTGGCAAGGTCAGATCGCTACTGGTTGTGGACAGCCTCCATGTTGGACACTGAGTACCAATATCTCAGGGAATTAGCCACAAATACCCTGCACGCATGGACTTTGACATCTGACATGTGCCAGTCTCTAATAAACCACACAGCACAGCTCTAAACAGCTAACAGGGCACTTCTGCACTTCATCATAGTAGCTCAGCTATACTGACAACTATTATTGTAGTGCTGCTGTAAGGACACTGTATGCTCAGGGACACAAAACCAGCTCATGGGCTAGACCTGGTTACATCTCTAGGCTGTTTACATGCTGTAATGATGTGTACTCACTCTGAGCTCACCTCTGTGTTCAGCATCCCTGCCTTGCATTGCTATTTTGTACTTAGACCCTCAGTCCAGGCTACCAAGCTCATATTGTTACCACCTAGCCTTGCCATTTAACACAGGTACAAAGCCAGGAAGATCATCATGGTGTGAACACTTAACTCAGGGGAGATTGCCTCTGCTCAGGGATTCCTGGAACAGTAAATCAAACGCAGTCTCCAATATCAGTCCAGGGGCTCGGACACAGTCAGTCAGCCAGTCAGAGCTGTCAGAGCCAGGAAGTTGTTTAGTAAGGGCTGAGGAGTTGAATATCAAGCAGCCCACCGTCCACCTTGACTGCTTCTGCCCTATTGTGCATTGTTTCCTGCCTGGGATGAGAGAGAGGCTGGTATTAAGGGAGATGAAAGGGCGTGGCAGAACTGTTAAGCAGGTGGTGAGGTGTCCTAAGCAAGTGAGCAGGCATCGCAGATGTCATGTAGGTTTAGGACTGTCAGAGGTTGCAGTGGCAATAGTAAGCAAGAAAGGTGTTACAGACAATAATGAGAGTGGTAGAGCTTGAGCCTGTTGGGAATTGGTAACTGTAGCAGAGAGCGTGAATATGAGATATTAGATAGAAGACGGTGGCGCTTACCCTAGTGGAGTTGAGAAGGTCATTGACCTTCTTCCTACAGTGTTGTCCATTCCTCCAGTGAGCTGAGATGCACTGAGCCAGGCAGAACTCCATCCAGACTGGCACAGACTGGTGTTGTGGCCTCCACTGCCAGTCCTGGAGGAAGACGACATCCCACCCCTGCACCACCCTGTCTAGCTAGATGTCCAGGTCACTGTCTGAAGAGTTCGAATTTCCCCTCATTTGCCATCCCAAAGCAAATGTCAAGGACTGTTCATAACAAACCTGGACTGACTGGGCTTGCCGCAGTACACAACGGGATTTTAAAACTGTGCATATGAAAGAGATGCTGTTCTTTTGGCAGATATCCATTGATCAGTGAGTTGTTCTGCGAACAGCACATTGTAATTTGGAATTGGAAGTACAGAACGCCATAGGAACGGGCAAGGTAGTTACTGAGATGAGTTTGTTAAGAGATGGCAAGAAATTGCACTCAGCCCCCAAAAAACACAACACAACTCGCAGATAACAAAGTGTGCGGCTGGATGAGCAGGCCAAGCAGCATCTTAGGAGTATAAAAGCTGACGTTTCGGGTCTAGACCCTTCATCAGAAAAGGGGGATAGGGAGATGATTCTGAAATAAATAGGGAGAGAGGGGAAGGCGGACCGAAGATGGATAGAGGAGAAGATAGGTGGAGAGGAGAGTATGGCTGGGGAGGTAGGGAGGGGATAGGTCAGTCCAGGGAGAATGGACAGGTCAGGAGGCGGGATGAGGTTGTTAGGTGGGAAATGGAGGTGCGGCTTGAGATGGGAGGAGGGGATAGGTGGGAGGAAGGACAGGTTAGGGAAGCGGGAACGAGCTGGACTGGTTTTGGGATGCAGTGGGGGGAGGGGAGATTTTGAAGCTAGTGAAATCCACATTGATACCATTGGGCTGCAGGGTTCCCAAGCCGAATATGAGTTACTGTTCCTGCAACCTACAGGTGGTATCATTGTGGCACTGCAGGAGGCCCAGGATGTCATCTAAGGAATGGGAGGGGGAGTTAAAATGGTTCACGACTGGGAGGTGCAGTTGTTTATTGCGATCCAAGCTGAGGTGTTCTGCAAAGCGGCCCCCAAGCCTCCGCTTGGTTTCCCCAACGTAGAGGAAGCCACACCGGGTACAGTGGATACAGTATACCACATTGGCAGATGTGCAGGTGAACACCTACTTGATATGGGAAGTCATCTTGGGGCCTGGGATGGGGGTGAGGGAGGAGGTGTGGGGGCAAGTGTAGCATTTCCTGCGGTTGCAGGAGAAAGTGCCGGGTGTGGTGGGGTTGGAGGGGAGTGTGGAGCGGACAAGGGAATCACGGAGAGAGTGGTCTCACCGGAAGGCAGTCAAGGGTGGGGTTGGAAAAATATCTTTAGTGGTGGCACTTTGCCAAAAATCTAGGATTTAATCCAATTTTTTGTATCAATGTGCAAACTATCAGTACCAGTACCTAATGCAAAGTGATCGATAACCTGATATCGAACTGACATACTTTCACTTGACAGCTGATATGAAAGTTATGCGTCAAAATTTAACATTGTTCCTACGTTTCATTAGACAGTGAAAAACAGACAAAATAAGGTTGTGTTGTATATTTTCACATTGCCCTAAACCAGATTTCATTTCAATTCATTATGCATAATCCTTAGTGTACTAGAAGTTATAAGTAGAAACATAGTTAATTCACTTTATCATGTGATCAAAAGAAAATCTAGCAAAATACTCCAGGGCTTAAAAAGGTGATTTCATCAGTAGATCACAATTCCACCAACAAATTTTCTTACCAACCAATCTAACTGATCTATGTTCAATAGGTAACTTGATTGAAACAATCCAACATTTAGTGACACACAGCACCACTTGATGAAATCCATCAACAGTTCCAGCCACACAAGGCAGTTTAATGATTATAGTGAATAAATACGGGACAAAACTTTTGCAAATATCTATAATTGCAACTGAGAAAGGGATGACTAATATCAGGAGAAGGATGAAGATAAACTGCCTCCTCAATACTGTACAATTTCTTGTGAGTCCATCATACACAACATAAAGTTAAATTGGGATCTACAACACAATTCTAATGATACCATTTCAAGCTATGCACACAATTCTGCCCTTCTACATATGTATATTCCTTGTGCCTAAACTAATGGTAGAACTATCTTGCCAGTGAAATTTAGGATATGAAACCGGAAACAAATGTTTCTATGCACAAGCTCTCCGTGTCAAGTGATGAGAAGATCTGTGAATGCAGACATTAGCCACTCTAAGTTGGATATTTCTATCAGTCTCAACCTCTTTACCAATATTATTTCTGGCCAGTATCCAGCATATTAAATCCAATTTGGAATTAGTTCACAATAAGCAACTCTGCCAGCACTTACATATCCCTATAGGATCGGAAGCCACAGAATAGAAAGGGGCTGCAGATTGCATGGGCACCTCAAAGTATTTGTCATTGAATATTCAGAGGCATCCATCTGATTTCAGGAGCAATTAGCTTCATACGGTTATAGCACTGCAGGTAATATCGCAAATTACCCAGGAAATAGATTATTGAGCAGTTCCTTTCGTAGTACATCACCTTGGAGGAACAATCTAACAATCTCGACTTATCGTCCTTAAAGTGACACAGCCTTAAATTTTGAGTTTTGCATTCCTTTCAAATTGCACAAGTTTTGCAACAAGTGGCCATTCCTGGGAAAATGGCCATCTAAAATGACACCTGGACAAGACTTGATTTTCACTCAAAAATCACCCAGTTACACAGAGTTAAAAACAGTTGTAATTCATCTGCTCAAGCACATGTCACCATAAAAATAGGAACATCAATGCAGGAATAGGCTGTTCAAACTCTCAAATCTGTCTTACCAGTCTTTTTGGCTTTGTCCTCTGGTTTTATTTTCATGAAGCAAGAGAATGGTTCATATCTGCCTTATCAGTTCACCTTTATATTGTGAAAATATGAGTCAAATCTAACCATAATCTCATAAATCCTAAAGAATCCAATTGAGGTTAACATCATTTCTCTCTCATGATCATAATACAATAAGAAACAGGAACTGGAGTAGATCCCTTGAGCCTGCTTCACCACTCACTGGGAGCATGGCTGATCTGACATTCCTAATTGTATACTCTACTTCCCCATATTCCCCATAACCTTTTATTTCCCCTATTGATCAAGAATCCAAGTATCTTGGCCTTAAATATACACAAATGCTCTGTCCCCACAGGTATTAGTAGCAAGGAATTCCAGGGACTCACAATCCTCTAGGGAAAGAGATTCCTCCTCAATGCTGTCTTGAATTTGCACCCCATGATTCTGAGATAATGCTCTCTGGTCTTAGGCTGTCCTCTGAGGCAAATATCAGCATTTAGCCTGCTAAACTCATTAAGAATCATGTATGCTTCAATGAGATGACCTCTCATTCTTCTAAGCTCCAGTGAGTAGACTCCAAACTTGTTTAGACTTTGCTTATAAGATAGCCCCTGCCTTCCAGATATCATCTTAGTGAGCATTCACTGAACTCCCTCCAGTGAAATAATTAAAACAAGATGGCGGCAGGGTCTGTGACTCCATTCAGAGCTCTAAATTTCTCGTAGGTTCCTTTCCTTTTACTTTCTTTGTTCTTCTTCTTCTTCTCTCTCCTCTCTCCACTCCATAGTAATTCTAACACCTCCCCCCACCACACACCCACCACCACCACCCCCCACCCCACCTGTTTAACTCTCTACCCATGGAAACAAGGAGGAGGTGCGTCAAGTCGGGGAACTGCGTGATGGGAGCTGAACGCACGGGTCATGTCCCGCAGCGATGGCAGTTTGACCGTGAGCCAGAAAGAGTCAGCGGTGACAACAGCAGGCCGGAGAGGCAGTGACGGTGAGACCAGGCCAGTGAGGTAGTGATGGTGAGAGCAGGCCGGTGAGGCAGTGCCGGTGAGAGCAGGCCGGTGAGGTAGTGCCGGTGAGAGCAGGCCGGTGAGCCAGTGCCAGTGAGAGCAGGCCGGTGAGGTAGTGATGGTGAGAGCAGGCTGGTGAGTCAGTGACGGTGAGAGCAGGCCGGTGAGGCAGTGACAGTGAGAGCGGGCCAGTGAGGCAGTGACAGTGAGAGCTGGCCGGTGAGGCAGTGACGGTGAGAGCAGGCCGGTGAGGCAGTGACGGTGAGAGCAGGCCAGTGAGGCAGTGACAGTGAGAGCAGGCCAGTGAGGCAGTGACAGTGAGAGCTGGCCGGTGAGGTAGTGACAGTGAGAGCAGGCCGGGGAGACAGTGACGGTGAGAGCAGGCCGGTGAGGCAGTGATGGTGAGAGCAGGCCAGTGAGGCAGTGACAGTGAGAGCAGGCTGGTGAGACAGTGACGGTGAGAACAGGCCGGTGAGGCAGTGACAGTGAGAGCAGGCCAGTGAGGCAGTGACAGTGAGAGCTGGCCGGTGAGGTAGTGACAGTGAGAGCAGGCCGGTGAGGCAGTGACGGTGAGAACAGGCCGGTGAGGCAGTGACGGTGAGAGCAGGCCGGTGAGGCAGTGATGGTGAGAGCAGGCCAGTGAGGCAGTGACAGTGAGAGCAGGCTGGTGAGACAGTGATGGTGAGAGCAGGCCGGTGAGGCAGTGACAGTGAGAGCAGGCCGGTGAGGCAGTGACAGTGAGAGCAGGCCGGTGAGGCAGTGCCCGTGAGAGCAGGCCGGTGAGGCAGTGCCAGTGAGAGCAGGCCGGTGAGGTAGTGATGGTGAGAGCAGGCTGGTGAGGCAGTGACGGTGAGAGCAGGCCGGTGAGACAGTGACTGTGAGAGCAGACTGGTGAGACAGTGATGGCGAGAACAGGCCGGTGAGGCAGTGACAGTGAGAGCAGGCCAGTGAGGCAGTGACAGTGAGAGCTGGCCGGTGAGGTAGTGACAGTGAGAGCAGGCCGTTGAGGCAGTGACGGTGAACACAGGCCGGTGAGGCAGTGACAGTGAGAGCAGGCCAGTGAGGCAGTGACAGTGAGAGCAGGCTGGTGAGACAGTGATGGTGAGAACAGGCCGGTGAGGCAGTGACAGTGAGAGCAGGCCAGTGAGGCAGTGACAGTGAGAGCTGGCCGGTGAGGCAGTGACAGTGAGAGCTGGCCGGTGAGGCAGTGACGGTGAGAGCAGGCCGGTGAGGCAGTGACGGTGAGAGCAGGCCAGTGAGGCAGTGACAGTGAGAGCAGGCCAGTGAGGCAGTGACAGTGAGAGCTGGCCGGTGAGGTAGTGACAGTGAGAGCAGGCCAGGGAGACAGTGACGGTGAGAGCAGGCCGGTGAGGCAGTGATGGTGAGAGCAGGCCAGTGAGGCAGTGACAGTGAGAGCAGGCTGGTGAGACAGTGACGGTGAGAACAGGCCGGTGAGGCAGTGACAGTGAGAGCAGGCCAGTGAGGCAGTGACAGTGAGAGCTGGCCGGTGAGGTAGTGACAGTGAGAGCAGGCCGTTGAGGCAGTGACGGTGAACACAGGCCGGTGAGGCAGTGACAGTGAGAGCAGGCCAGTGAGGCAGTGACAGTGAGAGCAGGCTGGTGAGACAGTGATGGTGAGAACAGGCCGGTGAGGCAGTGACAGTGAGAGCAGGCCAGTGAGGCAGTGACAGTGAGAGCTGGCCGGTGAGGCAGTGACAGTGAGAGCTGGCCGGTGAGGCAGTGACGGTGAGAGCAGGCCGGTGAGGCAGTGACGGTGAGAGCAGGCCAGTGAGGCAGTGACAGTGAGAGCAGGCCAGTGAGGCAGTGACAGTGAGAGCTGGCCGGTGAGGTAGTGACAGTGAGAGCAGGCCAGGGAGACAGTGACGGTGAGAGCAGGCCGGTGAGGCAGTGATGGTGAGAGCAGGCCAGTGAGGCAGTGACAGTGAGAGCAGGCTGGTGAGACAGTGACGGTGAGAACAGGCCGGTGAGGCAGTGACAGTGAGAGCAGGCCAGTGAGGCAGTGACAGTGAGAGCAGGCCGGTGAGGCAGTGACAGTGAGAGCAGGCCGGTGAGGCAGTGACGGTGAGAGCAGGCCGGTGAGGCAGTGACGGTGAGAGCAGGCCGGGGAGACAGTGACGGTGAGAGCAGGCCGGTGAGGCAGTGATGGTGAGAGCAGGCCAGGGAGACAGTGACGGTGAGAGCAGGCCGGTGAGGCAGTGATGGTGAGAGCAGGCCAGTGAGGCAGTGACAGTGAGAGCAGGCTGGTGAGACAGTGACGGTGAGAACAGGCCGGTGAGGCAGTGACAGTGAGAGCAGGCCAGTGAGGCAGTGACAGTGAGAGCAGGCCGGTGAGGCAGTGACAGTGAGAGCAGGCCGGGGAGACAGTGACAGTGAGAGCAGGCCGGTGTGGTAGTGATGGTGGGAGCAGGCCAGTGACGCAGTGACGATGAGAGCAGGCCGGTGAGGCAGTGACTGTGAGAGCAGGCTGTTGAGACAGTGACAGTGAGAGCAGGCCGGTGAGGCAGTGACGGTGAGAGCAGGCCGGTGAGGCAGTGACTGTGAGAGCAGGCTGTTGAGACAGTGACAGTGAGAGCAGGCCGGTGAGGCAGTGACGGTGAGAGCAGGCCGGTGAGGCAGTGACTGTGAGAGCAGGCTGTTGAGACAGTGACAGTGAGAGCAGGCCGGTGAGACAGTGACGGTGAGAGCAGACCAGTGAGACAGTGATGTTGAGAGCAGGCCGGTGAGGTAGTGATGGTGAGACCAGGCCGGTGAGACAGTGACGGTGAGAACAGGCCGGTGAGACAGTGACGGTGAGAACAGGCCGGTGAGACAGTGGTGGCGGCCTCACTATTGTAGCAGCGCCTGCACCATTGGGGTGCAGATGGGACTTGGGACTCTGAGATCTGTGCTTTATTTTCTTTTTTAACTTTTGGCTCTGTTAATTCTTTTAATTCTGCTTTTTGAAACTAACTGTGTGCCAGTGAATGGTAGATAACAAGATATAGAGCTGGATGAACACAGCAGGCAAAGCAGCATCTGAGGAGCAGGAAAGCCGACATTTTGGGCCTAGACCTTTCTTCAGAAATGAAGGGTCTCGGCCCAAAACATCAGCCTTCCTGCTCCTCTGATGCTGCTTGGCCTGCTGTGTTCATTCAGCTCTACACCTTGTTATCTCAGGTTCTCCAGCATCGGCAGTGCCTACTACCAGTGAAAGGTAACTTTGCACTTTTCGCTATATTTATGTATTCCTACACCTGGTACATTTGACGTATAAGTAAATCTAAGTCTAAATCTAAGTCCCCTTGTGTTGCAACTTTCTGCACATTTTCACTACTTTCTCTGATAACATTTTGGTGATTTATACATGTAGACCTCCAAATCTCTTTGGATCTCCACTGCTTCTAGAGTTTCATTACTTAGAAATAACTCTGATTATTTTTTTCCTTCCTGTTAGGTCTGAAATGTATACCACAATTCTGCAAACCAGAAGGGAGAGGCTCAGATAGTGTCTGGACCTGCAATAAGAGGGAACTTGACAAATTTATGATTGAAATAACTCCACAGAGGATGTAGGTATCCTGGCACTAAGTCACTCACTACTTACATGTGCAGAGTACTTATCACTCATCCTGCTTCCTCAGAGCCAGCCCTCAGAGTGAGCAGAACCTCTGACACTCTTGTTTGTATCTGCCAGCCAGGGCTCCCTGATTGGGCTAGATTAATAGCCCCAATCAGGAACTCATATTCTATGAGATAGCAAGAACTGCAGATGCTGGAGTCAGAGATAAGAAAGTGTGAGGCTGGCGGAACAGGCCAGGCAGCATCAGAGGTGCAGGAAAGTTGACATATCGGGTCAGGACCCTTCTTCAGAAATGTCGGTGGGGAGCTCTGAAATAAATACAGAGAGGAGTGCTGGGTCTGGGGAAGGTAGGTGAAATGATGACAGGTGAGTGCAGGTAGGAAGTGGTGGGTATTGGTCAGTGACGTGGGAGGAAAGGATAGGTGGGAGAGACCCAGGATGGACATGTCATCCAGGGAGTGGGAGGGGGGAGTTTTGCGTCTGGGCGATGTTGTCGTTTATTGTGTACAGAGGACAGATGTTCTACAAAACTGTCTCCTAGTCTCACCGACGTAGAGGAGAGCACATCGGGAGCAGCGGACGCAATAGACCACATTGACAGATGTGCAGGTGAGCCTCTGTCTGATGTGAGAAGTTTGTTTGGTGCCTGGGATGGAGGTGAGGGAGGAGGCTTAGGGGCAGCTTAGTGCTTCTTATGGTTGCAGGGCTATGTACCTGGGGTGGTAGTGTGAGTGGGGTTAGTGGGGAGTGTGGCGTGGATGAGGGAGTCGCGGAGATCGTGGTCCCTACGAAAGGCAGCTTGGGGTGGGGAGGTATATAGATCTTTGGTTGTGGGGTCAGATTGCAGGCGGCAGAAGTGGCGAAAAATGATATCATCCCACCAAGCTCCGCATCCAATATATCATTTTCCGCCACTTCCGCCACCAACAATCCGACCCCACAGCCAAAGATATACTTCCCTCCCCATTCCTATCTGTCTTCAGGAGGGAGGCTCTCTCCGCAACTCACTCGTCTGCTTCACAATCCCCACTCACCCAACCACCCCGACACCTTTCCCTGCAACCACAGGAGGTGCTACAGCTTCCTCTACACCTCCACTCAAGGCAAAAAAGCAAACTTTCGACATCGTACAGGACTCATCTGCACATCCATCAATGTGGCCTACTGCATCCGCTGTTCCCAGTGAGACCTCCTCTACATCGGTGAGACCAAGCAGAGACTCAGAGACAGTCTTGTAGACAATCTGTCTTCTGTTCATGATAAGCAACAACATCTTCCAGTCACAAAATATTTCAACTCCCCGCGTGCCACCCCCCCGCACTCCCTAGGTGACATGTCCATCCTGGGCCTCCTCCAGTGCCTGGAGGAGCAGCACCTCATAATCCTCCTCGGGAGCCTACAACCCGAGGGCCTGAATGTGGATTTTACCAGTTTCAAAATCTCCCCCCAACCCCGCCCAGTCTCATCCCATGACCATCCCTCCCTCTCATCCCCACCTCCTTGACCTGTCACAACCTGTCGATCTTCACTCCCACCTGTCCGGTCCTCCCGCCTCACTGACCAATCCCCACTACTGCCTACCTGCACTCACCTTTCACCATCCCACCTACCTTCCCCAGCCCCACCCCTCCTTTCTCTGTATTTATTTCGAAGCTCCCCTCCCCCTCCCCATTTCTGAAGAAAGGTCCCGACCCGAGACGGCAACTTTCCCACTCTTCTGATGCTGCCTGGCCTGCTGTGTTCCTCCAGCTCCACACTTTGTTATTTCATATCCTATGATGTCCATCTAGCTGACCTCATTACAATCACTACAATTATCATCCAGTTTCCACTCTTTTACTTGTTTCTCTCACCACAATCTTCAGGCATGTGTGAAAATATGATGCGTACATATACTACAACTACACTTGCACAGATTGTGAGGCCAAGGAGCATCATGCCACTGATTCATATGTTACCTATTTTTAAACTTTGGTAACTATTTTTTGTGTGTTTTGTCAAACTAACTCCTCCTCAAAATTTTGATGTGTATCATTTTTAAATTTATCTGGTCCTGACTAATTTTCCATTGATTCTTTTAATCTTAACTGTTTTTTCTCAGAATAGCCTTTCTCCATGTTGTGGCTGATACATATTATTTTCATATTTTCTTCAGAGATTAGAATTCAAATTTCACTTAACACTTTCTGAAATTAGAAGTAACATAAATCTATAGGAATGTTCTTGTCAGTGATGCGTTGGAGTTAAAGCAACAACCAGATTGATCTTTTTGAATGGTGTAACATGTTTGAGGGGTCAAACGTGCATTTCATGTTCTACATCTGAAAATGCTGCATTCTGCTGAAGTATGTTTTAAAACAACTAAAGCAGTTCATTTGATAAAATGAAATTGCTGTCTCAAGGGCAATAATATCTCTTTCAATGTATATAGTAACACATTAACACAGAAGAGATCTGCGATGTCTAAGGAAGCACACTTCCACTGCTGTCATGGCTGGTAATCCCTTTCTGCACGTTATTTAAATCCTAGGATTCAATCACCGCTGTACCAATTATTTGCGAAACTTAATTACTCCCATTCCCATTTATTTGCATTATACTATACCGAAGGACCTTGATTCCATTAGTCAGTCTAAGTATAAAGAACTCACCAGTTAGTTGATTATAAATTCATGAAATTGACCTGAAGTTGACACATTTGCTTTTGGAAAAATGATACTTCAATTCAATAGCAGCAGGCACTTTTCAATAAGCAATCTGACAGAACTCATCTTACCTATGTTTTGAGCTGTCACTCAAGAGTATTAATCTAATGCAAGCAACAAGTGTTTTAATAACCAGACTCTCGAAATGTTTTGCTTTCTAATAAATTTAAATCTTATAGCTTCAAGTAAAACTAAAACATGAAGAATAAAAATTGTCATTTGGAATTGATCTGTCTCTCTCTGCAGAGTCTCCTATATGGTACAATTCATGCCTGTGCTGCAGACTTTTATTGTTCCTTATTTCTGAGCCATCTGCAGTTCCTCATCTGCCTTGGAACGCACGAAATGATTAATAATATTTTAAATCTATTTTTCCAAAAACCTTGAATAGCTGCAAAAAGCAGAAAATCAGGATTTCATATTGTTACAGTTGTTGCTCAAAACAATGGAAGTCAGTGAATTTCTTGCTAAGGATAAAACATCATCTGCTAAGAAAGTTTAATTTTGTCTCAGAAGAAATACATCCAAAGATAGACAAAAGTAAAAATCTGTTATCCATAACAATAATTTTAAAGAAATAACATGTTTGCACAATCCTTAGGTTTATTGATTCTTTTTTCAATTTAATATGCATATACTGTAGCCAGTCAATGCACATTATCAGAGCACAAGTTGTATCGTTATTTAACTGTATCACATTTAAACTATCAATGCTGGTACTGCAAACTAACCTCACAAAATTTAGCCTAGTGGTGTCCATGCTATGAAAATTCAAACTTGAAACATGGCCTCTGACCTCTCCTGGTGCTGCCCATGATGAATGGTCTGATCATGCACTAGAAGGAAGCAGATTTCATTGGGATGTTGGGGGAGGGAGCACAAGGTGGATTTAGATGTCAAACAATGATTACACCTGATCCGGCATGCTACTTTCCATAGGCATATCAATGTCCTCTGTAATTCAGCAACACGAGGGACCCAATCTTTCCAACAATGATATATGCAGGTGTTAGGACCATCACTGATTTTTCATTTTTTTAAAAATTATTTTATCTATTTGGCATGTAGCTGTGTACGAAGAACTGTGAGCTGAAGATGGATTGTGGACATGGGGAAACAGCTTGTTGTAAAAGGAAAAGGACAGACAAACCAAATTTTTGTTTACTTGTGAGGTCAGGCCTGAAGCTAATTGCAAGGTGATTCTTAATTAAAAGGATTACTCCAGACTCAGTAATCCCAGGAAGAGCACTGTGTTTCATTAGGTAGCAGATGTCAGCTATTAATGAGGTCAGTACCTGGGAATTGGTTCCAACAAGTATGGAAGAGAGCCTTTGTTCAAACAGATGACAGATGTTGAATGGTAATTGAGACCTTGGGAAATGACAGTCAGTCAGTCTCATAGGGTGGAACCATAGTTGAAGTTGTTTTACTTAAAAAACTATGTTTTCCAAGGAGTACAGTTTGGCTGCTAATAACACAGCATGAAGATTTGAAAGCTCCTTGCCTCATTTGTCACATTAGCTTCCAGAAGCCCAGAGCGTAGAAAGCTGAGTCAGAAGTATTGCTGCCGATACCTGAGTCAACAGAGAAGATGACCTGGTCAACATTTCTGGAAAAGCAACTAAGGCGTCAACATCTATGCCTATAAAAACATGTAACATGAAAACTATTTACGGAATCTGACCGGTTTTGTTATTTTCTTTTACATTTTCCCTCAACTGTGTTTGTTTGCCTTTTGCATGAAAGGTGGCTGAAAACAACTGTTTTGAGTTTAAAGCATTGAAATGAATTAGGTTACTTTGTTTTATCAGCCTGCTAAAGTTGCTATATATTTAATAAATAGTAAAGACTTTTGTTAAAGACAAAAAACTGCAAAGTCGGGTTGGTGATGCAACAGACTAGTCAGGAACCATTTGAGTAATTATCGAGGGTATGCGTTTGGGTTAACTTTACTGTACTGTGAATACAGAGGTAGAAATGCTGCCTCTCTCTGTAATACAGTGATCAACCTGGCATTTTCAGCTGAGATGCTTTTGAGTTGCACTGCTACTGAAGCTTTTAGAAGCGTTGCATTGTATGAATTATAATCCCCTCAGATACAGATAATCTTAAATAAGAGTTTGGAATTCTCAATGACCAACTTAGAGGAATTGTAAACAATGATTCAAGTTTTCATGTTAATGTCTGGTAAGTCACATTGTTAAGTTAATTATTGACTTCATCTGAAAGAAACAAGTGGTGTCTACTTTTTTTTAAGTGTTCTCATGAGGAGGTCATCCTCCCTCTTTATTTTAACTTATTTAACCAAGTTTTCCTGAATCAATCTGTTCAGAGATGTCATGACGCAGATAGGATTTGAACTCGGGTCTTGCAGCTCAGGGTTAGGAATGATACCACTGCACCACAAGAGGGTCTGAGTGACTAAGGTAATAAAGTGAGAAGCTGGATGAGCACAGCAGGCTAAGCAGCATCTCAGGAGCACAAAAGCTGACGTTTCGGGCAAAGGCCCTTCATCAGAGAGGGGGATGGAGTGAGGGTTCTGGAATAAATAGGGAGAGAGGGGGAGGCGGACCGCAGATGGAGAGAAAAGAAGATAGGTGGGGAGGAGAGTATAGGTGGGGAGGTAGGGAGGGGTAGGTCAGTCCAGGGAAGATGGACAGGTCAAGGAGGTGGGATGAGGTTAGTAGGTAGGAAATGGAGGTGCGGCTTGGGGTGGGAGGAAGGGATGGGTGAGAGGAAGAACAGGTTAGGGAGGCAGAGACAGGTTGGACTGGTTTTGGGATGCAGTGGGGGGAGGGGAAGAGCTGGGCTGTTGTGTGGTGCAGTGGGGGGAGGGGAAGAATTGGGCTGGTTTTGGGATGCGGTGGGCGAAGGGGAGGTTTTGAAGCTGGTGAAGTCCACATTGATACCATATGGCTGCAGGGTTCCCAAGCGGAATATGAGTTGCTGTTCCTGCAACCTTCGGGTGGCATCATTGTGGCACTGCAGGAGGCCCATGATGGACATGTCGTCTAAAGAATGGGAGGGGGAGTTGAAATGGTTCGCGACCGGGAGGTGCAGTTGTTTATTGCGAACCAAGCCGAGGTGTTCTGCAAAGCGGTCGCCAAGCCTCCGTTTGGTTTCCCCAATGTAGAGGAAGCCACACCAGGTACAATGGATACAAATGTGCAGGTGAACCTCTGCTTAATATGGAAAGCCATCTTGGGGCCTGGGAAAGGGGTGAGGGAGGAGGTGTGGGGGCAAGTGTAGCATTTCCTGCTGTTGCAGGGGAAGGTGCCAGGTGTGGTGGGGTTGGAGGGCAATGTGGAGCGAACAAGGGAGTCATGGAGAGAGTGGTCTCTCCGGAAAGCAGGCAATGGTGGGGATGGAAAAATGTCTTGGGTGGTGGGGTTGGATTATAGATGGCGGAAGTGTCAGAGGATGATGCGTTGTATCCGGCGGTTGGTGGGGTGGTGTGTGAGAACGAGGGGGATCTTCTTTGGGCGGTTGTGGTGGGGGCGGGGTGTGAGGGATGTGTTGTGGGAAATGCGGGAGACGCGCTCAAGGGCGTTCTCGACCACTGTGGGGGGAAAGTTATGGTCCTTGAAGAACTTGGACATCTGGGATGTGCGCGAGTGGAATGCCTCATCGTGGGAGCAGATGCGGCAGAGGCAGAGGAATTGGGAATAGGGGATGAAATTTTTGCAGGCGGGTGGGTGGGAGGAGGTGTATTCTAGGTAGCTATGGGAGTCAGTGGGCTTGAAATGGACATCCCAGTTCATCCCCAGCCCCCACTGTATCACACAACCAGCCCAGATCTTCCCCTCCACCCACTGCATCCCAAAACCAGCCCAGCCTGTCTCTGCCTCCCTAACCTGTTCTTCCTCTCATCCATCCCTTCCTCCCACCCCAAGCCGCACCTCCATTTCCTACCTACTAACCTCATCCCACCTCCTTGACCTGTCCGTCTTCCCTGGACTGACCTACCCCTCCCTACCTCCCCACCTATACTCTCCTCTCCACCTATCTTCTTTTCTCTCCATCTGCGGTCCGCCTCCCCCTCTCTCCCTATTTATTCCAGAACCCTCTCCCCATCCCCCCTCTCTGATGAAGGGTCTAGGCCCAAAACGTCAGCTTTTGTGCTCCTGAGATGCTGCGTGGCCTGCTGTATTCATCCAGCTTCACACTTGATTATCTTGGATTCTCCAGCATCCGCAGTTCCCATTGTCTCTAGGGTCTGAGTGACTGCTTTTTTACAAATGTTTTTATATCACATTCTCACTGCATTTCAGAACACATTAGCATTATTCTTATCTCAGTTTGGAATATGTTCCAATTAACCTGTTCAGAGACGTTATTACATATCCTTGAGGCTTGGGTAGGTGATGGTCTTGTGGTATGGTTGCTGGGCTGTAAACCCAGAGACCCAGGTAATGTTCTGGGGACTTGGGTTTGAATCCTGTCATGGCAGGTGGTAGAATTTGAATTCAATAAATATCTGGAATTCAGTATCTGATGATGATTATTGTCAAGAAGATCGTTCAAAGATGTTGTTGCACACCTCTGGAGCAGGTGGGACTTGAACATGGGCCTCCATGTCCAGGGAGAGGGACATTACCACCGTGCCACAAGAGGCCCCTGGCTACTTTTATATGAACATATCTAATACAGTGCAGAGGAGGTTCACCAGGATGTTGCCTGGTATGGAGCGTGCTAGCTATGAAGAGAGGTTGAATAGACTAGGATTATTTTCATTAGCAAGACGGAGATTGAGGGGGGACCTGATTGAGGTCTACAAAATCATGAGGGGTATAAACAGGGTGGATAGGAAAAAGCTTTTTCCCAGAGTGGGGGACTCAGTTACTAGGGGTCATGAGTTCAAAGTGAGAGGAGGAAAGTTTAAGGGAGATATGCGTGGAAGATTCTTTACACAGAGGGTGGTGGGTGCCTGGAACGCGTTGCCAGCGGAGGTGGTAGACGCAGACACGTTAGCGTCTTTTAAGATATATTTGGACGGGTACATGGATGGGCAGGGAGCAAATGGACACAGGCCGTTGGAAAATAGATGACAGGTTAGACAGAGGATCTTGATCAGTGCAGGCTTGGAGGGCCGAAGGGCCTGTTCCTGTGCTGTAGGTTTCTTTGTTTCTCTTTGTTTCTTTGTTAAATTGGGAGAAAGCTAGCCACCAGAATACATGAACATCAACTAGCCACAAAACGACATGACCCACTATCACTCGTATCCTTACGTACAGATGAGGAAGGACACCACTTTGATTGGGACAACACATCCATCCTAGGACAAGCCAAACAGAGACACACACGAGAATTCCTAGAAGCATGGCATTCCAACCGGAACTCCATCAACAAACACATTGATTTGAAGCCAATCTACCATCCCCTGAGAAAAAGAACAGGAAATGACATCACAAACGCAGGAAATGACATCACCAACCCAAGGAAACCTAACCAGATAAATAGAAAGCGGGACATAACACCAGCGCTTCATCAGAGGCTCACTGATGATGTTACCTAGAATGGTGACGAAACGTCTGAAAACTAACCTTCCAGCTCAGTGAGCAAACTCACATCTGGGAGTACCTATGACACTGAGTGTGGGATGAGAAGAAACCAATGAACTTTCTCTACAAAAGAAAAGTTACCAGTGTCTTGGTTTCAATTTACTCAACTGACTTGGATTCTATTAATATTTTAGGCCTTTACTATAACAAGTCAATTAAAAACAACAACCAAACATTACCCAATAAGCCATTAATATTCTTAACTGCAGGAATGTAAACACTTATTCATGTTTTAATACTTTGATTAACCTATGAGTACACATGTATATGTAACAATAAAAGGATATTGTGTGTTATTGTATATTGTATAAACTACAATAATTAACATTACGTCCATAGGATCACAATCCTTATAGAAATCAGTCCACAGTCAGTTCTAACTTCCAATGTGTTCATATCTTTGATGTTTATCAATAACATTGAGTGACCTTAAGTAGACACTCTTTCTCAATTTGTAGAGGCTTTCCAAACTGACTAGTCGTTGGAAGATATTCCCTGGTAAGATTTCATCCCAGCTACAGCAGGACAGTTCTTCTAGAGAATCTATATTGCCATGAGATACTTGCATTTGACTAAAGATCAGCCACTCTCCCAAATTCTGCCCTAATAGTTCTCAGAGAAATCACGGTATTTGTCTCTGTGGAATCCTCCAACTTCAGTTTGTCTCTCTGCCTGTGATATCTCTCTCTTTCTTTTCCTATTCCAAAACCTGAGGACTGAAAATTGATCCACAATCAAGACTGATGCTTCAAATGTGACCATTTTACACTTTGTTCCCAGTGGATCTCAATCTGAGGCTTTCTACCCCCCATTATAAAGGTAATATACCTCCAGTGACAGATGCAACAGTGAGCAAAGAAACTGAAGTTGTCAAGGGATTCTTACTGGGCTATTTATACCCATTAAGGAGTATCTCTGACATCATTGTAAGATTGCTGCTGGCCTTTTAAATCCCATTACCAGATAGACTAGACTGTTTGTTTTATTTTATAATTCTAGACAAGATCATTTAATTACATTATCATCTAGTTAGAGACCTGTAGCTTTTATTCTGAAAGTTGACACAAGATGAGATCCAGATCACTTTCTATGATACAGTTTTGACCAAACACTAATACTTTCCAGGCCAGAATGCAGCACAGCCTATAATACATGTAGAACTTAATTTTAACACCCAGCATTAAAATCGTGCAAATTAGGGTGATATACTGCAACATATACTGTAAGCAAGCATCCAACATCACACAACAAATGCTATCAAGATAGATCCCATAGATTTCTCAGCTACTGTCCTGGCATACATCAGACAGCAAGTAATTAATTATCAATGAGTTTCACAAGAGACTACAATTCTTAATTTTTGCTGAGCCTGCCTTAAAATTCCCACTCAAGAGCCATTCTCTTGAGGGCTGCCTCAATGATAGCTCCAGCTCTAGTTCTTCACCCTTCTGTTCTGGGGCAATGCTACCCTAGACTCTGCAAACTGCACTCCAGTTCTTATTGCCAAGCATAACTCCAGATTTTCATTGACACCTAGCTTCACCGAGCCAGATTTCTTTGAGCGCTAAACTGGCTATTTGAAGTAAATATTTCTGAAACTTTTCTACCCTTTCCTCCCACCACTCACCTTATGACTTCAGTGAAGCAGTGGCATCTTCTGAGGTATTAATGACCTTGCCTAAAACAGATCGAGTGACCTTTCTACCTTCTCAGCTCTACAGGGCATCATATAAGGTGGCCAAAAGAGATAATCCACCATTCTTAACCCTACACAGCACAGCTAAAAAGTGTACCCCTGTTTGTGTCCATACAAGTGTGTCCCCTGGGCTGCTCATCAGTGACCCCTGTTCTGAGTATTCCAGAAAAATGTGTGTATTAAGTCCATGCTCTGTAACGGGCCAGAATTGAACATTTCTACTTGACTACTCTTGGAACTTAATGTTCTGTAAATGTCATATGCTGTCAGAATGCTAGAAATGGATTTCATCACCATCTTGCCCCAAAGAGAAACAAAATCTTCATCATAGTGAAGGCTTATTTACAATGGCTTTGAAAAGATTACAAGTGCTTATTGTAATTCTCTGACAAATAGTTTATTACAAACTGCACAGTCAACTCTGTTATTTGCATATTTTCATAAAGTATACTTAGAAAAAGATAAAAGCTTTAACTCAAACAAAATCAAGAACATGTAGCAAGTAGGATTAGCAGGATTTAAACATCATAACATTCCTCACATCTATCCTTTCATCTCTGGACATAACAGCAAAAACCAAAGGTTTTTTTCTTAATTTAAAAACCAAAAAAACTGCAGATGCTGTAAATCAGGAACAAAAACAGAGTTTCTGGGAAGGTTCAGTAGATCTGGCAGCATCTGTGAAGAAAAAAACAGTTAATGTTTTGGGTCCGGTGACTCTTCTTCAGCACAGAGGAATCAGTTCTGAGGAAGGGTCACTGGGCACAAAACATTTACACATTTTTTCTTCACAGGTGCTGCCAGGCCTGCTGAGTTTTTCCAGCAACTTTTCCATCATCCTTGCAATAAACATAACATTCTACTTGCCTTTCCAATCACTTGCTGCACCTGCACATTTATTTTATGATTTATGTTCCGGGCAACCAAAATCATTTTATGGTGTATATTCTGTAATCTCCCTTAATTGTAATAATGTACTGCTTTTCTATTCTTCCTGACAAAGTAGATAAGCTTACATTTTCTCAAACTGTCCTCCATTGGCCAAATTTTTACCTACTCCCTTAAGTTACCTATATCCCTTTGCTGACTACTACTGTCGTCTTCACAATTTTCTTCCTGATGCATCTTTATGTCATGAAGGAATTTAGCAATGTATATATATTTAATCCTTTAACCAAGAAATTTATAGTCATTTGGTGAGGTCCCATACTGGTCACTGTTATACTTTAATAGTTACAGCTTGCCAATCTGAAAATTACCAATTTAACCCTACTCCCCGTTATCTAATTGTTCCTCAGCTAATAGTTATCCACTGCATCATGAGCTCCTATATTGTGTAATCACATTTGATGTGGTACCTTATCAAATGTCTTTTGGAAATCCAAGGTCGCCACATCACCTAACACTCTAAAAATATTTTAAAAAGTAGTTGGGTTTGTTCCTATTTATTATGAGGTATTTTTATTTGCAGATAATGTTAAGATGTACTTCTGTTGGGTTTGTCTGGAAGTGAAACCAAAATTAATTTTGACCAACATCTCTTCAGTAAATGCAAGAAATAAATAGTATCACTATACTTAATGTTGATTTTATGCTCAATAGATGATGCATGTCCCTTATTGCCGACACTCTGAATGCAAAATAAATATTGTCTTGCTGATGTTGCCCACGTACCTGTAATATTTTGCTTTTAGAGATAACTCAGTAAAATAAACACAAGTGGAGACACAACAGAGCCATTTGCCTCAAAGGAATGCCAGGGATAAGTCTCCTGCTCTTCTTCAGAATTGTGCCTTGGGGTTTTTTAAATCAACTTGTAAATCACTGAAGCCCATAAAGGACTAACAAAATATTCCATTCTTTTTGAAAATACTCCTAAAGGACAATATTTGGAAGGTCATGTATCCATTTTGGAATCAATTGTCTTTCTTGCTGGGAATCTCAAAGCCTTCCTAAGTCACAATACATGGCCTACACTAGAACTCA